>NW_028123617.1:0-492538 GCF_965194805.1 Balaenoptera borealis
GAGTGGCTCTTTCCAGGTTACATCCCACTTAAAGTTGAGGGTTTGCATTTCTCCACAGCACCTTCAGCATTTATTCTTTGTAGTTTTTTACTGACGGTTATTCTGACTGGTGTGAGCTGATACGTCTTTGTGGTTGAATTTGCATGTGTCTCATAATCCGTTAAAACTGAGCTTTAAGGCAGGTCCTTTTCATTTTTCAGGCTGTGAGTACAGCTTAGTTCTTCAAAGTGTTTTCTTAAAGTATGTGTCCTATTTTAAAATTATTTGGCCATTACCTCCCTCAAGACATTTTGTGGTGACCATTAACACAGGCTTAAACCTGCGTTTGCAGGTAACGGCCAGAGGGCGGCAGTCTTTCAACGTTCC
The DNA here is from genome assembly GCF_965194805.1 of Balaenoptera borealis. Lineage (NCBI taxonomy): Eukaryota > Metazoa > Chordata > Mammalia > Artiodactyla > Balaenopteridae > Balaenoptera > Balaenoptera borealis. Next base: position 367 of record NW_028123617.1, read on the forward strand.
CCACTCTGGTACTAGGGAAACAGACCTTCCGGCCCTTGTTGTTCCTCGGTTATAAATTAGAGTGGAATGTGCCTGAATAAACCCACAAATGCTGATGTCTCCTTACTTATGTTTGTCTTTTAAATTTAACTTATATTTGTTATTGGAGTAATATTACATTGTGTAAATGGAACAGTTCTTCTTGGTGCATTCCTCTGTTGATGGAGATTTTCATTGCTTCCAAATGTTGGCTATGCTAAATATGGCTGGAGGGCAGGATTGCCAGCCTGTGACGTTTTGATTCTCATTTTCTCAGGAGATAGGCCCAGCAGTGGGTATGACTGATTGACGGGTAGCTCAATGTTTACCTTTTCAAGGCACTTCCATTGTGTTTTCATTAGTCGCTCTTACCACGTCCCCCTGAGAGCCGAGTGTACGCATGCCTCCACAGTCCCTTCAGCATTTATTTTTTGAACCATTTTTGCTGATGGCCATTCTGACTGCTGTGAGCTGATAGGTTTTTGTAATTTGGGTTTGCATGTCTTTCAAAATTCCTAAAATACATCATTTTTCCACACCTTTTTCTTTTCTCTTAAAAGAAAAAAACTGTGAGTACAATATACCTCTTGAAATTGTCTTCTTGGAAGGTTGCCCTCTTTTGAAATTGTTGATCCATTTTTGATCCCAGGATTTATTTGGAGGGCAGGTGTCATTTACAGAATTGCAAGTTGCTGAATGTTTAGTGACCTTTAGCAGTGGGTTTAAAGCTGCTGTTGTGGGAAATGACCACAAGAAGGCAGCATTACTCCATTCCCAAATCTGGGTACTAGGGCAGCAGAGTCTTTCTGGAAGTCGTGTTCCTAGGTTGTAAATTAATATGGCATGTGCCAGGAGAAACCCCCATAAGTTTATGTCTCATTACTTCTTGTTTTTGTTAATTGTTTTAATCGGGGTAAAGATTAGAATATTGTTTGTCTTAGGGGTACACAATCTGCTTCATTTGTACATTATATATGTCTTTTCCACAGATCCTCTTCCCATATAAAATATTACAGAGTGTTCTGTAGACCTCCCTTGCTATATGGTCGGTCTCTTTGAAATATGTATATAATATGTATTTGGATATGTAGAGTAACACTTCTCTCATTTATCCATTCCCCCCACCTTTCCTTTTAGATGAGCACAGTTGGTTTTCTAAGTCTGTGAGTGTCTTTCTCTGTGGAAATATGTTCATTTGTGTCAGTTATTAGGTAACGCCTATAAGGAATATCATAGGATAGAGGTCTTTTGCTTTCCGACTTACCTCATGTTTTGTGATTATCTCCAGGCTCATCTCTGGTGCCTCAAAGAGCAGTGTTTCATTGTTTTCCTTGGCTAATATTTCATTGTGTACATGGACCCCTTCTTCTTTATCCACTCACCCGTTGATGGACATTTTGGTTGCTTCCCATCTTGGCTCTTTTGAATAAGGCTCCAGTGCAGCTTTTGCAGCGTGTGTCTTTTCGATTCTGGTCTTCTCAGGTGAGAGGCCCAGTGGTGTGCCTGCTGGATTGAATGGTACCTCAATTTTTACTTTTAAACGCAGTTCCTTTCTGTTCTCATTATTGGCTGTTAACCACTTTACATCTCACCAGCACCTAGAGGTTACACAGTTCTCTACAACCCCATCAGCATTTATTGTTTGTAGACTTTTTGCTGACGGTCAGTCGACAGGTGTGAGTTGAAACCTTTTGGTTGAATAGATTGCCTGAGTCTAATAATTCCTTAGGTTGAGCTTTTATCCATTTTCCTGTTTTTTTTTTTAAAGAGAGTGAGGAATACTTACCTCTTCATACTACCTTCTTGAAACATTTGCCTGTTTTGAAATTTTTGTCCATTCCTTACCCGAGCACAAGTTTTGACGGCAGGTGTCCTTTACAGCCCTGAGTCCTTGTGAATTTTAAGTGACCATTAGCTGTGGGTTTAAAGCTGTTCTTGCGGGAAACGGCCACAAGGCGGCAGCATTTCTCCTTTACCAAATCTGATTACTAGGGCAACAGAGCCTTATTGGAAGTGGTGTGCTAGGTTGTAAATTAGAATGGAATGTGCCAGGAAAAAGCCCTTGAAGTTTATGTGTCATTACTTCTTGTGCGTATTTTTAACATAATTTTTATTTTTTATCACAGCAAATTTGATTACAATGGTTTGTTTCTTCTAGGTGTGCAAGATGTGGTTCTTTCACACATATACATATATCTATTCTTCTTCGGAATCTTTTCCCATGTAGGTGATGACACAATGTTGAGTAGTCTTCTCTTGGTATTCTGTAGGTCTTTGGTGATTATATATTTCACGTGTGTTTGTATATCTCTGTTAACCTCAATATGGTGATGTATCCAATCCTCACACCTTTCCATTTGGTGAGCCATAAGTTTTAGTAGTGAATCTGTGATTGCCTTTCTCTGTGGAAATATCTTCCTTTGTATCAACTTTGAGGTAACACCTGTATGTGATATGATAGGATATGTGTCTTTCGCTTTGTCACTTACTCCAAGATGCGTAATTACTTCTAGACTCATCTATGGTGCTTCAAATGGCATTGTTTCATTTTTTCGCTAGCTCATATTCCATCTGTACATGTAGCAGTTCTTCTTTGTCCACCCATCTGTCGGTGGACTTTTTGGTTACTTCCATATCTTGGCTACTGTAATACTATGCAATGCAGATTTGCCTGCCTGTGTCTTTCCAATTCTGTCTTCTTAGGTTATAGGTCCAGGTATAGGTGTACTGGATCATATGGTAGCTCAGCGTTAACCTTTTCAAGGCACCTCCATTCTGTTCTCTTTAGTGGCTCTTTCCAGATTACGTCCCACTTAAAGTTGAGGGTTTGCATTTCTCCACAGCACCTTTAGCATTTATTCTATGTGGTTTTTTGCTGATGGTTATTCTGACTGGTGTGAGCTGATACCTCTTTGTGGTTGAATTTGCATGTGTCTCATAATCCGTTGAAATTGAACTTTAAGGCATGTCCTTTTCATTTTTCCAGCTGTGATTATGGCTTAGCTCTTCAAAGTGTTTTCTTAAAGTATGTGTCACATTTTGAAATATTTTAACCATTACCTTCTTCAAGACATTTTGAGAGCAGGTTTCATTTATAGCCCAGCAGTACTTGTTCATATGAAGTGACCATTAGCCCAGGCTTTAAAGCTGCTTTTGCAGGTAACGGCCAGAGGGTGGCAGCCTTTCTATGTTCCCCACGCTGGTACTTGGGAAACAGACCTACCCGCCAGTGGTGTTCTTCGGTTATAAATTAGAGTGGAATGTGCTCGGATAAACCCACAAATGCTGATGTCTCCTTACATTTGTTTGTTTTTTAAAGTTAATTTATATTTTTTACTGGAGTAATATTCCATTGTATACAAGGACCACTTCTTCTTGGTGCATTCCTCTGTTGATGGACATTTTTGTTGCTTCCAAGTGTTGACTATGGTAAACATTGCTGGCGTACAGGTTTGCCAGCCTGTGACTTTTTGAATCTCATTTTCTCAGGTGATAAGCCCAGCAGATGGTATGCTTGATTCACTGGTAGCTCAATGTTTACCTTTTCAAAGCACCTCCATTGTGTTTTCATTAGTGGCTCTTCCCACGTCCCCCTTACAGCTGAGGGTACACATTTCTCCACAATCCCTTCAGCATGTATTGTTTGCAGCATTTTTGCTGATGGACATTCTGCCTGGTGTGAGCTGATAGGTTTTTGTAAATTGGGTTTGCATGTCTTTAAAAATTCCTAAAATTTATCATTTTTCCAGGCGTTTTTCTATTCTGGTATTAGAAAAAAGTGTGAGTTCAATATACCTCTTGAAATTATCTTGTTGAAAGATTGCCCTCTTTTTAATATTCTGGTGGATTTTCGTCCCCAGGATATTTTTTTGAAGGCAGGTGTCATTTACAGGCCTGCAATGTGTGTGAATATTTAGTAACCATTAGCACTGGGTGTAAGCTGCTGTTGTACGTAACGGCCACAAGGCAGGAGCACTTCTCCATTATCAAATCTGGTTACTAGGGCAGCAGAGCCGTTCTGGAAGTGGTTTTCCTAGCTTGTAAATTTGAATGGAATGTGCCAGGAAACCCCCCCATAAGTTTATGTTTGATTAATTCTTGTTTGTTGTTTTAATTTTTAAAATTGGGGTAATGTTTAGAATGTTGTCTGTCCAAGGTGTACACACTCTGGTTCATTTACACATTATATATATCTATATATTTCGAGATCCTCTTCCCATGTCAATTATTACAGAGTGTTCCATAGACCTCCCTTGCTATATGGTGGGTCTTTTTGATATATGTATATAATATGTGTTTGTATCCATATGGTAACGCTAATCTTCATTTATCCAATCCCCCCACCTTCCCTTTTAGATAAGCATAGTTTTTTTTCTAAGTCTGTGAGTGCCTTTCTCTGTGGAAATGTGTTCATTTGCGTCAGTTATTAGATAACGCCTATAAGTGATATCATAGAATATAGGTCTTTTGCTTTCCGACTGACCTCATGTTTTGTGATTATCTGCAGGCTCATCTGTGGCACCTCAAAGAGCAGTGTTTCACTGTTTTCCATGGCTAATATTCCATTGTGTACATGGACCACTTCTTCTTTATCCATTCACCTGTGGATGGACATTTTGGTTGCTTCACTGTCTTGTCTATAGTGAATAAGGCTGCAGTGAAGCTTTTGCAGCCCGGGTCTTCTCGATTCTGGTCTTCTCAGGTGAGAGGCCCAGTGGTGCACCTGCTGGATTGAATGATACCTCAATTTTTACTTTCAAACGCAGCTCCTTTCTGTTCTCCTTATTGGCTCTTAACCACTTTACATCTCACCAGCAGCTAGAGGGTACACAGTTCTGTAAAACCCCTTCAGCATTTATTGTCTGTAGACGTTTTGCTGATGGTCAGTCGACTGGTGTGAGTTGAAACCGTTTTGTAGATTAGATTGCATGAGTCTAATACTTCCTGAGGTTGAGCTTATATCCATTTTCCTTTTTTGAAAAAGACAGTGAGTAAAACTTACCTCTTCATACAGTCTTCTTGAAACATTTGCCTGTTTTGAATTTTTTAATCCATTCCCTACCTCAGCACAGTTTTGAGGGCAGGTGTCTTTACAGCCCTGAGTCCTTGTGAATGTTAAGTGACCATTAGCTGTGGGTTAAAAGCCGCTCTTGCGGGAAACGGCAAAAGGCGGCAGCATTTCTCCTTTACCAAATCTGGTCACCAGGGCAACAGAGCCTTAATGGAAGTCGTGTTCTAGGTTGTAAATTACAATGGAATGTGCCAGGAGAAAGCCTTTAAATTTATGTCTCATTACTTCTTGTTCGTATTTTTAATTTTTAGTTTTTCATCACAGCAAATTTGATTACAATGTTTTGTTTGTTCTAGGTGTGCAAGTTGTGGTTCTTTCATACATATACATATATCTATTCTTCTTCGGATCCTTTTCCCATGTAGGTTAGGACACAATGTTGAGTAGTCTTCTCTTGGTATTGCGTACGTCTTTGGTGATTATGTATTTCACATGTGTTTTTATATGTCTGTTAACCCCAGTATAGTAATGTGTCCAATCCTCACACCTTTCCATTTGGTGAACCATACGTTTTTGTACTGAATCTGTGATTGCCTTTCTGCGTGGATATATCTTTGTTGGTATCAATTCGTAGGTAACACCTGTAACTGATATGGTAGCATATATGTCTTTCGCTTTGTCACTTACTCCAAGTTGCGTGATTACTTCTAGACTCATCTATGGTGCTGCAAATGGCATTGTTTCATTTTATCGCTAGCTCATAATCCATCTGTACATGTAGCAGTTCTTCTTTGTCCACCCATCTGTCGGTGGACTTTTTGGTGACTCCCGTATCTTGGCTATTGTAATACTGTGCAATGCAGATTTGCCTGCCTCTTTCTTTCCAATTCTGTCTTCTTAGGTTATAGGTCCGGGAATAAGCCTCTGGATCATAAGGTAGCTCAATGTTTACCTTTTAAAGGCACCTCCATCCTGTTCTCATGAGTGGCTCTTTCCAGGTTACATCCCACTTAAAGTTGAGGGTTTGCATTTCTCCACAGCACCTTCAGCATTTATTCTTTGTAGTTTTTTACTGACGGTTATTCTGACTGGTGTGAGCTGATACCTCTTTGTGGTTGAATTTGCATGTGTCTCATAATCCGTTAAAACTGAGCTTTAAGGCAGGTCCTTTTCATTTTTCAGGCTGTGAGTACAGCTTAGTTCTTCAAAGTGTTTTCTTAAAGTATGTGTCCTATTTTAAAATTATTTGGCCATTACCTCCCTCAAGACATTTTGTGGTGACCATTAACACAGGCTTAAACCTGCGTTTGCAGGTAACGGCCAGAGGGTGGCAGTCTTTCAACGTTCCCCACTCTGGTACTAGGGAAACAGACCTTCCGGCCATTGTTGTTCCTCGGTTATAATTTAGAGTGGAATGTGCCTGAATAAACCCACAAATGCTGATGTCTCCTTAGTTATGTTTGTCTTTTAAATTTAACTTATATTTATTTTTGGAGTAATATTACATTGTGTAAATGGAACAGTTCTTCTTGGTGCATTCCTCTGTTGATGGAGATTTACATTGCTTCCAAATGTTGGCTATGCTAAATATGGCTGGAGGGCAGGATTGCCAGCCTGTGACGTTTTGATTCTCATTTTCTCAGGAGATAGGCCCAGCAGTGGGTATGACTGATTGACGGGTAGCTCAATGTTTACCTTTTCAAGGCACTTCCATTGTGTTTTCATTAGTGGCTCTTACCACGTCCCCCTTAGAGCCGAGTGTACGCATGCCTCCACAGTCCCTTCAGCATTTATTTTTTGAAGCGTTTTTGCTGATGGCCATTCTGACTGCTGTGAGCTGATAGGTTTTTGTAATTTGGGTTTGCATGTCTTTCAAAATTCCTAAAATACATCATTTTTCCACACCTTTTTCTTTTCTCTTAAAAGAAAAAAAACCGGTGAGCACAATATACCTCTTGAAATTGGCTTCTTGGAAGGTTGCCCTTTTTGAAATTGTTGATCCATTTTTGGTCCCAGGATTTATTTGGAGGGCAGGTGTCATTTACAGAATTGCAAGTTGGTGAATATTTAGTGACCTTTAGCAGTGGGTTTAAAGCTGCTGTTGTGGGAAATGACCACTGGAAGGCAGCATTACTCCTTTCCCAAATCTGGGTGCTAGGGCAACAGAGCCTTATTGGAAGTGGTGTGCTAGGTTGTAAATTAGAATGGAATGTGCCAGGAAAAAGCCCTTGAAGTTTATGTGTCATTACTTCTTGTGCGTATTTTTAACATAATTTTTATTTTTTATCACAGCAAATTTGATTACAATGGTTTGTTTCTTCTAGGTGTGCAAGATGTGGTTCTTTCACACATATACATATATCTATTCTTCTTCGGAATCTTTTCCCATGTAGGTGATGACACAATGTTGAGTAGTCTTCTCTTGGTATTCTGTAGGTCTTTGGTGATTATATATTACACGTGTGTTTGTATATCTCTGTTAACCTCAATATGGTGATGTATCCAATCCTCACACCTTTCCATTTGGTGAGCCATAAGTTTTAGTAGTGAATCTGTGATTGCCTTTCTCTGTGGAAATATCTTCCTTTGTATCAACTTTGAGGTAACACCTGTATGTGATATGATAGGATATGTGTCTTTCGCTTTGTCACTTACTCCAAGATGCGTAATTACTTCTAGACTCATCTATGGTGCTTCAAATGGCATTGTTTCATTTTTTCGCTAGCTCATATTCCATCTGTACATGTAGCAGTTCTTCTTTGTCCACCCATCTGTCGGTGGACTTTTTGGTTACTTCCATATCTTGGCTACTGTAATACTATGCAATGCAGATTTGCCTGCCTGTGTCTTTCCAATTCTGTCTTCTTAGGTTATAGGTCCAGGTATAGGTGTACTGGATCATATGGTAGCTCAGCGTTAACCTTTTAAAGGCACCTCCATTCTGTTCTCTTTAGTGGCTCTTTCCAGATTACGTCCCACTTAAAGTTGAGGGTATGCATTTCTCCACAGCACCTTTAGCATTTATTCTATGTGGTTTTTTGCTGATGGTTATTCTGACTGGTGTGAGCTGATACCTCTTTGTGGTTGAATTTGCATGTGTCTCATAATCCGTTGAAATTGAACTTTAAGGCATGTCCTTTTCATTTTTCCAGCTGTGATTATGGCTTAGCTCTTCAAAGTGTTTTCTTAAAGTATGTGTCACATTTTGAAATATTTTAACCATTACCTTCTTCAAGACATTTTGAGAGCAGGTTTCATTTATAGCCCAGCAGTACTTGTTCATATGAAGTGACCATTAGCCCAGGCTTTAAAGCTGCTTTTGCAGGTAACGGCCAGAGGGTGGCAGCCTTTCTATGTTCCCCACGCTGGTACTTGGGAAACAGACCTACCCGCCAGTGGTGTTCTTCGGTTATAAATTAGAGTGGAATGTGCTCGGATAAACCCACAAATGCTGATGTCTCCTTACATTTGTTTGTTTTTTAAAGTTAATTTATATTTTTTACTGGAGTAATATTCCATTGTATACAAGGACCACTTCTTCTTGGTGCATTCCTCTGTTGATGGACATTTTTGTTGCTTCCAAGTGTTGACTATGGTAAACATTGCTGGCGTACAGGTTTGCCAGCCTGTGACTTTTTGAATCTCATTTTCTCAGGTGATAAGCCCAGCAGATGGTATGCTTGATTCACTGGTAGCTCAATGTTTACCTTTTCAAAGCACCTCCATTGTGTTTTCATTAGTGGCTCTTCCCACGTCCCCCTTACAGCTGAGGGTACACATTTCTCCACAATCCCTTCAGCATGTATTGTTTGCAGCATTTTTGCTGATGGACATTCTGCCTGGTGTGAGCTGATAGGTTTTTGTAAATTGGGTTTGCATGTCTTTAAAAATTCCTAAAATTTATCATTTTTCCAGGCGTTTTTCTATTCTGGTATTAGAAAAAAGTGTGAGTTCAATATACCTCTTGAAATTATCTTGTTGAAAGATTGCCCTCTTTTTAATATTCTGGTGGATTTTCGTCCCCAGGATATTTTTTTGAAGGCAGGTGTCATTTACAGGCCTGCAATGTGTGTGAATATTTAGTAACCATTAGCACTGGGTGTAAGCTGCTGTTGTACGTAACGGCCACAAGGCAGGAGCACTTCTCCATTATCAAATCTGGTTACTAGGGCAGCAGAGCCGTTCTGGAAGTGGTTTTCCTAGCTTGTAAATTTGAATGGAATGTGCCAGGAAACCCCCCCATAAGTTTATGTTTGATTAATTCTTGTTTGTTGTTTTAATTTTTAAAATTGGGGTAATGTTTAGAATGTTGTCTGTCCAAGGTGTACACACTCTGGTTCATTTACACATTATATATATCTATATATTTCGAGATCCTCTTCCCATGTCAATTATTACAGAGTGTTCCATAGACCTCCCTTGCTATATGGTGGGTCTTTTTGATATATGTATATAATATGTGTTTGTATCCATATGGTAACGCTAATCTTCATTTATCCAATCCCCCCACCTTCCCTTTTAGATAAGCATAGTTTTTTTTCTAAGTCTGTGAGTGCCTTTCTCTGTGGAAATGTGTTCATTTGCGTCAGTTATTAGATAACGCCTATAAGTGATATCATAGAATATAGGTCTTTTGCTTTCCGACTGACCTCATGTTTTGTGATTATCTCCAGGCTCATCTGTGGCGCCTCAAAGAGCAGTGTTTCACTGTTTTCCATGGCTAATATTCCATTGTGTACATGGACCACTTCTTCTTTATCCATTCACCTGTGGATGGACATTTTGGTTGCTTCACTGTCTTGTCTATAGTGAATAAGGCTGCAGTGAAGCTTTTGCAGCCCGGGTCTTCTCGATTCTGGTCTTCTCAGGTGAGAGGCCCAGTGGTGCACCTGCTGGATTGAATGATACCTCAATTTTTACTTTCAAACGCAGCTCCTTTCTGTTCTCCTTATTGGCTCTTAACCACTTTACATCTCACCAGCAGCTAGAGGGTACACAGTTCTGTAAAACCCCTTCAGCATTTATTGTCTGTAGACGTTTTGCTGATGGTCAGTCGACTGGTGTGAGTTGAAACCGTTTTGTAGATTAGATTGCATGAGTCTAATACTTCCTGAGGTTGAGCTTATATCCATTTTCCTTTTTTGAAAAAGACAGTGAGTAAAACTTACCTCTTCATACAGTCTTCTTGAAACATTTGCCTGTTTTGAATTTTTTAATCCATTCCCTACCTCAGCACAGTTTTGAGGGCAGGTGTCTTTACAGCCCTGAGTCCTTGTGAATGTTAAGTGACCATTAGCTGTGGGTTAAAAGCCGCTCTTGCGGGAAACGGCAAAAGGCGGCAGCATTTCTCCTTTACCAAATCTGGTCACCAGGGCAACAGAGCCTTAATGGAAGTCGTGTTCTAGGTTGTAAATTACAATGGAATGTGCCAGGAGAAAGCCTTTAAATTTATGTCTCATTACTTCTTGTTCGTATTTTTAATTTTTAGTTTTTCATCACAGCAAATTTGATTACAATGTTTTGTTTGTTCTAGGTGTGCAAGTTGTGGTTCTTTCATACATATACATATATCTATTCTTCTTCGGATCCTTTTCCCATGTAGGTTAGGACACAATGTTGAGTAGTCTTCTCTTGGTATTGCGTACGTCTTTGGTGATTATGTATTTCACATGTGTTTTTATATGTCTGTTAACCCCAGTATAGTAATGTGTCCAATCCTCACACCTTTCCATTTGGTGAACCATACGTTTTTGTACTGAATCTGTGATTGCCTTTCTGCGTGGATATATCTTTGTTGGTATCAATTCGTAGGTAACACCTGTAACTGATATGGTAGCATATATGTCTTTCGCTTTGTCACTTACTCCAAGTTGCGTGATTACTTCTAGACTCATCTATGGTGCTGCAAATGGCATTGTTTCATTTTATCGCTAGCTCATAATCCATCTGTACATGTAGCAGTTCTTCTTTGTCCACCCATCTGTCGGTGGACTTTTTGGTGACTCCCGTATCTTGGCTATTGTAATACTGTGCAATGCAGATTTGCCTGCCTCTTTCTTTCCAATTCTGTCTTCTTAGGTTATAGGTCCGGGAATAAGCCTCTGGATCATAAGGTAGCTCAATGTTTACCTTTTAAAGGCACCTCCATCCTGTTCTCATGAGTGGCTCTTTCCAGGTTACATCCCACTTAAAGTTGAGGGTTTGCATTTCTCCACAGCACCTTCAGCATTTATTCTTTGTAGTTTTTTACTGACGGTTATTCTGACTGGTGTGAGCTGATACCTCTTTGTGGTTGAATTTGCATGTGTCTCATAATCCGTTAAAACTGAGCTTTAAGGCAGGTCCTTTTCATTTTTCAGGCTGTGAGTACAGCTTAGTTCTTCAAAGTGTTTTCTTAAAGTATGTGTCCTATTTTAAAATTATTTGGCCATTACCTCCCTCAAGACATTTTGTGGTGACCATTAACACAGGCTTAAACCTGCGTTTGCAGGTAACGGCCAGAGGGTGGCAGTCTTTCAACGTTCCCCACTCTGGTACTAGGGAAACAGACCTTCCGGCCATTGTTGTTCCTCGGTTATAATTTAGAGTGGAATGTGCCTGAATAAACCCACAAATGCTGATGTCTCCTTAGTTATGTTTGTCTTTTAAATTTAACTTATATTTATTTTTGGAGTAATATTACATTGTGTAAATGGAACAGTTCTTCTTGGTGCATTCCTCTGTTGATGGAGATTTACATTGCTTCCAAATGTTGGCTATGCTAAATATGGCTGGAGGGCAGGATTGCCAGCCTGTGACGTTTTGATTCTCATTTTCTCAGGAGATAGGCCCAGCAGTGGGTATGACTGATTGACGGGTAGCTCAATGTTTACCTTTTCAAGGCACTTCCATTGTGTTTTCATTAGTGGCTCTTACCACGTCCCCCTTAGAGCCGAGTGTACGAATGCCTCCACAGTCCCTTCAGCATTTATTTTTTGAAGCGTTTTTGCTGATGGCCATTCTGACTGCTGTGAGCTGATAGGTTTTTGTAATTTGGGTTTGCATGTCTTTCAAAATTCCTAAAATACATCATTTTTCCACACCTTTTTCTTTTCTCTTAAAAGAAAAAAAACCGGTGAGCACAATATACCTCTTGAAATTGGCTTCTTGGAAGGTTGCCCTTTTTGAAATTGTTGATCCATTTTTGGTCCCAGGATTTATTTGGAGGGCAGGTGTCATTTACAGAATTGCAAGTTGGTGAATATTTAGTGACCTTTAGCAGTGGGTTTAAAGCTGCTGTTGTGGGAAATGACCACTGGAAGGCAGCATTACTCCTTTCCCAAATCTGGGTGCTAGGGCAACAGAGCCTTATTGGAAGTGGTGTGCTAGGTTGTAAATTAGAATGGAATGTGCCAGGAAAAAGCCCTTGAAGTTTATGTGTCATTACTTCTTGTGCGTATTTTTAACATAATTTTTATTTTTTATCACAGCAAATTTGATTACAATGGTTTGTTTCTTCTAGGTGTGCAAGATGTGGTTCTTTCACACATATACATATATCTATTCTTCTTCGGAATCTTTTCCCATGTAGGTGATGACACAATGTTGAGTAGTCTTCTCTTGGTATTCTGTAGGTCTTTGGTGATTATATATTACACGTGTGTTTGTATATCTCTGTTAACCTCAATATGGTGATGTATCCAATCCTCACACCTTTCCATTTGGTGAACCATAAGTTTTTGTACTGAATCTGTGATTGCCTTTCTCTATGGAAATATCTTCGTTCCTATCAATTTTTAGGTAACACCTGTATGTGATATGATAGGATATGTGTCTTTCTCTTTGTCACTTACTCCAAGTTGCGTGATTACTTCTAGACTCATCTATGATGCTGCAAATGGCATTGTTTCATTTTTTCGCTAGCTCATATTCCATCTGTACATGTAGTAGTTCTTCTTTGTCCACCCATCTGTCGGTGGACTTTTTGGTTACTTCCATATCTTGGCTACTGTAATACTATGCAATGCAGATTTGCCTGCCTGTGTCTTTCCAATTCTGTCTTCTTAGGTTATAGGTCCAGGTATAGGTGTACTGGATCATATGGTAGCTCAGCGTTAACCTTTTAAAGGCACCTCCATTCTGTTCTCTTTAGTGGCTCTTTCCAGATTACGTCCCACTTAAAGTTGAGGGTATGCATTTCTCCACAGCACCTTTAGCATTTATTCTATGTGGTTTTTTGCTGATGGTTATTCTGACTGGTGTGAGCTGATACCTCTTTGTGGTTGAATTTGCATGTGTCTCATAATCCGTTGAAATTGAACTTTAAGGCATGTCCTTTTCATTTTTCCAGCTGTGATTATGGCTTAGCTCTTCAAAGTGTTTTCTTAAAGTATGTGTCACATTTTGAAATATTTTAACCATTACCTTCTTCAAGACATTTTGAGAGCAGGTTTCATTTATAGCCCAGCAGTACTTGTTCATATGAAGTGACCATTAGCCCAGGCTTTAAAGCTGCTTTTGCAGGTAACGGCCAGAGGGTGGCAGCCTTTCTATGTTCCCCACGCTGGTACTTGGGAAACAGACCTACCCGCCAGTGGTGTTCTTCGGTTATAAATTAGAGTGGAATGTGCTCGGATAAACCCACAAATGCTGATGTCTCCTTACATTTGTTTGTTTTTTAAAGTTAATTTATATTTTTTACTGGAGTAATATTCCATTGTATACAAGGACCACTTCTTCTTGGTGCATTCCTCTGTTGATGGACATTTTTGTTGCTTCCAAGTGTTGACTATGGTAAACATTGCTGGCGTACAGGTTTGCCAGCCTGTGACTTTTTGAATCTCATTTTCTCAGGTGATAAGCCCAGCAGATGGTATGCTTGATTCACTGGTAGCTCAATGTTTACCTTTTCAAAGCACCTCCATTGTGTTTTCATTAGTGGCTCTTCCCACGTCCCCCTTACAGCTGAGGGTACACATTTCTCCACAATCCCTTCAGCATGTATTGTTTGCAGCATTTTTGCTGATGGACATTCTGCCTGGTGTGAGCTGATAGGTTTTTGTAAATTGGGTTTGCATGTCTTTAAAAATTCCTAAAATTTATCATTTTTCCAGGCGTTTTTCTATTCTGGTATTAGAAAAAATGTGAGTTCAATATACCTCTTGAAATTATCTTGTTGAAAGATTGCCCTCTTTTTAATATTCTGGTGGATTTTCGTCCCCAGGATATTTTTTTGAAGGCAGGTGTCATTTACAGGCCTGCAATGTGTGTGAATATTTCGTAACCATTAGCAGTGGGTTTAAGCTGCTGTTGTACGTAACGGCCACAAGGCAGGAGCATTTCTCCATTACCAAATCTGGTTACTAGGGCAGCAGAGCCGTTCTGGAAGTGGTTTTCCTAGCTTGTAAATTTGAATGGAAGGTGCCAGGAAAACCCCCCATAAGTTTATGTTTGATTAATTCTTGTTTGTTGTTTTAATTTTTTAAATTGGGGTAATGTTTAGAATGTTGTTTGTCCAAGGTGTACACATTCTGGTTAATCTACACATTATATATATCTATATGTGTTGAGATCCTCTTCCCATGTCAGTTATTACAGAGTGTTCCATAGACCTCCCTTGCTATATGGTGGGTCTTTTTGATATATGTATATAATATGTGTTTGTATCCATATGGTAACGCTAATCTTCATTTATCCAATCCCCCCACCTTCCCTTTTAGATAAGCATAGTTTTTTTTCTAAGTCTGTGAGTGCCTTTCTCTGTGGAAATGTGTTCATTTGTGTCAGTTATTAGATAACGCCTATAAGTGATATCAGAGAATATAGGTCTTTTGCTTTCCGACTGACCTCATATTTTTTGATGATCTCCAGGCTCATCTCTGGTGCCTCAAAGAGCAGTGTTTCACTGTTTTTCATGGCTAATATTCCAATGTGTACATGTACCACTTCTTCTTTATCCATTCACCTGTGGATGGACATTTTGGTTGCTTCACTGTCTTGTCTATTGTGAATAAGGCTGCAGTGCAGCTTTTGCAGCCTGGGTCTTCTCGATTCTGGTCTTCTCAGGTGAGAGGTCCAGTGTGCACTTGCTGGATTGAATGGTACCTCTATTTTTACTTTTAAACGCAGCTCCTTTCTGTTCTCCTTATTGGCTGTTACCACTTTACGTCTCACCAGCAGGTAGAGGGTACACAGTTCTCTAAAACCCCTTCAGCATTTATTGTTTGTAGACTTTTTGCTGATGGTCAGTCCACTGGTGTGAGTTGAAACTTTTTGTAGATTAGATTGCGTGAGTCTAACACTTCCTGAGGTTGAGCTTTTCTCCACTTTCCTTTTTTTTTAAAAGAGATTGAGTAAAACTTACCTCCTCATACTCTCTTCTTGAAACATTTGTCTGTTTTGAATTTTTTTTCCATTCCCTACTTCAGCACAATTTTTTAGGGCAGGTGTTCTTTACAGCCCTGAGTCCTTCTGAATGTTAAGTGATCATTAGCTGTGAGTTTAATGCTGCTCTTGCAGGAAACGGCCACAAGGTGGCAGCATTTCTCCTTTACCAAATTTGGTTACTAGGGAAACAGAGCCTTAAAGTAAGTGGTGTTCTAGGTTGTAAATTATAATGGAATGTTCCAGGACAAAGCCCTTTAAGTTCATGTCTCATTATTGCTTGTTCATATTTGTAATTTACTTTTTATTTTTTATCACAGCAAATTTCATTACAGTGGTTTGTTTGTTCTAGGTGTGCAAGATGTGGTTCTTTCACATGTATACATGTATCTCTTCTTCCTCGTATCCTTTTCCCATGTAGGTTAGGACACAATGTTGAGTAGTCTTCTCTTGGTATTCTGTAGGTCTTTGGTGATTATTTATTTCACGTGTGTTTGTATATCTCTCTTAACCTCAATATGTTGATGTATCCAATCCTCACACCTTTCCATTTGGTGAGCCATAAGTTTTAGTAGTGAATCTGTGATTGCCTTTCTCTGTGGAAATAACTTCATTGGTATCAATTTTTAGGTAACACCTGAAAATGATGTGATAGGATATGTGTCTTTCACTTTCTCACTTACTGCAAGTTGTGTGATTACTTCTAGGCTCATCTATGGTGCTGCAAATGGCATTGTTTCATTTTTTCACTAGCGAATATTCAATCTGTACATGTATCAGTTCTTCTTTGTCCACGCATCTGTTGGTGGACTTTTTGGTTACTTCCATATCTATCTTGGTTATTGTAATACTGTGCAAGGCAGATTTGCCTGCCTGTATCCTTCAAATTCTGTCTTTTTAGATTATAGGTCCAGGAATGTTCCTGCTGAATCATATGGTAGATCAATGTTTACCATTTTAAGGCACCTGTTTTCTCTTCTCATTAGTGGCTCTTTCCAACTTAAGTCCCACTTAAAGTTGAGGGTATGCATTTCTCCACAACACCTTCAGGATTTATTGTTTGTAGTTTTCTTGCCGATGGTTATTCTGATACCTCTTTGTGGTTGAATTTGCATGTGTCTCATAATCTGTTGAAATGGAACTTTAAGGCATATCCTTTTAATGTTTTAAACTGTGATTACAGCTTAGTTCTTCAACGTGTTTTCTTAAAGTATGTGTCACATTTTGAAATTTTTTGGCCATTACCTCCCTCAAGATATTTTGAGGGCAGGTTTCATTTACAGTCCTGCAGTACTTGTTTATATGAAGTGACCATTAGCCCAGACTTTAAAGCTGTTTTTGCAGGTAACGGCTAGAGGGTGGCAGCCTTTCTACGTTCCCCACTCTGGTAACTAGGGAAAGAGTCCTTCAGGCCAGTGGTGTTCCTGGGCTATAAATTAGCATGGAATGTGCCCGGATATACCCACAAAACCTGATGTCTCCTTACTTTTGTTTGTTTTTTAAATTTAGTTTTTATTTTTATTGGAGTAATATTCCATTGTGTACATGGAGCACATCTTCTTTGTGCATTCCTCTGGTGATGCACATATTCATTGCTTCCAAATGTTGGCTATGGTAAATGTTGCTGGAGTACAAGTTTGCCAACTTCTCTCTTTTTAATCATCATCTTCTCAGGTGATAGCGCCAGCAGTGGGTATGGAAAAATGCTCATCATCTTGAATTTATAAAGGCATGCTAATCCAATCTATAAAAACATTTACCTCACAACAGTCAGAATGATCCTCACCAAAAAATCTACAAACGATAAATGCTGAACGGCTATTAGAGAACTGTGTACCCTCTAGCTGCTGGTTGGATGTAAACTGGTAACAGCCAGTAGTGAGAACATAATGGAAGTGAGTTTAAAGGTAAACATTGAGCTACTATATGATCTGGAAAGGCCACTGCTGGGACTATCACCTTAGAATACCAGAATCAAAAAGACACAGGCTGGCAATCCTGCACTGCAGCAATATTTACCATAGCCAAAAGTTGGAAACAATAAAAATGTCCTTCAACAGGTGAATGCACAACGAAGAAGTTTTCATTGTACACTGTCGAATATTAGCCATGGAAAAGAATGAAACAGTGACGTTTGAAACACCATAGAAGGACCTAGAGATAATCACACAACTTGAAGTAACGAAGAAACTGAAAGACTTGTATCCTATGATATAACTTCTAGGTTTTACCTAAAAATTGATACACATGAACTTATTTCCAAGCCAAGGGCCGTAATGGATGAAGAAAACAAAATTATATTTAACCAAATGGAAAGGTGTGAGGAATGTATAAATTAGGATATGCTGGATGACAGACCTATACTAATACATATGAAAAATATAAATCACCAAAACCTAGGTTATACCTACAGAGGTCTACTCAACACTCTGTAATAACCTACGTGGGATAGGATCCAAAGATCAATAGATACATATATATAATGAACCAGATTCTGTACACCTAGAAGAAACACAACATTTTAATCAAATTTGCTCTAATAAAAAATAAATTTAAAAAACAAACAGAAAGTAAGGAGATATAAGCTGTTGGGTGTTGTCTTGGCACATTCCACTCTAATTTTCAGCCTACTAATACGATTTCCAGGAAGGCTCTGTTGCCCAAGTGCCGAGAGTTGGAAATGTAGAAATGCTGCCTCCTTGTGGCCGTTTAACGCAAGACCAGCTTTAACCCCACAGCTAATGGTCAGTTAATATTCACAAGGACTCAGGGCTGTAAAGGACACCTGCCCTCAGAAAATGTCCTGAGGCAGGGAATGAGCAAAAAACTCAACACACAGCAAATTTTTCAAGAAGATCATTGGTGAGTTTTACTCACTCTTTTGTTTTAGTTTTTTTAAAGGGGTAAGTTTTACTCACTTTTTTTTTAAAAGGAAAATGGATATAAGCTCAACATAAAGAATTATTAGACTAATGCAAATCTAATCTACAAAAGGTTTCAACTCGCACCAGTCAAATAACCATCAGCAAAACGTCTACGAACAATAAATGCTGAAGGGGTTTTAGCGAACTCTGTGCCCTGTAGTGGATGGTGAGATGTAAAGTGGTAAAAGCCAATAATGAGAACAGAAAGGAGCTGCGTTTAAAAGTAAAAATTGAGCTACCATTTGATCCAGCAGGCCCAGAGCTGGGCCTATCACCAGAGAAGAGCAGAATCGAGAAGACACAGGCAGCAAAAGTTGCACTGCAGCAATATTCACAATAGGCAAGACAAGGAAGCAACCAAAATGCCCATCAGCATGAATAGACAAAGAAGAAGTGGTCGGGGTACACAACGGAATATTTGCCATGGAAAACAATGAAACACTGCTCTTTGCAGCACCTTAGATGAGCCTAGATATAATCACAGAACATGAGGTAATTCGGAAAGCAAAAGACAAATATACTATGATATTACTTACAGGTGTTATCTAACAACTGACACAAATGAACATATTTCCACAGAGAAACACACTCACAGAGTTAGAAGACAAACTATGCTTATGTTTAAGATTACAGTGAGCATACCTATAGAAATACATATAAAATACATATATCAAAAAGACTGACCATATAGAAATGGTGGTCTACAGAACACTCTAATAATTTACATGAGAAGGTGATCTGTACATGAAGAAATATATATAATGTACAATTGAAACAGAATGTGTACACCTAGAAAAAACAATATTCTAAAAATTAAAACAATGAACAAGAAGTAATGAGACATAAAGTTCAGGGTCTTTTTCCTGGCACATTCTTTTCTAATTTACAACCTAGGAACACGACTTCCAGAAAGGCTCTTCTGCCCTAGTAACCAGTTTTGGGGATGGAGAAATGCTGCCGCCTTGTGGCCGTTTCCCACACAGCAGCTTTAAACCCAGGGCTAATGGTCACTAAATATTCACAATCATTGCAGCCATGTAAATGACACCTGCTCTCAAAAAACACCCTGGGGTTGAAAATCGACCACAAAATTCAAAAGAGGGCAACCTTCCAAGAAGACTATTTCAAGAGGTATATTGTACTCACACATTTTTTCTTTTTTTTAAAGAAAAGAGGAAGGCGTGGAAAAATGCTGAACATTAGGGATTATTAAAGACATGCAAATCCAAACTACAAAAACCTATCAGCTCACACCAGTCAGAATAGCCATAAGCAAAAATTCTGCAAACTGTAAATATTGAAGGGGTTGTGGAGAAATGTGTACCCTCAGTGGTTAAGTGGGACGTGGTAAGAGCCACTAATGAAAACACAATGGAGGTGCCTTGAAAAGGTAAACACTGAGCTACGAGTCAGTGAAGCATACCCACTGCTGGGCCTATCAACTGAGAAAATGAGAATCAAAAGTCACAGGCTGGCAATAGTGCACTCCAGCAATATTTACCATAGCCAACACTTAGAAGCAATGAAAATGTCCATCAACAGAGGAATGCACCAAGAAGAAGTGGTCCATGTACACAATGGAATATTACTCCAATAAAAAATATAAATTAAATTTAAAAAGCAAACATAAGTAAGGACACATAAGCTTTTGGGGGATTATCAGGGCACATTCCATTCTAATTTATAACCAAGGAACACCACTGGCATGAAGGTCTGTTTCCCTAGGTACCAGACTGACGAAGTTAGAAATGCTGTTGCCCTCTAGCGTTTAACTGCAACAGCAGCTTTAAATCTGTGCTAATGGTCACTTCATATGCACAAGTACTGCAGGGCTGTAAATGAAACTTGCCCGCAAAATGTCTTGACAAAGGTAAAGGCCAAAATATTTCAAAATGTGCCACATATTTCAAGAAAACAATTTGAAGAATTAAGCTCTACTCAGAGTTTGAAAAATAAAAAGACATGCCTGAAAGCTCAGTTTCAAGGCATTATGAGACACATGCAAATCCAACCAAAAAGAGGAATCAGCTCACACAAGTCAGAATACCCATCAGCAAAAAAACTACAAATGATCAATGCTGAAGGGGTTGTGGAGAAATGCTTACCCTCAATTTGAAGTGGGACGTAACCAGGTAAGAGTCACTAATGGGAACAGAAGGGAGGTGCCTTTAAAAGATAAACATTGAGCTACTATAGGATCCAGCATGCACACTCCTGGGCCTATAACCTAAGAAGACAGAATTGGAAAGACACAGGCAGGCAAATCTGCACTGCAGCAGTGTTAAAATAGCTAAGACATGGAAGCAACCAAAAAGTCCATCAACAGATGGGTGGACAAAGAAGAACTGGTACATGTACAGATGGAATATTAGCTAGGAAAAAAATGAAACAATGCCATTTGCAGCACCATAGATGAGTCTAGACATAATCACTCAACTGGTAGTAAGTAAGAAAGCAAAAGACACATATCCTATGATATCATTTATAGGTGTTACCTAAAAATTGATACCAATGAAGATATTTCCACAGAGAAAGGCAATCACAGATTCATTAAACAAACATATGGTTCACCAAATGGAAAGGTGTGAGGATTGGATACGTTATGATATTGGGGTTAACAGAGATATACAAACACATGTGAAATATATAATCATCAAAGACCTACGGCACACCAAGAGAAGACTACTCAGCATTGTTTCATAACTTACATGGGAAAAGGATCCGAAGAAGAATACATGTATGTATATGTGTAAAAGAATCACATCTTGCACAACTAGAACAAACAAATCATTGTAAGCAACTTTGCTGTGATAAAAAATAAAAATTAAATTAAAAAAATGAACAAGAAGTAATGAGACAAAAACTTAAGGGGGTTTTTTCCTGGCACATTCCATTCTAATTTACAACTTACAACACAACTTCCATTATGCCTCTGTTGCCGTAGTAACCGTATTTGGTAAGGAAAAATGCTGCCGCATTATGGCCGTTTCACACAACAGCAGCTTTAAACCCACAGCTAATGGTCACTTAAAATTCACAAGGACTCAGGGCTGTAAAGGACACCTGCCGTCAAAAATTGTGCTCAGGTAGGGAATGGACAAAAAAATTCAAAACAGGCAAATGTTTCAAGAAGAGAGTATGAAGAGGTAAGGTTTACTCACTCTCTTTAAAAAAACAGGAAAATGGATAATAGCTCAACCTCAAGAATTATTAGACTCATGCAATCTAACCAAAAAAAAAGGTTTCAACTCACACCTGTCGACTGACCGTCAGCAAAAAGTCTACAAACAATAAATGCTGATGGGGTTGTAGAGAACTGTGTACCCTCTAGGTGCTGGTGAGATGTAAAGTGGTTAACAGCCAATAATGAGAACAGAAAGGATCTGAATTTAAAAGTAAAAATAGAGATACCATTCAATCCAGCAGGCACACCACTGGGCCTCTCACCTGACAAGACCAAAATCTAAAAGACACAGGCTGCAAAAGCTGCACTGCAGCCTTATTCACAATAGCCAAGATGGGAAGCAACGAAAATGTCCATCAACAGGTGAATGGATAAAAAAGAAGTGGTCCGTGTACACAATGAAATATTAGCCATGGAAAACAATGAAACACTGCTCTTTGAGGCACCAGAGATGAGCCTGGAGATAATCACAAAACATGAGGTAAATCGGAAAGAGAAACACCTATATCCTATGATATCCCTTATAGGCGTTATCTAATAAGTGATACAAGTGAATATATTTCCACAGAGAAAGACACTCACAGACTTAGAAAACCAACTATGCTCATCTAAAAGGAAAGGTGGGGGGAATGGATAAAAGAGATTAGTGTTACTATACATATCCAAATACATATTATATACATATTTCAAAAAGACCAACCATATAGCAAGGGACATCTATGGAACACTCTGTAATATTTTACATGAGAAGAGGATCTATAGATTAGACATATATAATGTACAAATGAACCAGATTGTGCACCCCTAGGAGAAACAAAATTCTAATCTTTACCCCAATTTAAAAAATTAACAAGAACAAGAAGAAGTAATGAGACATAAACTTATGGGGGTTTCTCCTGGCACTTTCCTTTCTAATTTACAAACTAGGAACCCGAATTCCAGAAAGGCTCTGCTGCCCTAGTACCCAGATTTGGGAATGGAGAAATGCTGCCTCCTTGTGGCCATTTCCCACAACAGCAGCTTTAAACCCGCTGCTAAAATCACTAAATATTCAACAACTTGGAGTTCTGTAAATGACACCTGCCCTCCAAAAAATCCTGGGGTCTAAATGGACCAAAAATTACAAAAGATTTCAACCTTCAAAGAAGACAATTAGAAGAGGTATGTTGTACTCACAGTTTTTTCTTTTAAGAGAAAAGAAAAATGTGTGGAAAAATGATGTATTTTAGGAATGTTTAAACACATGCAAACCCAAATTACAACAACCTATCAGCTCACAGCAGTAAAAAGGGCCATTAGCAAAAATGCTGCAAACAATAAATGCTGAATGGACTGTGGAGAAATGTGAACCCTCGATTCTAAGGCAGACGTGGTAAGAGCCACTAATGAAAACACAAAGGAGGTGCTTTGAAAAGGGAAACACTGTGCAACCAGTCAATCAATCACATCCACTGCTGGGCCTATCACCTGAGAAAATGAGAATCAAAAAGTCACAGGCTGGCAATCTTGCACTCCAGCAATATTTACCATAACCAACACTTGGAAGCAACGAATATGTCCATCAACCGAGGAATGCACAAAGTAGAAGTGGTCCATGTACACATTGGAATATTACTCCAATAAAAAATAAAAATTAAATTTAAAAATCCAGCAAAAGTAAGGTGACATCAGCTTTTGTGGGTTTGTCCGGGCATACTCCACTCTAATTTATAACCGAGAAACACCACAGGCCACAAGGGCTTTTCCCTACTTACCAGGCTGGGGAACATAGAAAGGCTGCTGCCCTCTGACAGTTACCTGCAAAAGCAGCTTTAAAGCCTGTGAAAATGGTCATTTCATATGAACAAGTACTGCAGGACTCTAAATGAAACCTGCTCTCAAAATGTCTTGAGGGAGGTAATGGCCAAAATGTTTCAAAATGTGACACATACTTTAAGAAAACACTTTGAAGAACTAAAGGGTAATCACAGCTTGAAAAATAAAAAGGACATGCCTCAAAGCTCAATTTCAACGGATTATGAGCAACATGCGAATTCAACCACAAAGAGGTATCAGTTCACACTTGTCAGAATAACCATCAGCAAGAAAACTACAAACAATAAATCCTGAAGGTGTTGTGGAGAAATGCATACCCTCAACTTTAAGTGGGATGTAACTTGGAAAGAGCCACTAATGAGAATAGAATGGAGGTGCATTAAAAAGGTAAACATTGAGCTACCATATGATACAGCAGGCCCACTCCTGGACCTATAATCTAAGAAGAAAGAATTGGAAAGACACAGGCAGGAAAATAGGCATTGCACAATATTACAATAGACAAGATATGGAAGTAACCAAAAAGTCCACCAACAGAAGGGTGGACAAAGAAGAACTACTCCAGGTACAGATGGAATATTCGCTAGTGAAAAAATGAAACAATGCCATTTGCAGCACCATAGATGAGTCTAGACATAATCACCCAACTTGTAGTAAGTAAGAAAGCAATATACACGTATCCTATCATATCAGTTTTAGGAGTTACCTAAAAATTGATACCAATGAAGATATTTCCAGAGAGAAAGGCAATCACAGATTCATTAAAAAAATTATGGTTCACCAAATGGAACGGTGTGAGGATTGGATACGTTACGATATTGGGGTTAACAGAGATATACAAACCATGTGAAATATATAATCACCAAAAACCTACGGAATACAAGGAGAAGACTACTCAACATTGTGTCATAACCTACATGGAAAAGGATGTGACGAAGAATAGATACATGTATACGTGTGAAAGAACCACATCTTGCACACCTAGAAAAAACAAACCATTGTAATCAAATTTGCTGTGTTAAAAAATAAAAAGTAAATTACAAATATGAACAAGAAGTAATGAGACATAAACTTAAAGGGCTTTTTCCTGGCACATTCCATTCTAATTTACAACCTAGAACACCACTTCCATTAAGGCTCTGTTTCCCTAGTAACCAAATTTCGTAAAGGAGAAACGCTGCCACCTTGTGGCCGTTTCCTGCAAGAGCAGATTTAAACTCACAGCTAATGGTCACTTAACATTCACAAGGATTCAGGGCTGTAAAGGACACCTGCCCTAAAAAATTGTGCTGAAGTAGGGAATGTACAAAAAAATTAAAATAGGCAAATGTTTCAAGAAGACTGTATGAAGAGGTAAGTTTTACTCACTGTCTTTAAAAAAAAAGGAAAATGAATAAAAGCTCAACCTCAGGAAGTGTTAGACCCATGCAATCAAATCTACAGAAAGTTTCAACTCACACCAGTCGACTGACCATCAGCAAAAAGTCTACAAACAATAAATGCTGAAGGGGTTTTAGAGAACTGTGTACCCTCTACCTGCTGGTGAGACGTAAAGTGGTAACAGCCAATAATGAGAACAGAAAGGAGCTGTGTTTAACAGTAAAAATGGAGGTACCATTCAATCCAGCAGGCGCAGCATTGGACCTCTCACCAGAGAATACAAGAATCGAGAAGGGACAGGCTGCAAAATCTGCAGTGCAGCCTTATTCACAATAGCTAAGACAGTGAAGCAATCAAAATGTCCATAAACAGTTGAATGGATAAAGAAGAAGTGGTCCATGTACACAATGGAATATTAGCCATGGAAAACAATGAGCCATTGCTCTTTGAGGCACCACAAATGAGTCTGGAGATAATCACTAAACATGAGGTAAGTAGGAAAGCAAAAGACATATATCTTATGATATCACTTATAGGCGTTATCTAATAACTAACACAAATGAATATATTTCCACAGAGAAAGGCACTCACAGACTTTGAAAACAAACTATGCTCATCTAAATGGAAAGGTGGGGGGAATGGATAAATTAAGATTAGTGTTACTATATGTATACAAATACATATTATATACATATCTCAAAAAGGCCGACCATATAGCAAGGGAGGTCTGCGGAACCCTCTGTAACATTTTACATGGGAAGAGGATCTGTACGTGAATAGACATATATAATGCACAAATGAACCAGATTGTGTACACATAGGACAAACAATATTCTAAGCTTTACCCCAATTAAAAATATTTTAAAAACCAAGAAGAAATAATGAGACATAAACTTATGGGGGTTTCTGCATGCACATGCCATTGTAATTTACAACCTAGGAACACGACTTCCAGAAAGGCTCTGCTGCACTAGTACCCAGATTTGGGAATGGAGTAATGCTGCCTTCTTGTGGTCATTTCCCACAACAACAGCTTTAAACCCATTGCTAAAGGTCACTAAATAAATATTCACCAAACTTGCAGTTCGGTAAATGACACCTGCCCTCTAAAAAATTCTGGGGTGGAAAATCAATCAAAAAATTCAAAAGAGGGCAACCTTCCAAGAAGAAAATTTCAACAGTTATATTGTACTCACAATTGTTTCATTTTTTTAACAGAAAAGAAAACGGCATAAAAAAATGATGAGTTTTACGAATTTTCAAAGACATGCAAACCCAAATTACAAAAACCTATCAGCTCACAGCAGCCAGAAGGGCCATTAGCATAAATGCTGCAAACAATACATGCTGAAGCGATTGTGAGAAATGCGTACCCTCGATTCTAAGGGGGACGTGGTAAGAGCCACTAATGAAAACACAAAGAAAGTGCTTTGAAAAGGGAAACACTGTGCTACCAGTCAATCAGTCACACCCACTGCTGGGCCTATCACCTGAGAAAATCAGAATCAAAAAGCCACAGGCTGGCAATCCTGCACTCCAACAATATTTACCATAGCCAACACTTGGAAGCAATGAAAATGTCCATCAACCGAGGAATGCACAAAGTAGAAGTGGTCCATGTACACAATGGAATATTACTCCAATAAAAAATAAAAATTAAATTTAAAAATCCAACAAAAGTAAGGTGACATCAGCTTTTGTGGGTTTGTCCGGGCACACCCCAGTCTAATTTATAACTGGAAACACCACAGGCCGCAAAGGCTTTTCCCTAGTTACCAGGGTGGGGAACATAGAAAGGGTGCCGCCCTCTGGCAGTTACCTGCAAAAGCAGCTTTAAAGCCTGTGCTAATGGTCATTTCATATGAACAAGTACTGCAGGACTCTAAATGAAACCTGCCCTTAAAATGTCTTGAGGGAGGTAATGGCCAAAAAATTTAAAAATGTGACACATACTTTAAGAAAACACTTTGAAGAACTAAGGGTAATCACAGCTTGAAAA
Source organism: Balaenoptera borealis (assembly GCF_965194805.1). NCBI lineage: Eukaryota > Metazoa > Chordata > Mammalia > Artiodactyla > Balaenopteridae > Balaenoptera > Balaenoptera borealis. Next base: position 27,060 of record NW_028123617.1, read on the forward strand.
ATAAAAAGGACATGCCTTAAAGCTCAATTTCAACGCATTATGAGCAACATGCGAATTCAACCACAAGGAGGTATCAGCTCACACTTGTCAGAATAACCATCAGCAAGAAAACTACAAACAATAAATGCTGAAGGTGTTGTGGAGAAATGCATACCCTCAACATTCAGTGGGACGTAACTTGGAAAGAACCACTAATGAGAATAGAATAGAGGTGCCTTAAAAAGGTAAACATTGAGCTACCATATGATACAGCAGGCCCACTCCTGGACCTATAATCTAAGAAGAAAGAATTGGAAAGACACAGGCAGGAAAATAGGCATTGCACAATATTACAATAGACAAGATATGGAAGTAACCAAAAAGTCCACCAACAGAAGGGTGGACAAAGAAGAACTACTCCAGGTACAGATGGAATATCGCTAGTGAAAAAATGAAACAATGCCATTTGCAGCACCATAGATGAGTCTAGACATAATCACCCAGCTTGTAGTAAGAGAGAAAGCAATATACACGTATTCTATCATATCAGATTGAGGAGTTACCTAAAAGTGTACACTACACTAACGCATAACCTAACCCGTACCCTAAGCCGTATCCTAATCCTAATCCTAACCCTAACCCTAACCCTAAACTACCCTTGACTGCTTCTGCCTCCAGTAGATTTCCTAAGCACTAGGGTTTTAAGGAACGGGTTAAAAAGAAAATCCTAATGTGATTTCTTTATAATGTGTGTGTTCTTTATCTTATTCTGGTGTCTAAAAGCTTCTCCATGGCTATAAACCAAATAATATTCCTTTACATGCTAACTGGAATCAAGAGACTGGGATAGGTTTAATAAATATCCTAACCCTAACGTCGTACCCTAACCCTAACCCATACCCTAACACTAAGACGTACCCTAATCCGAAACCGTACCCTAAACCTAGCCCTAACCCTAAAACTAACCCTAGCCCTAACCCATACCCTCACCCGTACCCTAAACCGTACCCTAAGCTGTACCATAACCCTAACCCTAACTTTAACCCAAACACTAACCCTAAACTACCCTTGACTGCTTCTGCCTCCAATAGATTTCCGAAGAAACAGTGTTTTAAGGACCGGGTTAAAAAGATAATCCTAATGTGATTTCTTTATAATGTGTGTGTTCTTTATCTTATCCTATTGACTAAACTCTTCTCCATTACTGGACCCCAAATAATATTCCTTTACATGCTAAGTGGTATCTAGAGAGTGGGACAGGTTTAATATATAAACTAACCCTAACGTGTAACCTAACCCTAACCCATACCCTAACCTTAATACGTACCCTAAACCTAACCAGTTCCCTAAACCTAGCCCTAACCCTAAAACTAACCCTAACCCATTCCCTACGCCATACCATCACCCGCACCCTAAACCATACCCTAAGCCATACCATAACCCTAACCCTAACCCTAAACTACCCTTGACTGTTTCTGCCTCCAATAGATTTCCTAAGCACTAGTGTTTTAAGGAACAGGTTAAAAAGAAAATCCTAATGAGATTTCTTCATAATGTGTGTGTTCTTTATCTTATCCTAGTGTCTAAAAGCTTCTCCATGGCTCTACCACAAATTATATAACTTTACGTGCTAAGTGGTATCTAGAGAATGGCATAGGTTTAATAAATACCCTAACCCTAACACGTACCCTAACCCTAACCCAAACCCTAACCCTAAAATGTACCCTAATACTAACCCGGACCCTAAACCTAGCCCTAACCCTAAAACTAACCCTAAGCCTAACCCTAACCCATACACTATGCCATACCCTCACCCGTACCCTAACCCGTACCCTAAGCCGAACCCTAACCCTAAGCCTAACCCTAACCCAAAACTACCCTTGATTGCTTCTGCATCCAATAGATATCTTAAGCACTAGTGTTTTAAGAAACAGGTTAAAAAGAAAATCCTAATGTGATTTCTTTATAATTTGGGTGTTCTTTATCTTATCCTAGTGTCTAAAAGCTTCTCCATTGCTGGACCACAAATAGTATTCCTTTACGTGCTAAGAGGTATCTAGAGAGTGGGATAGGTTTAATAAATACCCTAATCCTAAAGCATACCCTAACCCTAACACATACCCTAACCCTAAGCCGTACCCTAACGATAAACTTAACCCTAACCCTAATCTAACCCTAACGCTAAACTACACTTGACTGCTTCTGCTTCCAGTAGATTTCCTAAGCAGTAGTGTTTTAAGGAATAGGTTAAAAAGAAAATCCTAATGTGATTTCTTTATAATGTGTGTGTTCTTTATCTTATCCTAGTGTCTAAATGCTTCTCCATGGCTGGATCCCAAATAATATTCCTTTACGTGCAAAGTATTATCTAGAGAGTGGGATAGGTTTAATAAATAGTCTAACCCTAACGTGTAACCTACCCATAACACATACCCTAACTCTAACACGTACCCTAATATTAACCCATACCCTAAACCTAGCCCTAACCATAAAACTAAACCTAACCCTAATCCTAATCCATAACGTATGCCGTACGCTCACCTGTACCCTAATCCGTACACTAACCCTAACACTAACCCAAAACTACCCTTGACTGCTTCTGCCTCCAGTAGATTTCCTAAGCAGTAGTGTTTTAAGGAATAGGTTAAAAAGAAAATCCTAATGTGATTTCTTTATAATGTGTGTGTTCTTTATCTTATCCTAGTGTCTAAATGCTTCTCCATGGCTGGACCCCAAATAATATTCCTTTACGTGCAAAGTGTTATCTAGAGAGTGGGATAGGTTTAATAAATAGCCTAACCCTAACGTGTAACCTACCCCTAACACATACCCTAACTCTAACACGTACCCTAATACTAACCCGTACCCGAAAACTAGCCCTAACCATAAAACTAAACCTAACCATAATCCTAATCCATAACCCACGCCGTACACTCACCGTACCCTAAACCGTACCCTAATGCGTACACTAACCCTAACCGATACCCTAACCCTAACACGTACCCTAAACTTAACCCGTACCCTAAACCTAGCCCTAATCTTAAAATAACCCAAACCCTAACACTAACCCATACCCTACACCGTACCCTCACCCATGCCCTAACCAGTACCCTAACCTGTACCCTAACCCTAACCCTAACCCTAAAGTACCCTTGACTGCTTCTGCCTGCAATAGATTTCCTAAGCACTAGTGTTTTAAGGAACAGGTTAAAAAGAAAATCCTAATGTGATTTTTTATAATGTGTATGTTCTTTACGTTATCCTATTGTCTAAAACCTTCTCGATGCCTGGACCACAAATATATTCCTTTAAGTGCTAAGCGGTATCTAGAGAGTGGGATAGGTTTAAAAAATACCCTGCCATTTACACGTACCCTAACCCTAACCCATACCCTAACCCTAACACGTACCCTAATCATAACCCGTACCCTAAACCTAGCCCTAAACCTAAAACTAACCCTAACCCTAACCTATAACCTATGCCGTACCCTCACCCTTACCCTAACCCATACCATAAGCCGTACCGTAAACCTAATCCTAACCCAAAACTACCCTTGACTGCTTCTGCCTCCAATAGATTTCCTAAGCACTAGTTGTTTAACGAACAGGTTAAAAAGCAAATCCTAATGTGATTTCTTTATAATGTGTGTGTTTTTTATCTTTTCTTAGTGTCTACATTCTTCTCCATGGCTGGACCCCAAATAATAGTCCTTTACGTGCTAACTGATATCTAGAGAGTTGGATAGTTTTAATAAACACCCTAACCCTAACGCATACCATAACCCTAACCCACACCCTAAACCTAACACGTACCCTAATCCTAACCCGTAACCTAAACCTAGCCCTAACCGTAAAAATATCACTAAACCTAACCCTAACCCATACCCTATGCCGTAACCTCACCTGTACCCTAACCCGAACCCTAAGCCATACCCTAACCCTAATACTAACCCTAAACTACCCTTGACTGCTTCTGCCTCCAGTAGATTTCCTAGGCATTAGTGTTTTAAGTAACAGGTTAAAAAGTATATCCAAATGTGATTTCTTTATAATGTGTGTGTTCTTTATCTCAGCCTAGTGTCTAAATTTTCTCCATGGCTGGACCCCAAATAATATTACTTTACGTGCTAAGTGGGTTCTAGAGAGTGGGATAGGTTTAATAAATACCCTAATCCTATTGCGTACCCTACCCTAACACATACACTAACCCTAACACATACCCTAATCCTAACCCGTACCCTAAAACTAGCCCTAACCATAACCCTAATCCATACCCTACACCATACCGTCACCCGTACCCTAAGCCGTATCCTAACCCTAACCCTAACCCTAACCCTAAACTACCCTTGACTGCTTCTTCCTCCAGTACATTTCCTAAGCACTAGTGTTTTAAGGAACAGGTTAAAAAGAAAATCCTAATGTGATTTCTTTATAATGTGTATGTTCTTTATCTCATCCAAGTGTCTAAAATCTTCTCCATGGCTGGACACCAAATAATATTCCTTTACGTGCTAAGTGATATCTAGAGATTGGGATTGGTTTAAAAAATACCCTAACCCTAATGCATACCCTAACCCTAAGCCATACCCTAAACCTAACACGTAGTCTAATCGTAACACGTACCCTAAACCTAGCCCTAACCCTAAAAATAACACTAACCCTAACCCTAACCCATACCCGACGCCGTACCCTCAACCGTACCCTAAACCGAACCCTAAGCCTTACCCTAATCATAACACTAACCCTAAACTACCCTTGACTGCTTCTGCCTCCAGTAGATTTCCTAAGCACTAGTGTTTTAAGTAACAGGTTAAAAAGTAAATCCTAATGTGATTTCTTTATAATGTGTGTGTTCTTTATCTCATCATAGTGTCTAAATTCTTCTCCATGCCTCTTCCCAAATAATATTCCTTTATGTGCTAAGTGGTTTCTAGAGAGTGGGATAGGTTTAATAAATACCCTGACCCTAATGCGTACCCTAAACCCAACACATACCCTAACCCTAACACGTACCCTAATCGTAACTCGTACCCTAAAACGAGCCCTAACTCTAAAACTAAACCTAACCGTAACCCTAACCCATACCCTACGCCATACCCTCACCCGTACCCTAAGCCGTACCCTAAGCCGTACCCTAACCCTAACCCTAACCCTAACTCTAACCCTAAACTCCCCTTGACTGCTTCTGCTTCCCATAGATTTCCTAAGCACTAGTGTTTAAGGAACAGGTTGAAAAGAAAATACTAATGTGATTTCTTTATAATGTGTGTATTCTTTATCTTATCCTAGTGTCCAGAAGCTACTCCATGGCTGAACCGCAAATAATATTGCTTTACATGCAAAGTGATATTTAGAGAGTGGGATAGGTTTAATAAATAGCCTAAACCCAACGTGTACCCTTACCCTAACACATACCCTAACTCTAACACATAACCTAATCCTAAACCGTACGCTAAACATAGCCCTAACCCTAAAATTAAACCTAACCCTAACCCTAACCAATACCCTACGCTGTACGCTCACCCATACGCTAACCCGTACCCTAAGCTGTACGCTAACCCTAACCCTAACCCTAACCCTAAACTACCCTTGACTGCTTCTGCCTCCAGTAGATTTCCTAAGCACTAGTGTTTTAAGGAACAGGTTAAAAAGAAAATGCTAATGTAATTTCTTTATAATGTGTGTGTTCTTTATCTAATCCTAGTGTATAAAAGCTTCTCCATGGCTGGACCTCAAATAGTATTCCTTTACGTGCAAAATGGTATCTAGAGAGTGAGTTAGGTTTACTAAATACCCTAACCTAACCCTTAACCTAAACCTAACCCATACCATAAACCTAAAACGTATGCTAATCCTAACCCATACCCTAAACCTATCCCTAACCCTAACCCGTGCCCTACACCGTACCCTCACCGGTACCCTAAGCCATACCCTAACCCTAACCCTAACCCTAAATTACCCTTCACTGTTTCTGCCTCAAGTAGATTTTGTAAGCACTAGTGTTTTAAGGAACAGGTTAAGAAGAATATCCTAATGTGATTTCTTTACACTGCTTTTGTTCTTTATCTTATCCTAGTGTCTAAACTCTTCTCCATTGCTGGACCCCAAATAATATTCCTTTACGTGCTAAGTGGTATCTAGAGAGTGGGATAGGTTTAATAAATACCCTAACCCTAACGCATACCTTAACCCTAACCCATACCCTAAACCTAACACGTACCCTAATTCTAACCCGTACCCTAAACCTAGCCCTAACCCTAAAACTAACCATAACCATAACCCTAACCCATACCGTACACCGTACCCTCACCCGTACCCTACCCCTAAGTCTAACCCTAACCCTAACCCTAAACTACCCTTGAATGCTTCTGCCTCCAGTTGATTTCTTAAGCACTAGTGTTTTAAGGAACAGGTTGAAAATAAAATACTAATGTGATTTCTTTATACTGCGTGTGTTCTTTATCTTATCCAAGTGTCTAAAAGCTACTCTATGGCTGGACCCCAAATAATATTCCTTTACGTGCAAAGTGGTATCTACAGAGTGGGATACGTTTAATAAATAGCCTATCCCTACGTATACTCTAACGCTAACACATACCCTAACTCTAACACGCACCCTAATCCTAACCCTTACCCTAAACCTAGCCCTAACCCTAAAACTAAACCTAACCCTAACACTGACACATACCCTACGCCGAACGCTCACACGTACCATAACCCATACCCTAAGCCGTACCCTAACCCAAACCATAACCCTAACCCTAACCCTAAACTACCCTTGACTGCTTTTGCCACCAGTAGATTTCTTAAGCACTACTGTTTTAAAGAACAGGTTAAAAAGAAAATCCTAATGTGATTACTTTATAATGTGGGTGTTCTTTATCTTATCTTAGTCTGTAGAAGCTTGTGCATGGCTGGACACCAAATAATATTCATTTACGTGCTAAGTGGTATCTAGAGAGTGGGATAGGTTTAATAAATACCCTAAACCTAACGCGTACCCTTACCCTAACCCATACAGTAACCCTAAGCCGTACCCTAACCCTAACCGTAACCCTAACCCTAAACTACCCTTGACTACTTCTGCCTCCAGTAGATTTCCTAAGCACTAGTGTTTTAAGGAACAGGTTAAAAAGAAAATCCCAATGTGATTTCTTTATAATCTGTGTGTTCTTTATCTTATCCTAGTGTATAAAAGCTTCTCCATGGCTGGATGGCAAATAATATTCCTTTACATGCAAATTGGTATCTAGAGAGTGGGATAGGTTTAATAAACACCCTAACACTAATGCGTACTCTAACCCCAAACCATACCCTAAACCTAACACGTACCCTAATCCTAACCCGTACTCTAACCCTACCCCTAACCCTAAAACTGAACCTAACCCTAACCCTAAACAATACACTATGCCTTACGCTCATCCGTTTCCTAACCCGTACCCCAAGCAGTACCCTAACCCTAACCCTAACCCTAACCTATACCCTACACTGTGCCCTCACCCATACCATAACCCGTACCCTTACACTAAATCTAACCCTAACCCTAACCCTAAACTACCCTTGAATGCTTCTACCTCCAGTAGATTTCCTAAGCACTAGTGTTTTTAGGAACAGGTTGAAAAGAAAATATTAATGTGATTTCTATATAATGTGGGTGTTCTTTATCTAATCCTGGTGTCTAAAAGCTTCTCCATGGCTGGACCCCAAATAATATTCCTTTACGTGCAAAGCATCACTAGAGAGTTGGATAGGTTTAATAAATATCCTAACCCTGATGCGTACCCTAACCCTAACCAATACCCTAAACCTAACACGTACCGTAATCTTAACCCATACCCTAAACCTAGCCCTAACCCTAAACCTAATCCTAACCATAACCCTAACCCATACCCTACACCGTAACCTAAGCCGTACCCTAAGTCGTACCCTAACCCTAAGCCTAACCCTAACCCTAACCCTAAACTACCCTTGACTGCTTCTGCCCCAATAGATTTTCTAAGCACTAGTGTTTTAAGGAATAGGTTAAAAAGAAAATCCTAATGTGACTTCTTTATAATGTGTGTGTTCTTTATCTTATCCTAGTGCCTAAAAGATTCTCCATGGCTGGACCCAAAATAATATTCCTTTACGTGCAAAGTGGTATCTACAGAGTGGGATAGGTTTAATAAATACCCTAAACCTAAAACGTACCCTAACCCTAACAGATAACGTAATCCTAACACGTACCCTAATCTTAACCCGTCCCTAAACCTAGCCCTAACCTTAAACTAACCCTAACCCTAACCCATACCCTACACCGTACCCTAGCCTGTACCCAATCCCGTATCCTAACCATAACCCTAAACCTAACCCTAACCTTAAATTACCCATGACTGCTTCTGCCTCCAGTAGATTTCCTAAGCACTAGTGTTTTAAGGAACAGGTTAAAAAGAAAATCCTAATGTGATTTATTTATAATGTGTGTGTTCTTATCTTATCCTAGTGTCTAAAATCTTCTCCATGGCTGGACCCCTAATAATATTCCTTTAGGTGGTAAGTGATATCTAGAGAGTGGGATAGGTTTAATAAATACCCCAACCCTAATGCCTACCCTAACCCTAACACATACCCTACACCTAACACGTACCCTAATAATAACCCGTACCCTGAACATAGCCCATACCCTAAACCTAACCCTAAAACTATCCCTAACACATACCCTACACCGTGGCCTCACCAGTACACTAAACCGTACCCTAACACTAACCATAACCCTAACCCTAACCCTAAACTACTCTTGACTGCTTCTGCCTTCAGTAGATTTCCTAAGCACTCGTGTTTTAAGGAACAGGTTAAAAAGAAAATCCTAATGTGATTTCTTTATAATGTGTGTGTTCATTATCTTCTCCTTGTGTCTAAAAGCTTCTCCATGGCTGTACTCCAAATAATATACCATTACGTGCAAAATGGTATCTAGAGAGTAGTAGAGATTTATTAAATACCCTAACCATAACATGTACCCTAACCCTAACTCACACCCTAATCCTAACAGGTACCCTAATCCTAACCCGTACACTAAACATAGCCTTAACCCTAAAACTAACACTAACCCATACTGTATAATGTACCCTCACCCGTACCCTAACCCATACATTAAGCCGTACCCTAACCTGAAGCCTAACCCTAGCCCTAAACTACTCTTGACTGCTTCTGCCTCCAACAGATTTCCTAAGCACTAGTGTTTTAAGGAACAGTTTTATAAAAAATCGTAATGGGATTTCTTTATAATCTGTGTGTTCTTTATCTTATCCTAGTGTCTAAAAGCTTCTCCATGGCTGGACCCTAAATAATATTCCATTACGTGCAAAGTGGTATCTAGAGAGAGGGATAGGTTTAATAAATGCCCTAACCCTAACGCGTACCCTAACCCTAACCCATACTGTAAACCTAAGACGTACCCTAATCCTAACCCGTACACTAAACATAGCCCTAACCCTAAAACTAACCCTAACCCATACCGTATGCTGTACCCTCACCCATACCCTAACCCGTACTCTAAGCCGTAACGTAATTCTAACCCTAACCCTAACACTTACCCTAAACTACACTTGAATGCTTCTGCCTCCAGTAGATTTCCTAAGCACCAGTGTTTTAAGGAATAGGTTGAAAAGAAAATACTAATGTGATTTCTTTATAATGTGTGTGTTCTTTATCTTATCCTAGTGTCTACAAGCTACTCCATGGCTGGACCCCAAATAATATTCCTTTACGTGCTAAGTGGTATCTAGAGAGTGAGATAGGTTTAATAAATACCCTAACCCCAAACCGTACCCTAAACCTAACATGTACCCTAATCCTAACCCGTACTCTAAACCTAGCCCTAACCCTAAAACTAAACCTAACCCTAACCTTAACTAATACCCTACGCCTTACGCTCATCCGTTTCCTAACCTGTACCCTAAGCAGAACCCTAACCTAACACTAACACTAACCTATACCCTACACCGTGGCCTCACCCGTACCCATCCCGTACCCTAACCGTAACTCTAACCCTAAACTACCCTTCACTGCTTCTGCCTCAAGTAGATTTCCTAAGCACTAGTGTTTTAAGGAACATGTTAAAAAGTAAATCCTAAAGTAATTTGTTTATAATGTGTGTGTTCTTTATCTTATCCTAGTGTCTAAAATCTTCTCCATGGCTGGACCCGAAATAATATTCCTTTATGTCCTAAGTGGTATCTAGAGAGTGGGATAGGATTAATAAATACCCTAACCCCAATGCGAACCTTAACCCTAACCCATACCTTAACCCTAACACGTACTGTAATCCTAACGCGTACCCTAAACCTAGGCCTAACCCTAAAACTAACGCTAACCCTAACACTAACCCATACCCTCACCCATAACCTAAGCCGTACCCTAACCCTAACACTAACCCTAACACTAACCCTAACACTAACACTAACACTAACCCTAAACTATGCTTGACTGCATCGGCGTCCAATAGATTTCCTCACAACTAGTGTTTTAAGGAACGGGTTAAAAAAAAGATCCTAATGTGATTTCTTTATAACGTGTGTATTCTTTATCTTATCCTAGTGCCTAAAATCTTCTCCATGGCTGGATCCCAAATAATATTCCTTTACATGTTAAGTGGTATCTAGAGAGTGGGATAAGTTTAATAAATACCCTAACCCTAATGCGTACCCTAACCCTAACCCATACCCGAACCCTAACACGTACCCTAATCCTAACCCGTGCCCTAAACCTAGCCCTAAACCTAAAACTAAGCCTAACCCATACCCTACTCCGTACCATCACCCGCACCCTAACTCGTACCCTAAACCATACCCTAAGCCTAACCGTATCCCTAAACCTAACCCTAAACTACCCTTCAGTGCTTCTGCTTCCAGTAGATTTCCTCAGCACGAGTGTTTTAAGGAACATGTTAAAAACAAAATCCTAAAGTGATTTCTTTATAATGTGTGTGTTCTTTATCTTATCCTAGTGTCTAAAATCTTCTCCATGGCTGGACCCCAAATAATATTCCTTTACGTGCTAAGTGGTATCTAGAGAGTGGGATAGCTTTAATAAATAACCTAACCCTAACACGTACCCTAACCGTAACCCATACCCTAAACCTAACACGTACACTAATCTTAACCCGTACCCTAAACCAACAGAAAATCCTAAAACTAACCCTAACCGTAACCCTAACCCATTCCCAATGACGTATCATCACCCGTACTATAACCCGTACCCTAAGCCATACCGTAAACCTAAACCTAACCCTAACCCTAACCCTAAACTACCCTTCACTGCTTCTGCCTCCAGTAGATTTCCTAAGAACTAGTGTTTTAAAGAACAGGTTAAAAATAATATCCTAATGTGATTTCTTTATATTGCGTGTGTTATTTATCTTATCCTAGTGTCTAAAAGATTCTCCATGGCTCGTCCCCAAATAATACTCCTTTACATGCTAAGTGGTATCTAGTGAGTGGGATAGCTTTAAGAAATACCCTAACCCTAACGTGTACCCTAACCCTAACCCATACAGTAACCCTAAGCTGTACCCTAACTCTAACCCTAACCCTAACCCTAACCCTAACCCTAAACTAGTCTTGACTGCTTCTGCCTTCAGTAGATTTCCTAAGCACTCGTGTTTTAAGGAACAGATTAAAAAGAAAATCCTAATGTGATTTCTTTATAATGTGTGTGTTCTTTACCTTATCCTAGTGTCTAAAAGCTTCTCCATGGCTGGATCCCAAATAATATTCCATTACGTGCAAAATGGTATCTAGAGAGTGGGACAGGTTTAATAAATACCCTAACCGTAACACGTACACTAACTTTAACACACACCCTAAACCTAACACGTACCCTGATCCTAAACCGTATCCTAAACTTAGCCCTAAACCTAAAACTAAACCTAACCCTAACCCTAACCCATAGCCTAACACTAACACGTACCCTAATCCTTACCCGTCCTCTAAACCTAGACCTAACCATAAAACTAACCCTAACCCTAAGCCTAAACCATGCACTACGCCATACCCTCACCTGTACCCTAAGCCATACCGTAACCCTAACACTAACCCTAACCCTAAGGCTAACCCTAAACTACCCTTGACTGCTTCTGCCTCTAACAGATTTCCTAAGCACTAGTGTTTTAAGGAACAGTTTAAAAAGAAAATCGTAATGTGATTTCTTTATAATATGTGTGTTCTTTATCTTATCCTAGTGTCTAAAATCTTCTCCATTGCTGGACCCCAAATAATATTCCTTTACGTGCTAAGTGGTATATAGAGAATGGGAAAGGTTTAATAAATAGCCTAACCGTAACGCGTACCCTAACCCTAAACCATACCGTAAACCTAACACGTACCCTAAATCTAGACCTAACCCTAAAACTAACACTAACCCTAACACTAACCCATACCCTCACCCGTACCCTAAGCCGTATCCTAAGCTGTACCCTAACCCTAACCATAACCCTAACACTAACACTACTCCTAAACTACCCTTGAGTGCTTCTGCCTCCAGTAGGTTTCCTCAGCACGAGTGTTTTACGGAACATGTTAAAAACAAAATCCTAAGGTGATTTCATTATAATGTGTGTGTTCTTTATCTTATCCTAGTGTCTAAAATATTCTCCATGCCTGGAACCCAAATAATATACCTTTATGTGCTAAGTGGTATCTAGAGAGTGGGATAGCTTTAATAAATAACCTAACCCTAACGCGTACCCTAACCGTAACCCATACCCTAAACCTAACACGTACACTAATCTTAACCCGTACCCTAAACCTAGACCAAACTCTAAAACTAACCCTAACTATAACCCTAAACCATTCCCTAGCCGTACCCTCACCAGTACCCTAACCCATACCCTAAACCATACCGTAACCCTAACCCTAAACCTAAATTACCCTTCACTGCTTCTACCTCCAGTAGATTTCCTAAGCACTAGTGTTTTAAGGAACAGGTTAAAAAGAAAATCCTAATGTGACTTCTTAATAATGTGTGTGTTTTTTATCTTATCCTAGTGCCTACAAGATTCTCCATGGCTGTAACCAAAATAAAATTCCTTTACGTGGTAAGTGATATCTAGAGAGTGGGATAGGTTGAATAAATACCCCAATCCTAATGCATACCCTAACTCTAACACATACCCTACACCTAACACGTACCCTAATAATAACCCGTACCCTAAACCTAGCCCATAACCTAATCGTAACCCTAAAACTATCCCTAACACATACCCTACACCGTGGCCTCACCAGTACACTAAACCGTACCCTAACACTAACCATAACCCTAACCCTAACCTAACCCTAAACTACTCTGGACTGCTTCTGCCTTGAGTAGATTTCCTAAGCACTCGTGTTTTATGGAACAGGTTTAAAAGAAAATCCTAATGTGATTTCTTTATAATGTGTGTGTTCTTTATCTTATCCTTGTGTCTAAAAGTTTCTCCATGGCTGGACCCCAAATAATATTCCATTAGGTGCAAAATGGTATCTAGAGAGTAGGATAGATTTATTAAATACTGTAACCATAACACGTACCCTTACCCTAACTCATACTCTAATCCTAATACGTACCCTAATCCTAACCCGTACACTAAAAATAGCCCTAACCCTAAAACTAACCCTAACTCATACCGTATGCTGTACCCTCACCCGTACCCTAACCTGTACCCTAAGCCGTACCCTAAACCTAACCCTAATCCTAAACCTAACCCTAAATTACCCTTGACTGCTTCTGCCTCCAGTAGATTTCCTAAGCACTAGTGTTTTAAGGAACAGGTTTAAAAAAATTCCTAATGTGATTTCTTTATAATGTGTGTGTTCTTTTTCTTATCCTAGTGTATAAAAGCTTTTCCATGGCTGGACCTAAAATAATATTCCTTTACGTGCAAAGTGGTATCCAGAGAGTGGGATAGGTTTAAGAAATACTCTAACCCTAACGCGTACCCTAACCCTAACCCATACAGTAACCCTAAGCTGTACCGTAACTCTAACCGTAACCCTAGCCCTAAACTTAAACTACTCTTGACTGCTTCTGCATTCAGTAGATTTCCTAAGCACTCGTATTTTAAGGAACAGTTTAAAAAGAAAATCCTAATGTCATTTCTTTATATTGTGTGTGTTCTTTATCTTATCCTAGTGTCTAAAAGCTTCTCCATGGCTGGACCCCAAATAATATTCCTTTATGTGCTATGTGGTATCTAGAGAGTGGGATATTTTAATAAATACCCTAACCCTAACGTATACCCTAACCCTAAGCCCTACCCTAAACATAACCCGTACACTAAATCTAACCCATACCCTAAACCGAGCCCTAACCCTAAAACTAACCCTAACCCTAACCATAACCCGTACCCTACACCATACAATAAACCGTACCCAAACCCGTAGCCTAAGCTGTACCCTAAAACTAACCTTAACCCTAAACCTAACCCTAAGCTTCCCTTGACTGCTTCTGCCTCCAATAGATTTCCTAAGCACTAGTGTTTCAAAGAACAGGTTAAAAAGAGAATCCTCATGTGATTTCTCTATAATGGGTGTGTTCCCTATCTTATCCTAGTGTCTAAACTCTTCTCCATGGCTGGACCCTAAATAATATTCCTTTACCTGCTAAGTGGTATCTAGAGAGAGGGATAGGTTTAATAAATACCCTATCCCTAACGCGTAACCTAACCCTAACTCCTAACCGAACCCTTACACGTACCGTAATCCAAATTCGTACCCTAAATCGAGCCCTAACCCTGAAACAAACCCTAACCCTAACCGTAACCCATGCCCTACTCCGTATCCTAACGGGTACCCGAACCTGTACGCTAAGCCGTACCCTAACCCTAACCCTAACCCTAAGCTACCCTTGAATGCTTCTGCCTCCAATAGATTTCCTAAGCACTAGTGTTTTAAGGAACAGGTTACAGAGAGAATCCTCATATGATTTCTTTATAATGGATGTGTCCTTTACTTATCCTAGTCTCTAAACTCTTCTCCATGGCTGTACCCCAAATAATATTCCTTTACGTGCTACGTAGTATCTGGAGAGTGGGATAGGTTTAATAAATACCCTAACCGTAACGTGTACCCTAACCCTAACCCCTACCCTAACACTAACACGTACCCTAATCCTAACCTGTACCCTAAACCGAGCCCTAACCCTAAAACTAACCTTAACCCTAACCCTAAATCATACCCTACGCCATACCCTAACCTGTACTCGAAACTGTACGCTAAGCCGTATCCTAATCCTAACACTAAACCTAAACCTAACCCTGAGCTACCCTTGACTGCTTCTGCCTCCAATAGATTTCCTAAGCACTAGTGTTTTAAGGAACAGGTTAAAAAGCGAATCCTAATGTGATTTCTGGATAATGGCTGAGTTCCTTATCTTATCCTAGTCTCTAAACTCTTCTCCATTCCTGGACCAGGAATAATATACCTTTACGTGCTAAGTGGTATCTAGAGAGTGGGATCGGTTTAATAAATACCCTAACCCTAATGCGTACCCTAACCCTAACCCCTACACTAACCGTACCACGTACACTAATCCTAACCCGTACCCTAAACCAAGCCCTAACCCTGAAACTAACCTTAACCCTTACCGTAACCCATACCCTATGCCGTACCCTAACCCGTACCCGAACCCGTACGTTAAGCCATACCCTAACACTAACCCTAACACTAAGCTACCCTTGACTGCTTCTGCCTCCAATAGATTTCTTAAGCACTAGTGTTTTAAGGAACAGGTTGAAAAGAGAATCCTCCTGTGATTTCTGTATAATGGGTGTGTTCCTTAACTTATCCTAGTCTCTAAACTCTTCGCCATGGCTGGACCTGAAATAATATTCCTTTATGTGTTATGTGGTATCTAGAGAGGGGGATAGGTTTAATAAATAACCTAACCCTAACGCATATCCTAACCCTAACCCCTACCCTAACCCTAACACATACCCTAATAATAACCCTTACCCTAAACCGAGCCCTAACCATAAAACTAACCCTAAACCTAACCCATACACTACGCCGTACCCTAAACCGTACCCGAAACTGTATGCTAAGCCGTACCCTAACCCTAACCCTAACCCAAGCCTAAACACTAAGCTACCTTTGACTGCTTCTGCCTCCAATAGATTTCTTAAGCACTACTGTTTTAAGGAACAGGTTAAAAAGAGAATCCTCATGTGATTCCTTTATAATGGGTGTGTTCCTTTTCTTATCCTAGTGTCTAAACTCTTCTCCATGGCTGTACCCCAAATAATATTCCTTTACGTGCTAAGTGGTATCTAGAGAGTGGGATAAGTTTAATAAATACCCTAACCCTAATGCGTAATCTAACCCTAACCCCTACAGAAACTCTAACACATACCCAAATCTAATCTGTACCCTAAACCGAGCCCTAACCCTAAACCTAAATCATACCCTATGCCGTACCCTAACCAATATCCGAACATGTACGCTAAGCCGTGCACCCAACCTAACCCTAACGCTAACACTAACCCTAAGTTACCCTTGACTGCTTCTGACTCCAATAGATTTCCTAAGCACTAGTGTTTTAGGGAACAGGTTAAAAAGAGAATCCTTATGTGATTTGTTTATAATGGGTGAGTTCATTATCTTATGCTAGTCTCTAAACTCTTCTCCAAGGCTGGATCACAAAAAATATTCCTTTACCTGCTATGTGGTATCTAGACAATGGAATAGTTTTAATATATAACCTAAACCTAACGTGTAACCTAACCCTAACCACTACCCTAACCCTAACATGTACCCTAATACTAACCCATACACTACACCGAGCCCTAAGCCTAAAACTAACCCTAACCCTAACCATACCCTACGCTGTACCCTAACCCGTACCCGAACCCGTACCCAAAGCAGTACCCTAACCATAACCCTAACCCTAACCCTAAGCCTAACCCAAAGCTACCCTTGACTGCTTCTGCCTCCAATAGATTTTCTAAGCATTAGTGTTTTAAGGAACAGGGTAAAAAGAGAATCCGCATGTGCTTTCTGTATAATGGGTGTGGTCCTTACCTTATCCTAGTCTCTAAACTATTCTCCATGGCTGGACCCCAAATAATATTCCTTTACGTGCTATGTGGTATCTAGAGAGTGGGATAGGTTTAATAAATACCCTAATCCTAACGTGTACCGAAACCCTAACCCCTACCCTAACCATAACCCATACACTAATCCTAACCCATACCCGAAACCGAGCCCTAAACCTAAAACTAACCCTAACCCTAACCCTAACACATACCCTACGCCGTACCCTAACCCATACCAAAACCCGTACCATAAGCCGTACCCTAACCCAAACCCAAACCCAAACCCTAACCCTAAGCTGCCCTTGACTGCTTCTGCCTCCAATAGATTTCCTAAGCACTAGTGTTTTGAGGAACAGTTTAAAAAGGGAATCCTCAGGTTATTTCTGTATAACGGGTGTGTTCCTTATCTTATACTAGTTTCTAAACTCTTCCCCATGGCTGGATCCCAAATAATATTCCTTTACGTGCTATGTGGTATCTAGAGAGTGGGATAGGTTTAATAAATAGCCTAACCCTAACGCGTACCCTAACCCTAACCCCTACCATAACACTAACACGTACCCTAATCCTAACACGTACCCTAAACCGAGCGCTAACCCTAAAACTAACCATAACCATAACCCTAAACAATACCCTACGCCGTGCCCTAACCCGTACCCGTACCCATATGCTAAGCCTACCCTAACCTTTACCCTAACCCTAAGCTACCCTTGTCTGCTTCAGCCTCCAATAGATTTCCTAAGCACTAGTGTTTTAAGGAACAGGTTAAAAAGAGAATCCTCATATGATTTCTTTATATTGGGTGTCTTCCTTTTCTTATCCTAGTGTCTAAACACTTCTACATGGCTGGACCCCAAATAATATTTCTTTACGTTGTAAATGGTATCTAGAGAGTGGGATAGTTTTAATAAATAACCTAACCCTAACGCGTAATCTAACCCTATCCCCTACCCTAACTGTAACACATACCCAAACCTAACCTGTACCCTTAACTGAGCCCTAACCCTAAAACTAACCCTAACCTTAACACTAAACCATACCCTACACCGTACCCTAAGCCGTACACGAACCTGTAGCCTTAGCCGTACCCTAACACTAACCCTAACCCTAACCCTAACTCTAAGTTACCCTTGACAGCTTCTGCCTCTAATAGATTTCCTAAGAACTAGTTTTTTAAGGAACAGGTTAAAAAGAGAATCCTCAGGTGATTTCTTTATACTGGGTGTGGTCCTTATCTTTCCCTGGTGTCGAAACTCTTCTCCATGGCTGGACCCCAAATAATATTCCTTTACATGCTAAGTGGTATCTAGAGAGCGGGAAGAGTTTAATAAATAAACTAAACCTAACGCGTAACCTAACCCTAACCCTAACCCCTACCCTAACCCTAACACGTACCCTAATACTAACCCGTATCTTAAACGAGTCCTAACCCTAAATTTAACCCTAACTCTAACCCTAACCCATACCCTATGCTGTACCTTAACCCGTAACCGAACCCGAACCCTAAGCCGTACCATAAACCTAACCCTAACCCTAAGACTAACCCTAAGCTACCCTTGACTGCTTCTGCCTCCAATAGATTTTCTAAGCACTAGTGTTTTAAGGAACAGGTTAAAAAGAGAATCCTCATGTGATTTCTTTATAGTGGCTGTGGTCCGAATCTTTCCCTAGTGTCTAAACCCTTCTCTATGGCTGGACCCCAAATAATACTCCTTTACATGATAAGTGGTATCTAGAGATCGGGATAGGTTTAATAAATACACTAACCCTACCGCGTACCCTATCCCTAACCCGTAGCCTAATCCTAAACCGTAACCTAAACCGAGCCCTAAATCTAAAACTAACCCTAACACTTACGCTAACACATACCCTATGCCATACCCAAACCCGTACCCGAAACCATACCCTAAGCCGTACCCTAACCCTAACCCTAACCCTAACCCTAACCCTAACCCTAACCCTAACCCTAAGCTACCCTTGACTGCTTCTGCCTCCAATAGATTTCCTAATCACCAGTGATTTAAGGAACAGGTTGAAAAGAGAATCCTCATGAGATTTCTTTATAGTGGGTGTGGTCCTTATCTTTCCCTAATATCTAAACCCTTCTCCATGGATGGACCCCAAATAATACTCCTTTACATGCTAAGTGGTTTCTAGAGAGTGGGATAGGTTTAATAAATACCCTAACCCTAACGCATACCCTAAACCTAACCCCTACCCTAACACTAACACGTACCCTTATCCTAACCCGTACCCTAAACCAAGCCCTCACTCTAAAACTAAACCTAACTCTAACCCTAATCCATACCCTAAGCCATACAGTAACCCGTACCCGAACCCGTACCCTAAGCCGTACCCTAACCATAACCCTAACCATAACCCTAAGCTACCCTTGACTGCTTCTGCCACCAATAGGTTTCCTAAGCACTAGTGTTTTAAGGAACTGGTTAGAAAGAGAATCCTCATGTGATTTCTGTATAGTGGGTGTGTTAATTATCTTATCCTAGTGTCTAATCTCTTCTCCATTGCTGGACCCCAAATAATATTCCCTTAACGGCTAACTGGTATCTAGAGAGTGGGATAGGTTTAATAAATACCCTAACCCTAACACGTACCCTAACCCTAACCCTAATCCTAACACGTACACTAATCCTAACCCGTACCCTAAACCGAGCCTTAACCCTAAAACTAACCCTAACCCTAACCCTAACCTAACCCAACCCTAAGCTACACTTGACTGCTTCTGCCTCCAATAGATTTCCTAAGCACTAGTGTTTTAAGGCACAGGTTAAAAAGAGAATCCTCATGTGATTTCTTTATAATGGGTGTGTTCCTTATCTTATCCTAGTGTCTAAACAATTCTCCATGGCTGGACCCCAAATAATATTTCTTTACGTGCTAAGTGGTATATAGAGAGTGGGATAGGTTTAATAAATAAACTAACCCTAATGCGTAATGTAACCCTAACCCCTACCTTAACTCTAACACATACCCAAATCTAACCTGTACCGTAAACCGAGCCCTAATCCTAAAACTAACCATAACCCTAACCCTAACCCATACCCTACGCCCTGCCCTAACCCATACCCAAACACGTACCCTAAGCCATACCCTTACCCAAACACTAACCCTAACCCTAACCCTAAGTTACCCTTGACTGCTTCTGCCTCCAGTAGATTTTCTAAGCACTAGTGTTTGGAGAAAAAGGTTAAAAATAGAATCCTCATGTGATTTCTGTATAATGGGTTTGTTCCTTAAGTTATCCTAGTCTCTAAACTCTTCTCCATGGCTGGACGCCAAATAATACTCCTTTACGTGCTAAGTGGTATCTAGAGAGTGGGATAGGTTTAGTAAGTACCCTATCCCTAACGCGTACTCTAACCCTAACCCCTACCATAATTCTAACAAATACCCAAATCTAACCTGTACCCTAAACCGAGCCCTAACCCTAAAACTAACCCTAACCCTAAAGCCTACCCTACGCCGTACCCTAACCCTAACACTAACAATTAACCTAACCCTATGCTACCTTTGACTGCTTCTGCCTCCAATAGATTTCCTAAGCACTAGTGTTTGGAGAAAAAGGTTAAAAATAGCATCCTCATGTGATTTCTTTATTATGGGTGTGTCCCTTATCTTATCCTATTGTCTAAACTCTTCTCATGGCTAGACCGCAAATAATATTCCTTTACGTGCTATGTGGTATCTAGAGAGTGGGATAGGTTTAATAAATAACCTAACCCTAATGTGTACCCTAACCTTAACCCCCACCCTAACCCTAACACGTAAACTAATCATACCCCGTATCCTAAACCGAGCCCTAACCGTAAAACTAACCGTAACCCTAACACTAAACCATACCCTACACCGTACCCTAACCCGTACACGAACCCATACCCTAAGCCGTATCCTAACCCTAACTCTAACCCTAACCCTAACCCTAAGCTACTCTTGACTGCTTCTGCCTCCAATAGATTTTCTAAGCACTAGTGTTTTAAGGAACAGGTTAAAAAGAGAATCCTCATGTGATTTCTCTATAATGGGTGTGTTCCCTATCTTATCCTAGTGTCTAAACTCTTCTCCATGGCTGGACCCTAAATAATATTCCTTTACCTGCTAAGTGGTATCTAGAGAGAGGGATAGGTTTAATAAATACCCTATCCCTAACGCGTAACCTAACCCTAACTCCTAACCGAACCCTTACACGTACCGTAATCCAAATTCGTACCCTAAATCGAGCCCTAACCCTGAAACAAACCCTAACCCTAACCGTAACCCATGCCCTACTCCGTATCCTAACGGGTACCCGAACCTGTACGCTAAGCCGTACCCTAACCCTAACCCTAACCCTAAGCTACCCTTGAATGCTTCTGCCTCCAATAGATTTCCTAAGCACTAGTGTTTTAAGGAACAGGTTACAGAGAGAATCCTCATATGATTTCTTTATAATGGATGTGTCCTTTACTTATCCTAGTCTCTAAACTCTTCTCCATGGCTGTACCCCAAATAATATTCCTTTACGTGCTACGTAGTATCTGGAGAGTGGGATAGGTTTAATAAATACCCTAACCGTAACGTGTACCCTAACCCTAACCCCTACCCTAACACTAACACGTACCCTAATCCTAACCTGTACCCTAAACCGAGCCCTAACCCTAAAACTAACCTTAACCCTAACCCTAAATCATACCCTACGCCATACCCTAACCTGTACTCGAAACTGTACGCTAAGCCGTATCCTAATCCTAACACTAAACCTAAACCTAACCCTGAGCTACCCTTGACTGCTTCTGCCTCCAATAGATTTCCTAAGCACTAGTGTTTTAAGGAACAGGTTAAAAAGCGAATCCTAATGTGATTTCTGGATAATGGCTGAGTTCCTTATCTTATCCTAGTCTCTAAACTCTTCTCCATTCCTGGACCAGGAATAATATACCTTTACGTGCTAAGTGGTATCTAGAGAGTGGGATCGGTTTAATAAATACCCTAACCCTAATGCGTACCCTAACCCTAACCCCTACACTAACCGTACCACGTACACTAATCCTAACCCGTACCCTAAACCAAGCCCTAACCCTGAAACTAACCCTAACCCTTACCGTAACCCATACCCTATGCCGTACCCTAACCCGTACCCGAACCCGTACGTTAAGCCATACCCTAACACTAACCCTAACACTAAGCTACCCTTGACTGCTTCTGCCTCCAATAGATTTCTTAAGCACTAGTGTTTTAAGGAACAGGTTGAAAAGAGAATCCTCCTGTGATTTCTGTATAATGGGTGTGTTCCTTAACTTATCCTAGTCTCTAAACTCTTCGCCATGGCTGGACCTGAAATAATATTCCTTTATGTGTTATGTGGTATCTAGAGAGGGGGATAGGTTTAATAAATAACCTAACCCTAACGCGTATCCTAACCCTAACCCCTACCCTAACCCTAACACATACCCTAATAATAACCCTTACCCTAAACCGAGCCCTAACCATAAAACTAACCCTAAACCTAACCCATACACTACGCCGTACCCTAAACCGTACCCGAAACTGTATGCTAAGCCGTACCCTAACCCTAACCCTAACCCAAGCCTAAACACTAAGCTACCTTTGACTGCTTCTGCCTCCAATAGATTTCTTAAGCACTACTGTTTTAAGGAACAGGTTAAAAAGAGAATCCTCATGTGATTCCTTTATAATGGGTGTGTTCCTTTTCTTATCCTAGTGTCTAAACTCTTCTCCATGGCTGTACCCCAAATAATATTCCTTTACGTGCTAAGTGGTATCTAGAGAGTGGGATAAGTTTAATAAATACCCTAACCCTAATGCGTAATCTAACCCTAACCCCTACAGAAACTCTAACACATACCCAAATCTAATCTGTACCCTAAACCGAGCCCTAACCCTAAACCTAAATCATACCCTATGCCGTACCCTAACCAATATCCGAACATGTACGCTAAGCCGTGCACCCAACCTAACCCTAACGCTAACACTAACCCTAAGTTACCCTTGACTGCTTCTGACTCCAATAGATTTCCTAAGCACTAGTGTTTTAGGGAACAGGTTAAAAAGAGAATCCTTATGTGATTTGTTTATAATGGGTGAGTTCATTATCTTATGCTAGTCTCTAAACTCTTCTCCAAGGCTGGATCACAAAAAATATTCCTTTACCTGCTATGTGGTATCTAGACAATGGAATAGTTTTAATATATAACCTAAACCTAACGTGTAACCTAACCCTAACCACTACCCTAACCCTAACATGTACCCTAATACTAACCCATACACTACACCGAGCCCTAAGCCTAAAACTAACCCTAACCCTAACCATACCCTACGCTGTACCCTAACCCGTACCCGAACCCGTACCCAAAGCAGTACCCTAACCATAACCCTAACCCTAACCCTAAGCCTAACCCAAAGCTACCCTTGACTGCTTCTGCCTCCAATAGATTTTCTAAGCATTAGTGTTTTAAGGAACAGGGTAAAAAGAGAATCCGCATGTGCTTTCTGTATAATGGGTGTGGTCCTTACCTTATCCTAGTCTCTAAACTATTCTCCATGGCTGGACCCCAAATAATATTCCTTTACGTGCTATGTGGTATCTAGAGAGTGGGATAGGTTTAATAAATACCCTAATCCTAACGTGTACCGAAACCCTAACCCCTACCCTAACCATAACCCATACACTAATCCTAACCCATACCCGAAACCGAGCCCTAAACCTAAAACTAACCCTAACCCTAACCCTAACACATACCCTACGCCGTACCCTAACCCATACCAAAACCCGTACCATAAGCCGTACCCTAACCCAAACCCAAACCCAAACCCTAACCCTAAGCTGCCCTTGACTGCTTCTGCCTCCAATAGATTTCCTAAGCACTAGTGTTTTGAGGAACAGTTTAAAAAGGGAATCCTCAGGTTATTTCTGTATAACGGGTGTGTTCCTTATCTTATACTAGTTTCTAAACTCTTCCCCATGGCTGGATCCCAAATAATATTCCTTTACGTGCTATGTGGTATCTAGAGAGTGGGATAGGTTTAATAAATAGCCTAACCCTAACGCGTACCCTAACCCTAACCCCTACCATAACACTAACACGTACCCTAATCCTAACACGTACCCTAAACCGAGCGCTAACCCTAAAACTAACCATAACCATAACCCTAAACAATACCCTACGCCGTGCCCTAACCCGTACCCGTACCCATATGCTAAGCCTACCCTAACCTTTACCCTAACCCTAAGCTACCCTTGTCTGCTTCAGCCTCCAATAGATTTCCTAAGCACTAGTGTTTTAAGGAACAGGTTAAAAAGAGAATCCTCATATGATTTCTTTATATTGGGTGTCTTCCTTTTCTTATCCTAGTGTCTAAACACTTCTACATGGCTGGACCCCAAATAATATTTCTTTACGTTGTAAATGGTATCTAGAGAGTGGGATAGTTTTAATAAATAACCTAACCCTAACGCGTAATCTAACCCTATCCCCTACCCTAACTGTAACACATACCCAAACCTAACCTGTACCCTTAACTGAGCCCTAACCCTAAAACTAACCCTAACCTTAACACTAAACCATACCCTACACCGTACCCTAAGCCGTACACGAACCTGTAGCCTTAGCCATACCCTAACACTAACCCTAACCCTAACCCTAACTCTAAGTTACCCTTGACAGCTTCTGCCTCTAATAGATTTCCTAAGAACTAGTTTTTTAAGGAACAGGTTAAAAAGAGAATCCTCAGGTGATTTCTTTATACTGGGTGTGGTCCTTATCTTTCCCTGGTGTCGAAACTCTTCTCCATGGCTGGACCCCAAATAATATTCCTTTACATGCTAAGTGGTATCTAGAGAGCGGGAAGAGTTTAATAAATAAACTAAACCTAACGCGTAACCTAACCCTAACCCTAACCCCTACCCTAACCCTAACACGTACCCTAATACTAACCCGTATCTTAAACGAGTCCTAACCCTAAATTTAACCCTAACTCTAACCCTAACCCATACCCTATGCTGTACCTTAACCCGTAACCGAACCCGAACCCTAAGCCGTACCATAAACCTAACCCTAACCCTAAGACTAACCCTAAGCTACCCTTGACTGCTTCTGCCTCCAATAGATTTTCTAAGCACTAGTGTTTTAAGGAACAGGTTAAAAAGAGAATCCTCATGTGATTTCTTTATAGTGGCTGTGGTCCGAATCTTTCCCTAGTGTCTAAACCCTTCTCTATGGCTGGACCCCAAATAATACTCCTTTACATGATAAGTGGTATCTAGAGATCGGGATAGGTTTAATAAATACACTAACCCTACCGCGTACCCTATCCCTAACCCGTAGCCTAATCCTAAACCGTAACCTAAACCGAGCCCTAAATCTAAAACTAACCCTAACACTTACGCTAACACATACCCTATGCCATACCCAAACCCGTACCCGAAACCATACCCTAAGCCGTACCCTAACCCTAACCCTAACCCTAACCCTAACCCTAACCCTAACCCTAACCCTAAGCTACCCTTGACTGCTTCTGCCTCCAATAGATTTCCTAATCACCAGTGATTTAAGGAACAGGTTGAAAAGAGAATCCTCATGAGATTTCTTTATAGTGGGTGTGGTCCTTATCTTTCCCTAATATCTAAACCCTTCTCCATGGATGGACCCCAAATAATATTCCTTTACATGCTAAGTGGTTTCTAGAGAGTGGGATAGGTTTAATAAATACCCTAACCCTAACGCATACCCTAAACCTAACCCCTACCCTAACACTAACACGTACCCTTATCCTAACCCGTACCCTAAACCAAGCCCTCACTCTAAAACTAAACCTAACTCTAACCCTAATCCATACCCTAAGCCATACAGTAACCCGTACCCGAACCCGTACCCTAAGCCGTACCCTAACCATAACCCTAACCATAACCCTAAGCTACCCTTGACTGCTTCTGCCACCAATAGGTTTCCTAAGCACTAGTGTTTTAAGGAACTGGTTAGAAAGAGAATCCTCATGTGATTTCTGTATAGTGGGTGTGTTAATTATCTTATCCTAGTGTCTAATCTCTTCTCCATTGCTGGACCCCAAATAATATTCCCTTAACGGCTAACTGGTATCTAGAGAGTGGGATAGGTTTAATAAATACCCTAACCCTAACACGTACCCTAACCCTAACCCTAATCCTAACACGTACACTAATCCTAACCCGTACCCTAAACCGAGCCTTAACCCTAAAACTAACCCTAACCCTAACCCTAACCTAACCCAACCCTAAGCTACACTTGACTGCTTCTGCCTCCAATAGATTTCCTAAGCACTAGTGTTTTAAGGCACAGGTTAAAAAGAGAATCCTCATGTGATTTCTTTATAATGGGTGTGTTCCTTATCTTATCCTAGTGTCTAAACAATTCTCCATGGCTGGACCCCAAATAATATTTCTTTACGTGCTAAGTGGTATATAGAGAGTGGGATAGGTTTAATAAATAAACTAACCCTAATGCGTAATGTAACCCTAACCCCTACCTTAACTCTAACACATACCCAAATCTAACCTGTACCGTAAACCGAGCCCTAATCCTAAAACTAACCATAACCCTAACCCTAACCCATACCCTACGCCCTGCCCTAACCCATACCCAAACACGTACCCTAAGCCATACCCTTACCCAAACACTAACCCTAACCCTAACCCTAAGTTACCCTTGACTGCTTCTGCCTCCAGTAGATTTTCTAAGCACTAGTGTTTGGAGAAAAAGGTTAAAAATAGAATCCTCATGTGATTTCTGTATAATGGGTTTGTTCCTTAAGTTATCCTAGTCTCTAAACTCTTCTCCATGGCTGGACGCCAAATAATACTCCTTTACGTGCTAAGTGGTATCTAGAGAGTGGGATAGGTTTAGTAAGTACCCTATCCCTAACGCGTACTCTAACCCTAACCCCTACCATAATTCTAACAAATACCCAAATCTAACCTGTACCCTAAACCGAGCCCTAACCCTAAAACTAACCCTAACCCTAAAGCCTACCCTACGCCGTACCCTAACCCTAACACTAACAATTAACCTAACCCTATGCTACCTTTGACTGCTTCTGCCTCCAATAGATTTCCTAAGCACTAGTGTTTGGAGAAAAAGGTTAAAAATAGCATCCTCATGTGATTTCTTTATTATGGGTGTGTCCCTTATCTTATCCTATTGTCTAAACTCTTCTCATGGCTAGACCGCAAATAATATTCCTTTACGTGCTATGTGGTATCTAGAGAGTGGGATAGGTTTAATAAATAACCTAACCCTAATGTGTACCCTAACCTTAACCCCCACCCTAACCCTAACACGTAAACTAATCATACCCCGTATCCTAAACCGAGCCCTAACCGTAAAACTAACCGTAACCCTAACACTAAACCATACCCTACACCGTACCCTAACCCGTACACGAACCCATACCCTAAGCCGTATCCTAACCCTAACTCTAACCCTAACCCTAACCCTAAGCTACTCTTGACTGCTTCTGCCTCCAATAGATTTTCTAAGCACTAGTGTTTTAAGGAACAGGTTAAAAAGAGAATCCTCACGTGATTTCTTTATAGTGGGTGTGGTCCTTATCTTTCCCTAGTGTCTACACACTTCTCCATGGTTGGACCCCCAAAAATATTCCTTTACATGCTAAGTGGTATCTGGAGTGTGGGATAGGTTTAATAAATACCCTAACCCTAAAGCGTAACCTAACCCTAACCCTAAACCTAACCCTATTGTACACTTGAATGCTTCTGCCTCCAATGAGTTTTCTAAGCACGAGTGTTTTTGAGGAACACGTTAAAAAGAGAATCCTCATGTGATTTCTGTATAATGGGTTTGTTCCTTATGTTATCCTAGTCTCTAAACTCTTCTCCATGGCTGGACGCCAAATAATATTCCTTTACGTGCTAAGTGGTATCTAGAGAGTGGGATAGGTTTAATAAATACAATAACCCTAACACGTACCCAAACCCTAACCCTTACCCTAAGGCTAACACGCACCCTAATCCTAACCAGTACCCTATACTGAGCCCTAGCCCTAAAACTAACCCTAACCCTAACTCTAAGCCATAACCTATGCCGTACCCGAACCCGTACGCTAAGACGTACCCTAATGCTAACACAATCCCTCGCCTTACACGAACACCTCCCCGAACCCGTACCCTAAGCCGTACCCTAACCCTAACCCTCACACTAACCATAACCCTAAGCTACCCTTGACTGCTTCTGCCTACAATTGATTTCCTAAGCAAGAGTGTTTTAAGGCACAGGTTAAAAAGAGAATCCTCATGGGATTTCTTTATAATGGGTGTGTTCCTTATCTTATGTTACTGTCTAAACTGTTCTCCATGGCTGGACCCCAAATAATATTCCTTTACATGCTAAGTGGTATCTAGAGAGTGCGATAGGTTTAATAAATACCCTAACCCAAACACGTACACTAACCCTAACGTGTACACTAACGCTAACACATACCCTAATTCTAACTCGTACCCTAAACCAAGACCTAACCCTAAAACTAACTCTAAACCTAACCCTAACACATACCCTATGCCGTACCCTAACCTGTACCCGAACTCGTATCCTATACCGTACCCTAACCCTAACCCTAACCCTAACCTTATGCTACCCTTGACTGCTTCTGCATCCAATAGATTTCCTAAGCACTAGTGTCTTAAGGAACAGGTTAAAAAGAGAATCCTCATGCGATTTCTTTATTATGGGTGTGTTCCTTATCTTATCCTATTGTCTAAACTCTTCTCATGGTTGGACCCCAAATAATATTCCTTTACATGCTATGTGGCATCTAGAGAGTGGGATAGGTTTAATAAATACCCTAACCCTAATGTGTACCCTAACCCTAACCCCTACCCTAAACCTAACACGTAACCTAATCCTATCCCGTACTCTAAACCGAGCCCTAACCCTAACCCTAACACTAACCCATACCCTATGCTGTACCCTAACCCCTACACGAACCCATACCCTAAGCTGTACCCTAAACCTAACTCTAACCCTAACCCTAACCCTAAGCTACCCTTGACTGCTTCTGCCTCCAATAGATTTCCTAAGCACTAGTGTTTTAAGGAACAGGTTCAAAACATAATCCTCATGTGATTTCTGTATAATGGGTGTGTTCCTTATCTTATCCTAGTGTCTAAACTCTTCTCCATGGCTGGACCCCAAACAATATTCCTTTACGTGCTAAGTGGTATCTAGAGAGTGGGGTAGGTTTAATAAATACACTAACCCTAACGCGTAACCTAACCCTAACCCCTACCCTAACCCTAACACATGCCCTATTCCTAACCCGTACCCTATAACGAGCCCTAACCCTAAAACTAACCCTAACCCTAAACCATACCCTATGCCGTACCCTAACCCCTATCTGAACCCACACCCTAAACCGTGCCCTAACCCTAACCCTAAGCTAACCTTGACTGCTTCTGCTTCCAATAGATTTCCTAAGCACTAATGTTTTGAGGAACAGGTTAAAAATACAGTCCTCATGTGATTTATGTATACAGGGTGTGTTCCTTATCTTATCCTAGTGTCTAAACTCTTCACCATGGCTGGACCCCAAATAATATTTCTTTACGTGCTAAGTGGTACCTAGAGAGTGGGACAGGTTTAATAAATACCCTAACCCTAATGCGTATCCTAACCCTAACCACTACCCTAACCCTAACACGTAACGTAATCCTAAACCGCACCCTAAACCGAGCCCTAACCCTACAACTAACCCTAACCGTAACAGATACCCTACACCGTTCCCTAACCCCTATCTGAATCCGAACCCTAAGCCGTACCCTAATCCTAACCATAACCCTAAACCTAAACCTAAGCTTCCCTTGACTGCTTCTGCCTCCAACAGATTTCCTAAGCACTAGTGTTTTAAGAAACAGGTTAAAAAGTGAATCCTCATGTGATTTCTGTATACTGGGTGTGTTCCTTATCGTATCCTAGTGTCTAAACTCTTCTCCATGGCTGGACCCCAAATAATATTCCCTTACGTGCTAAGTGGTATCTAGAGAGTGGGATAGGTTTAATTAATACCCTAACCCTAACGCGGACCCTAACCCTAAACACTACCCTAACCCTAACACGTACACTAATCCTAAGCCATACACTAACCCGAGCCCTAACCCTAAATCTAACCCTAACCCTAACCTTAACCCATACCCTACGCCATACGCTAACCCGTACCCGAAACCGTGCCCTAAGCCATACCCTAACCCTAACCCTAACCCTAACCCGAAGCTACCTGGACTGCTTCTGCCTCCAGTAGATTTCCTAGGCACTAGTGTTTTAAGGAACAGGTTAAAAAGAGAATCCTCATGTGATTTCTTTATAATGGGTTTGTTCCTTATCTTATCCTGGTGTCTAAACTCTTCTCCATGGCTGGACCCCAAACAATATTCCTTTACGTGCTAAGTGGTATCTAGAGAGTGGGATAGGTTCAATATATACCCTAACCCTAACGCGTACTCTAACCCTAACCCCTAAATTAATTCTAACAAATACCCAAATCTAAACTGTACCCTAAACCGAGCCCTAACCCTAAAACTAACCCTAACCCTAAAGCCTACCCTCCGCCGTACCCTAACCCGTACCCGAACCCTATGCTAAACCGTACCCTAACCCTAACCCTAACCCTAACCCTATGCTACCCTTGACTGATTCTGTATCCAATAGATTTCCTAAGCACTAGTGTCTTAAGGAACAGGTTAAAAAGAGAATCCACATGTGATTTCTTTATAATGGGTGTGTTCCTTATCTTATCCCAGTGTCTAAACTCTTCTCCATGGCTGGACCCCAAACAATATTCCTTTACGTGCTAAGTGGTATCTAGAGAGTGGGATAGGTTTAATAAATATCCTAACCTTAACGTGTAACCTAACCCTAACCCTTACCCTAACCCTAACACGTACCTTAATCTTAAACCTTACCGTAAACCGAGCCATAACCCTAAAACTAACCCTAACCCTAAACCATACCCTACGCCGTACCCTATCCCCTATCTGAACCCGCATCCTAAGCCGTGCCCTAAACCTAACCCTAACCCTAACCCTAACCCTAAGTTACCCTTGACTGCTTCTGCCTCCAGTAGATTTCCTAAGCACTAGTGTTTTAAGGAACAGGGTAAAAAGAGAATCCTCATGTGATTTCTTTATAATGGATGTGTTACTTATCTTATCCTAGTGTCTAAACTCTTCTAAATGTTTAGACCCCAATAAAATTCCTTTACGTGCTACGTGGAATCTAGAGAGTGGGATAGGTTTAATAAATTCAATAACCCTAACGCTTACCCTAAACCTAACCCCTACCCTAACCCTAACAGGTAGCCTAATCCTAACCCATACCCTAAACCGAGCCCTAACCGTAAAACTAACACTAACACTAACCCTAACCTATACCCTACGCCGTACCCTAAACCGTACGAGAACCAGTATGCTAAGCCGTAGCCTAACCCTAAACCTAACCCTAAGCTACCCCTGACTGCTTCTGCCTCCAATAGATTTTTCTAAGCACTAGTGTTTTGAGGAACAGGTTAAAAATAGAATCCTCATGTGATTTCTGTATACTGGGTATGTTCCTTATCTTATCCTAGTATCTAAACTCTTCTCCATGGCTGGAACCCAAATAATATTCCTTTACGTGCTAAGTGGTACCTAGAGAGTGGGATAGGTTTAATAAATACCCTAACCCTAACGCGTATCCTAACCCTAACCCCTACCCTAACCCTAACACGCAGCCTAATCCTAACCCGTACCCTAAATCGAGCCCTAACCCTAAAATTAACCCTAACCGTAACAGATACCCTATGCCGTACCCTAAACCCTATCTGAACCCATAACCTAAGCCGTACCCTAACCCTAACCGTAACCCTAACACTAAACCTAAGCTTCCCTTGACTGCTTCTGCCTCCAATAGATTTCCTAAGCACTAGTGTTTTAAGGAACAGGTTAAAAAGAGAATCCTCATGTGATTTCTGTATACTGGGTGTGTTCCTTATCTAATCCTAGTCTGTAAACCCATCTCCATGGCTGGAAGCCAAATAATATTACTTTACGTGCTAAGTGGTATCTAGAGAGTGGGATAGGTTAAATAAATACCCTAACCTTAACGCGTAACCTAACCCTAAACACTACCCTAACCCTAACACGTACACTAATTCTTACACATACCTTAAACCGAGCCCTCAACCTGAAACTAACCCTAACCCTAACCCTAACCCATACACTACACCGTACCCTAACCCGTACCCGAACCCCTGCCCTAAGCCGTACCCTAACCCTAAACCTAACCCTAACCCGAAGCTACCTTGACTGCTTCTGCCTCCAATAGATTTCCTAAGCACTAGTGTTTTAAGGAACAGGGTAAAAAGACAATCCTCATGTGATTCCTTTATAATGGGTGTGTTCCTTATCTTATCCTCGTGTCTAAACACTTCTACATGGCTGGACTCCAATAAAATTCTTTTACGTGCTACATGGAATCTAGAGAGTGGGATAGGTTTAATAACTACAATAACCCTAACGAGTACCCTAAACCTAACCCCAACCCTAACCGTAACACGTAGCCTAATCTTAACCCGTACCTTAAACTGAGCGCTAACCCTAAAACTAACACTAACACTAACCCTAACCTATACCCTATGCCGAACCCTAAACCGTACCCGAACCAGTATGCTAAGCCGTAGCCTAACCCTAAACATAACCCTAAGCTACCCATGACTGCTTCTGCCTCAAATAGATTTCCTAAGCACAAGTGTTTTAAGGAACAGTTTAAAAAGAGAATCCTCATGTGATACCTTTATAATGGGTGTGTTCCTTATCTTATCCTAGTGTCTAAACTCTTCTCCATGGCTGGAACCCAAATAATATTCCTTTATGTATTAAGTGGTATCTAGAGTGTGGAATAGGTTTAATAAATACCCTAACCCTAACGCGTATCCTAACCCTAACCTCTACCCTAACCCTAACATGTAGCCTAATCCTAACCCGTACCCTAAATCGAGCCCTAAAACTAAAACTAACCATAACCCTACCATAACACATACACTACGCCATACTCTAACCGGTATCCAAACCCATCCCCTAAGCCGTACCCTAACCCTAACTCGAAACCTAACCCTAAGCTACCCTTGACCGCATCTGCCTCCAATAGATTTTCTAAGCACTAGTGTTTTGAGGAACAGGTTAAAAATAGAATCCTCATGTGATTTCTGTATACGGGGTATGTTCCTTATCTTATCCTAGGATGTAAACTCTTCTCCATGGCTGGAACCGAAATAATATTCCTTTACGTGCTAAGTGGAACCTAGAGGGTGGGATAGATTTAATAAATACCCTAACCCTAATGCGTAACCGAACCGTAAACCCTACCCTAATCCTAAAACGTACCCTAATCCAAACCGTACCCTAAACCGAGCCCTAACCCTAAAATTAACCCTAACCCTAACCCATATCCTACGCCATACCCTAACCCGTATCCGAACCTGTCCCCTAAGCCGTACCCTAAGCCTAATCCTAACCCTAAGCTACCCTTGACTGCTTCTGCCTCCAACAGATTTCCTAACCACTAGTGTTTTAAAGAACAGGTTAAAAAGAGAATCCTCATGTGATTTCTTTATAATGGGTGTGTTCCTTATCTTATCCTATTGTTTACACTCTTCTCCATGGCTGGAACCAAAATAATATTCCTTTACGTGCTAAGTGGTATCTAGAGATTGGGATAGGTTTAATAAATACCCTAACCCTAACGCGTACCCTAACCCTAACCCCTACCCTAACCCTAACACGTAGCCTAATCCTAACCCGTACCCTAAACCAAGCGCTAACCCTAAAACTAACCCTAACCCTATCCCTAACATATACCCTATGCCGTGCCCTAACCCGTACCCAATCCAGTATGCTAAGGGGTAGCCTAACCCTAAACCTTACCCTAAGCTACCCTTGACTGCTTCTGTCTCCAATAGATTCCCTAAGCAGTAGTGTTTTGAGGAACAGGTTAAAAATACAATCCTCATGTGATTTCTCTATACTGGGTGTGTTCCTTATCTTATCCTAGTATCTAAACTCTTCTCCATGGCTGGACCCCAAATAATATTCCTTTATGTGCTAAGTGGTACCTAGAGAGTGGGATAGGTTTAATAAATACCCTAACCCTAATGCGTATCCAAAACCTAACCCATACCCTAACCCTACCACATACCCTAATCCTAACCCGTACCCTAAACCGAGCCCTAAACCTAAAACTAACCCTAACCCTCACCCTAACCCATAACCTACGAATTACCCTAACCCGTACTCGAATCCGTGCCCTAAGCCGTACCCTAACCCTAAACCTAACCGTAACCCTAAGCTACCCTTGACTGCTTCTGCCTCCAATAGATTTCCTAAGCACGAGTGTTTAAAGGAACAGGTTAAAAAGAGAATCCTAATGTGATTTCTTTATAATGGGTGTGTTCCTTACCTTATACTAGTGTCTAAACTCTTCTCCATGGCTGGACTCCAAACAATATTCCTTTACATGCTAAGTGGTATCTAGAGAGTGGGATAGGTTTCATAAATACCCTAACCCTAACGCATACCCTAACCCTAACCCTTACCCTAATCCTAACACGTACCTTAATCTTAAACCTTACCCTAAACCGAGCCCTAACCCTAAAACTAAACCTAACCCTAAACCATACCCTACGCCGCACCCTAACACCTATCTGAATCTGCACCCTAAGCCGTGCCCTAACCCTAACCCTAACCCTAACCCTAACCCTAAGCTACCCTTGACTGCTTATGCCTCCTATAGATTTCCTAAGCACTAGTGTTTTAAAGAACAGGTTAAAAAGAGAATCCTCATGGGATTTCTTTATAATGGGTGTGTTCCTTATCTTATCCTATTGTTTAAACTCTTCTCCATGGCTGGAACCCAAATAATATTCCTTTACGTGCTAAGTGGTACCTAGACAGTGGGATAGGTTTAATAAATACCCTAACCCTAACGCATATCCCAACCCTAAACCCTACCCTAACCCTAAAACCTAGCCTAATCCTAACCCGTACCCTAAATCGAGCCCTAAACCTAAAATTAACCCTAAACCTAACCCTAACCCATACCCTACGCCACACCCTATCCCGTATCCGAACCCGTCAAATAAGCCATACCCTAACCCTAACCCTAACCCGAACCCTAACCCTAAGCTACCTTTGACTGCTTCTGCCTCCAATAGATTTCCTAAACACTAGTGTTTTGAGGAACAGGTTAAAAATAGAATCCTCATGTGATTTCTGTACACTGGGTTTTTTCCTTATCTTATCCTAGTATCTAAACTCTTCTCCATGGCTGGACCCCAAATAATATACCTTTACGTGCTAAGTGGTACCTAGAGAGTGGGATAGGTTTAATAAATGCCCTAACCCTAACGCGTGTCCTAACCCTAACCCCTACCCTAACTCTAACACATACTGTAATCCTAACCCGCACCCTAAACCGAGCCCTAACCCTACAACTAACCCTAACCGTAACAGATACCCTATGCCGTACCCTAACACCTATCTGAACCTGTAACCTAAGCCGTACCCTAACCCTAACCGTAACGCTAACCCTAACCCTAAGCTTCCCTTGACTGCTTCTGCCTCCAATAGATTTCCTAAGCACTAGTGTTTTAAGGAACAGGTTAAAAAGAGAATCCTCATGTGATTCCTTTATAATGGGTGTGTTCCTTATCTTATCCTAGTGTCTAAACTCTTCTCCATGGCTGGTCCCCATATAATATTCCTTTACGTGCTATATGGTATCTAGAGAGTGGGATAGGTTTAATAAATACCCTAACCCTAACGTGTACCCTAACCCTAACTCCTACCATAACACTCACACGTACACTAAACCGAACCCTAACCCTAAAACTAACCCTAACCCTAAACCATACCCTACGCCATACCCTAACCCGTACCCAAACCAGTATGCTAAGCCTTACCCTAATCCTAACCCAAACCCTATCCCTAAAACTAACCCATTCCCTACCCTGTACCCTAACCCATACCCGAACCCGTACCCTAAGCCATACCCTAACACTAACCCTAACCCTAACTCTAACCCTAAGCTACCCTTGACTGCTTCTGCCTCCAATAGATTTCCTAAGCACAAGTGTTTTAAGGAACAGTTTAAAAAGAGAATCCTCATGTGATTCCTTTATAATCGGTGTGTTCCTTATCTTATCCTAGTGTCTAAACTCTTCTCCATGGCTGGTCCCCATATAATATTCCTTTACGTACTAAGTGGTATCTAGAGAGTGGGATAGGTTTAATAAATAGCCTAACCCTAACGCGTACCCTAACCCTAACCTCTACCCTAACCCTAACACGTACCCTAATCCTAACCCGTACCCTAAACCGAGCCCTAGCCCTAAAACTAACGCTAACCCTAACCCTAACCCATACCCTACGCCGTACCTTAACCCATACCCAAACCCGAACCCTAAGCTACCCTTGACTGCTTCTGCCTTCAATAGATTTCCTAAGCACTAGTGTTTTGAGGAACAGGTTAAAAAGGGAAACCTCATGTGATTTCTGTATAATGGGTGTGTTCCTTATCTTATACTAGTTTCTATACTCTTCTCCATGGCTGGACCCCAAATAATATTCCTTTATGTGCTATGTGGTATCTAGAGAGTGGGATAGGTTTGATAAATACCCTAACCCTAACGTGTACCCTAACCCTAACTCCTACCATAACAGTAACACGTACCCTAAACTGAGCCCTAACCCTAAAACTAACCCTAACCCTAAACCATACCCTACACCATGCGCTAACCCGTACCTGAACCCGTATGCTAAGCCTACCCTAACCCTAACCCTAAGCTACCCTTGACTGCTTCTGCCTCCAATAGATTTCCTATGCACTAGTGTTTTATGGAACAGGTTAAAAAGAAAATCCTCATATGATTTCTTTATAATGGGTGTGTTCCTTTTCTTATCCTAGT
Source organism: Balaenoptera borealis (assembly GCF_965194805.1). Classification (NCBI taxonomy): domain Eukaryota; kingdom Metazoa; phylum Chordata; class Mammalia; order Artiodactyla; family Balaenopteridae; genus Balaenoptera; species Balaenoptera borealis. The sequence goes on from NW_028123617.1 coordinate 64,083, forward strand.
GTCTAAACTCTTCTCCATGGCTGGACCCCAAATAATATACCTTTACGTTGTAAATGGTATCTAGAGAGTGGGATAGTTTTAATAAATAACCTAACGGTAACGCGTAATGTAACCCTAACCCCTACCCTAACTCTAACACAAACCCAAATCTAACCTGTACCCTAAAACGAGCCCTAACCCTAAGACTAACCCTAACCTTAACACTAAACCATACCCTACGCCATACCCTAAACCGTACACGAAAATGTAGCCTTAGCCGTACCCTAACACGAACCGGAACTCTAACCCTTACCCTAAGCTACCCTTGACTGCTCCTGCCTCCAATAGATTTCCTAATCTCTAGTGTTTTGAGGAACAGGTTAAAAAGGGAATCCTCATGTGATTTCTGTATAATGTGTGTGTTCCTTATCGTATCCTAGTCTCTAAACTCTTCTCAATGGCTGGACCCCAAAGAATATTCCTTTACTTGCTATGTGGTATCTAGAGAGTGGGGTAGGTTTAATAAATACCCTAACCCTAACGTGTACCCTAACCCTAACCCCTACCCTAACCATAAACCGTACACTAATGCTAGCCCTTACCCTAAACCGAGCCCTAACCCTAAGATTAACCCTAACACTAAAATTTACTCATTCCCTACGCCATACCCTAACCCGTACCCTAACCGGTACCCTAAGCCGTACCCTAACACTAACCCTAACCCTAAACCTATCGCTAAGCTACCCTTTACTGCTTCTGCCTCCAATAGATTTCCTAAGCACTAGTGTTTTAAGGAAGTGGTTACAAAGAGAATCCTAATGTGATTTCTTTATAATGTGTGTGTTCCTTATCTTATACTAGTTTCTACACTCTTCTCCATGGCTGGACCCCAAATAATATTCTTTTATGTGCTAAGTGGTATCTAGAGAGTGGGATAGGTTTAATAAATAACCTAACCCTAATGCGTATCCTAACCCTAACCCCTACCCTAACACTAACACGTAGCCTAATCGTAACCCGTACACAAAACATACCCTAACCCTAAAATTAACCCTAACCCTAAACCTAACCCATACCCTACGCCATACCCTACCCCATATCCGAACTCGTCCAATAAGCTGTACCCTAACCGTAAGCCTAAACCTAACCCTAACCCTAAGATACCCTTGACTGCTTCTGCCTCCAATAGATTTCCTAAGCACTAGTGTTTTAAGGAAAAGGTTAGAAACAGAATCCTCATGTGCTTTCTTTATTATGGGTGTGTTACTTTTCTTATCCTAGTGTCTAAACTCGTCTCCATTCCTGGACCCCAAATAATATTCCTTTACGTGCTAAGTTGTATCTAGAGAGTGGGATAGGTTTAATAAATAAACTAACCCTAATGCATAATCAAAACCTAACCCCTACCCTAACTCTAACACATACCCAAATCTAAACTGTACTCTAAACCGAGCCCTAACCCTTAATCTAACCCTAACCCTAAAGCCTACCCAATGCCGTACACTAACCCGTACCTGAACCCGTATGCTAAGCCGTACCCTAACCCTAACCCTAACCCTAACCCTATGCTACCCTTGACTGTTTCTGCCTCCAATAGATTTCCTAAGCACTAGTGTCTTAAGGAACAGGTTAAAAAGAGAATCCTCATGTAATTTCTTTATAGTGGGTGTGGTGCTTATGTTTCCCTATTGTCTAAACCCTTCTCCATGGCTGGACCCCAAATAATATTCCTTTACATGCTAAGTGGTATCTAGAGTGTGGGATAGGTTTAATAAAAACCCTAACCCAAAGCGTAACCTAACCCTAACCCCTACCCTAACACGTACCCTAATCCTAACCCATGCACTAAAGCGAACCCTAAGCCTAAAACTAAGCCGAAACCTAACCCTAACCCATACCCTACACCGTACCCTAACCCGTACCTGAACCCATATGCTAAGCCGTACCCTAACCCTAACCCTAACCCTATCCATAACCCTAAGCTACCCTTGACTGCTTCTGCCCCCAATAGATTTTCTAAGCACTAGTGTTTTGACGAACAGGTTAAAAAGAGAATCCTCATGTGATTTCTGTATAATGGGTTTGATCCTTATCTTATCCTAGGCTCTAAACTCTTCTCCATGCCTGGACCCCAAATAATATTCCTTTACGTGCTATGTGGTATCTAGAGAGTGGGATAGGTTTAATAAATACCCTAACGCTAATGCATAACCTAACACTAACACGTACCCTAATCCTAAACCGTACCCTAAACAGAGCCCTAAACCTAAAACTAACCCTAACCCTAACCCTAACACATACCCTACGAAATACCCAAACCCGTACCCGAACCCGGACCCTATGCTGTACCCTAAACCTAACCCAAAGCCTAACCCTAACCCTAAGTTACCCTTGACTGCTTCTGCCTCCAATAGATTTCCTAAGCACTAGTGTTTTGAGTAACATATTAAAAAGAGAATCCTCATGTGATTTCTTTATAATGGGTGTGTTCCTAATCTTATCCTAGTGTCTAAAATGTTCTCCATGGCTGGTCCCCAAAATAATATTCATTTACGTGCTAAGTGGTATCTAGAGAGTGGGATAGGTTTAAGAAATACCCTAACCCTACCGTGTACACTAACCCTAACTCCTACCATAACCCTAACACGTACCCTAATCCTAACTCATACCCTAAACCGAGCCCTAACCCTAAAACTAACCCTAACACTAACCCATACCCTATGCCGTACCCGAACCTATACCCAAACCCGTACCCTAAGCCGTACCCTAACCCAAACCCTAACCCTAACCCTAAACCTAAGCTACCCTTGACTGCTTCTGCCTCCAATAAATTTCCTAAGCACTAGTGTTTTGAGGAACAGGTTAAAAAGGGAATCCTCATGTGATTTCTGTATAATGGGTGTGTTCCTTATCTTATACTAGTTTCTAAACTCTACTCCATGGCTGGACGCCAAATAATATTCCTTTACGTGCTATGTGGTATCTAGAGAGTAGGATAGGTTTAATAAATACCCTAAACCTAACGCGTACCCTAACCCTAATCCCTACCCTAACACTAACACGTACCCTAATCCTAACACGTACCCTAAACGGAGCCCTAACCCTAAAACTAACCCTAACCCTAACCCATACACTACGCCGTAACCAAACCCGAACCCGAACCCGTATGCTAAGCCTACCCTAACCCTAACCCTAACCCTAAGTTACCCTTGACTGCTTCTGCCTGCAATAGATTTACTAAGCACTAGTGTTTTAAGGAACAGGTTAAAAAGAGTATCCTCATGTGATTTCTTTAGAATGGGTGTGTTCCTTTTCTTATCCTAGTGTCTAAACTCTTCTCCATGGCTGGAACCCAAATAATATTCCTCTATGTTGTAAATGGTATCTAGAGAGTGGGATAGTTTTAATAAATAACCTAACCCTAACGCATAATCTAACCCTAACCCCTACCCTAACTCTAACACATACCCAAATCTAACCTGTACCCTAAACGGAGCCCTAACCTTAAAACTAACCCTAACCTTAACACTAAACCATACCCTATGCCGTACCCTAAACCGTACACGAACCTGTAGCCTTAGCCGTACCATAACACTAACCCTAACCCTAACCCTAACCCTAAGCTACCCTTGACTGATTCTGCTTCCAATAGATTTCCTATGCATTAATTTTTTAAGGAACAGGTTAAAAAGAGAATCCTCATGTGATTTCTTTATAGTGGGTGTGGTCCTTATCTTTCCATGGTGTCTAAACTCTTCTCCATGGCTGGACCGCAAATAATATTCCTTTACATGCTAAGTGGTATCTAGAGAGTGGGATAGGTTTAATAAATACCCTAACCCTAACGCGTACCCTAACCCTAACACCTACCCTAACCCTAACACGTACACTAATCCTAACCTGTACCCTAAACCGAGCCCTAACCCTAAAACTAACCCTAACCCTAACCCTAACCTACCTCAAACCTAAGCTACACTTGACTGCTTCTGCCTCCAATAGATTTCCTAAGCACTAGTGTTTAAAGGCACGGGTTAAAAAGAGAATCCTCATGTGAGTTCTTTATAATGGGTGTGTTCCTTATCTGATGCTATTGTCTAAACACTTCTCCACGGCTGGACCCCAAATAATAGTTCTTTACGTGCTAAGTGGTTTATAGAGAGTGGGATAGGTTTAATAAATAAACTAACCCTAATGCGTAATCTAACCCTAACCCCTACCCTAACCCTAACACATACCGAAATCTAACCTGTACCCTAAACCGAGCCCTAACCCTAAAAGTAACCCTAACCCTAAAGCATACCCTACGCCGTACTCTAACCCATACCCGAACCCGTACGCTAAGCCGTACCCTAACCCAAATCCAAACGCTAACCCTAACCCTAAGTTACCCTTGACTGCTTCTGCATCCAATAGATTTCCTAAGCACTAGTGTTTTAAGGAACAGGTTAAAAAGAGAATCCTCGTGTGATTTCTTTATAATGGGTGTGTTCCTTTTCTTATCCTAGTGTCTAAACTCTTCTCCATGGCTGGAACCCAAATAATATTCCTCTACGTTGTAAATGGTATCTAGAGAGTGGGATAGTTTTAATAAATAACCTAACCCTAACGCGTAATCTAACCCTAACCCCTACCCTAACTCTAACACATACCCAAATCTAACCTGTACCCTAAACCGAGCACTAACCTTAAAACTAACCCTAACCTTAACACTAAACCATACCCTATCCCGTACCCTAAACCGTACACGAACCTGTAGCCTTAGCCATACCATAACACTAACCCTAACCCTAACCCTAACCCTAAGCTACCCTTGACTGCTTCTGCATCCAATAGATTTCCTAAGCACTAATTTTTTAAGGAACAGGTTAAAAAGAGAATCCTCATGTGATTTATTTATAGTGGTGTGATTTATTTATAGTGGGTGTGGTCCTTATCTTTCCATGGTGTCTAAACTCTTCTCCATGGGTGAACCGCAAATAATATTCCTTTACATGCTAAGTGGTATCTAGAGAGTGGGATAGGTTTAATAAATACCCTAACCCTAACGCGTACCCTAACCGTAACACCTACCCTAACACTAAACTTAACCCTAAAACTAACCCTGACCCATACCCTATGCCGTACCCGAACCCGTAATGTAAGCCGTACCCTAACCCTAACCCTAACGCTAACCCTAAGCTACCCTTGACTGCTTCTGCCTCCAATAGATTTCCTAAGCACTAGTGTTTTAAGGAACAGGTTAAAAAGAGGATCCTCATGTGATTTCTTTATAATCGGTGTGTTCCTTATCTTATCCTAATCTCTAAATTCTTCTCCAAGGCTGGACCCAAATAATATTCCTTTAAGTGGTACGTGGTATTTAGAGAGCGGGATAGGTTTAATAAATACACTAACCCTAACTCGTACCATAACCCTAACCCCACCCTAACCCTAACACGAACTGTAATCCTAACCCGTATCCTAAATGAGGCCTAACCCTAAAACTAACCCTAACCCTAACCCTAACACATACCCTATGCCATACCCTAACCTGTAACCGAACCCGAACCCTAAGCCGTACCCTCACACTAACCCTAACCCTAAACCTAACCCTAAGCTACCCTTGACTGCTTCTGCCTCCAATAGATTTCCTAAGCACTAGTGTTTTAAGGAACAGTTTAGAAAGAGAATCCTCACGTGATTTCTTTATAATGGGTGTGTTACTTATCTTATCCTAGTGTCTAAACTCTTCTCCATGGCTGGACCCCAAATAAAATTCCTTTACATGCTAAGTTGTATCTAGAGATTGGGATAGGTTTAATAAATACCCTAACCCTAACGCGTACCCTTACCCAAACCCCTACACTAACCCTAACACGTACCCTAATCCTAACACGTTCCCTAAACCGAGCCCTAACCCTAAAACTAACCCTAAACCTAACCCTAACCCATACCCTAGGCCGTACCCTAACCCGTATGCAAAGCCGTACCCTAACCCTAACCCGTACCCTAACCTGTACCCTAATCCTAACCCATACCCTAAACCGAGCCCTAACCCGAAAACTATCCCTAACCCTAACCCTAACCCATATCCTACGCCGTACCCTAACCCATACCCGAACCCGTATGCTAAGCCTATCCTAATCCTAACCGTAACCCTATCCCTAATCTACCCTTGACTGCTTCTGCATCCAATAGATTTCCTAAGCACTAGTGTGTTAAGGAACAGTTTAAAAAGAGAATCCTCATGTGATTTCTTTAAAATGGGTGTGTTCCTTTTCTTATCCTATTGTGTAAACTCTTCTCCATTGCTGGACTCCAAATAATATTCCTTTACGTGCTAAATGGTATCTAGAGAGTGGGATAGGTTTAATAAATAAGTTAACCCTAACGCGTAATGTAAACCTGAAACCTACCCTAACTCTAACACATACCCAAATCTAACGTGTACCCTAAACCGAGCCCTAACCTTGAAACTAACCCTTGCCCTAACACTAAGCCATACCCTATGCCGTACCCTAACCCGTACACAAACCTGTAGCCTTAGCCGTACCCTAACACTAACCCTAACCGTAACACAAACCGTAAGCTACCAATGACTGCCTCTGCCTCCAATAGATTTCCTAAGCACTAGTTTTTTAAGGAACAGGTTAAAAAGAGAATCCTCATGTGATTTCTTTATAATGGGTGTGCTCCTTATCTTTCCATGTTGTCTAAACTCTTCTCCATGGCTGGACCCCAAATAATATTCCTTTACGTTCTAAATGGTATCTAGAGTGTGGGGTAGGTTTAATAAATACCGTATCCCAAATGCGTACTCTAAACCTAACCCCTACCCTAATTCTAACAAATACCCAAATCTAACCTGTACCATAAACCTAGCCCTAACCCTAAAACTAACCCTAACCCTAAAGCCTACCCTACGCCGTACCCTAACCCGAACCCGTATGCTAAGACGTACCCTCACCCTAACCCTAATCCTAACCCTAACCCTATGCTACTTTTGACTGCTTCTGCCTCGAATAGATTTCCTAAGCACTAGTGTCTTAAGGAACAGGTTAAAAAGAGAATCCTCATGTGATTTCTTGATAGTGGGTGTGGTCCTTATCTTTCCCTAGTGTCTAAACACTTCTCCATGGCTGGATCCCAAATAATATTCCTTTACATGTTAAGTGGTATCTAGAGTGTGGGATAGGTTAAATAAATACCCTAACCGTAAAGCGTAACCTAACCCTAACACCTACCCTAACACTAACACGTACCCTTATCTTAACCAGTACCTGAAACCGAGCCGTAATTCTAAAACTAACCCTAACCCTAACCCTAATCCATACCCTACAACGTAAGTTAACCCGTACCCAAACCTGTACCCTAAGCCATACCCTAACCCTAACGCTAACCCTAACCGTAACCCTAAGCTACCCTTTACTGTTTCTGCCTCCAATAGATTTCCTAAGTACTAGTGTTTTAAGAAACTGGTTAAAAAGAGAATCCTCATGTGATTTCTTTATAATGGGTGTGTTCCTTAAGTTATCCTAGTGTCTAAACTCTTCTCCACGGCTTAACCCCAAATAATATTCCTTTATGTGCTAAGTGGTATATAGAGAGTGGGATAGGTTTAATTAATACACTAACTCTATCACGTACCGTAACCCTAACCCTAACACGTACCATAATCTTAACCCGTAACGAAAACGAGCCCTAACCCTAAAACTAACCTTAACCCTAAACCTATACCATACCCTACGCTGTACCCTTATCCATAACCGAACCCGTACCCTAAGCCGTACCCTAACCCTAACCCTAACCCTAACCCTATGCTTCCCTTGAATGCTTCTGCCTCCAATTAGTTTTCTAAGCACTAGTGTTTTGAGGAACAGGTTAAAAAGAGAATCCTCATGTGATTTCTGTATAATGGGTTTGTTCCTTAAGTTATCCTAGTCTCTAAACTCTTCTCCATGGCTGGACGCTAAATAATATACATTTACGTGCTAAGTGGTATCTAGAGAGTGGGATAGGTTTAATAAATAACCTAACCCTAACACGTACCCTAACCCTAACACCTACCCTAATGCTAATACGTACCCTAATCCTAACCCGTACCCTATACCGAGCCCTAACCCTAAAACTAACCCTAACACTAACCCATACCCTATGCCGTACCCGAACCCATACCCTAAGACGTACCCTAACCCTAACCCAATCCCTAACCATAAGCTAGCCTTGATTGCTTCTGCCTCCTTTAGATTTTCTAATCACTAGTGTTTTAAGGAACAGGTTAAGAGGAGAATGCTCATGTGATTTCTTTATAATGGGAGTGTTCCTTTTATTATCCTAGTGTCAAAACTCTTCTCCATGGCTGGACCCCAAATAATATTCCTTTACGTTCTAAAGGGTATCCAGAGAGTGGGATAGTTTTAATAAATACCCTAACGCTAACACGTAATCTAACCCTAACCCCTACCCTAACTCTAACACATACCCAAATCTAACCTGTACCCTAAACCGAGCCCTAACCCTAAATCTAAACCTAACCCTAAAGTATACTCTACGCCGTACCCTAAACCGTACCCGAACCCGTACCCTAAGCCATACCCTAAACCTAACCCTAACCCTAAACCTAACCCTAAGCTACCTTTGACTGCTTCTGCCTCCAATAGATTTCCTAAGCACTAGTGTTTTAAGGAACAGGTTAAGAAGAGAATCCTCATGTCATTTCTTTATAATGGGTGTGTTCCTTTTCGTATCCTAGTGCCTAAACTCTTCTCCATGGCTGGACCACAAATAATATTCCTTTACGTGCTAAGTGGTACCTAGAGAGTGGGATAGGTTTAATAAATACCCTAACCCTAACGCGTATCCTAACCCTAACCCCTACCCTAACCCTAACACGCAGCCTAATCCTAACCCGTACCCTAAATCGAGCCCTAACCCTAAAATTAACCCTAACCGTAACAGATACCCTATGCCGTACCCTAAACCCTATCTGAACCCATAACCTAAGCCGTACCCTAACCCTAACCGTAACCCTAACACTAAACCTAAGCTTCCCTTGACTGCTTCTGCCTCCAATAGATTTCCTAAGCACTAGTGTTTTAAGGAACAGGTTAAAAAGAGAATCCTCATGTGATTTCTGTATACTGGGTGTGTTCCTTATCTAATCCTAGTCTGTAAACCCATCTCCATGGCTGGAAGCCAAATAATATTACTTTACGTGCTAAGTGGTATCTAGAGAGTGGGATAGGTTAAATAAATACCCTAACCTTAACGCGTAACCTAACCCTAAACACTACCCTAACCCTAACACGTACACTAATTCTTACACATACCTTAAACCGAGCCCTCAACCTGAAACTAACCCTAACCCTAACCCTAACCCATACACTACACCGTACCCTAACCCGTACCCGAACCCCTGCCCTAAGCCGTACCCTAACCCTAAACCTAACCCTAACCCGAAGCTACCTTGACTGCTTCTGCCTCCAATAGATTTCCTAAGCACTAGTGTTTTAAGGAACAGGGTAAAAAGACAATCCTCATGTGATTCCTTTATAATGGGTGTGTTCCTTATCTTATCCTCGTGTCTAAACACTTCTACATGGCTGGACTCCAATAAAATTCTTTTACGTGCTACATGGAATCTAGAGAGTGGGATAGGTTTAATAACTACAATAACCCTAACGAGTACCCTAAACCTAACCCCAACCCTAACCGTAACACGTAGCCTAATCTTAACCCGTACCTTAAACTGAGCGCTAACCCTAAAACTAACACTAACACTAACCCTAACCTATACCCTATGCCGAACCCTAAACCGTACCCGAACCAGTATGCTAAGCCGTAGCCTAACCCTAAACATAACCCTAAGCTACCCATGACTGCTTCTGCCTCAAATAGATTTCCTAAGCACAAGTGTTTTAAGGAACAGTTTAAAAAGAGAATCCTCATGTGATACCTTTATAATGGGTGTGTTCCTTATCTTATCCTAGTGTCTAAACTCTTCTCCATGGCTGGAACCCAAATAATATTCCTTTATGTATTAAGTGGTATCTAGAGTGTGGAATAGGTTTAATAAATACCCTAACCCTAACGCGTATCCTAACCCTAACCTCTACCCTAACCCTAACATGTAGCCTAATCCTAACCCGTACCCTAAATCGAGCCCTAAAACTAAAACTAACCATAACCCTACCATAACACATACACTACGCCATACTCTAACCGGTATCCAAACCCATCCCCTAAGCCGTACCCTAACCCTAACTCGAAACCTAACCCTAAGCTACCCTTGACCGCATCTGCCTCCAATAGATTTTCTAAGCACTAGTGTTTTGAGGAACAGGTTAAAAATAGAATCCTCATGTGATTTCTGTATACGGGGTATGTTCCTTATCTTATCCTAGGATGTAAACTCTTCTCCATGGCTGGAACCGAAATAATATTCCTTTACGTGCTAAGTGGAACCTAGAGGGTGGGATAGATTTAATAAATACCCTAACCCTAATGCGTAACCGAACCGTAAACCCTACCCTAATCCTAAAACGTACCCTAATCCAAACCGTACCCTAAACCGAGCCCTAACCCTAAAATTAACCCTAACCCTAACCCATATCCTACGCCATACCCTAACCCGTATCCGAACCTGTCCCCTAAGCCGTACCCTAAGCCTAATCCTAACCCTAAGCTACCCTTGACTGCTTCTGCCTCCAACAGATTTCCTAACCACTAGTGTTTTAAAGAACAGGTTAAAAAGAGAATCCTCATGTGATTTCTTTATAATGGGTGTGTTCCTTATCTTATCCTATTGTTTACACTCTTCTCCATGGCTGGAACCAAAATAATATTCCTTTACGTGCTAAGTGGTATCTAGAGATTGGGATAGGTTTAATAAATACCCTAACCCTAACGCGTACCCTAACCCTAACCCCTACCCTAACCCTAACACGTAGCCTAATCCTAACCCGTACCCTAAACCAAGCGCTAACCCTAAAACTAACCCTAACCCTATCCCTAACATATACCCTATGCCGTGCCCTAACCCGTACCCAATCCAGTATGCTAAGGGGTAGCCTAACCCTAAACCTTACCCTAAGCTACCCTTGACTGCTTCTGTCTCCAATAGATTCCCTAAGCAGTAGTGTTTTGAGGAACAGGTTAAAAATACAATCCTCATGTGATTTCTCTATACTGGGTGTGTTCCTTATCTTATCCTAGTATCTAAACTCTTCTCCATGGCTGGACCCCAAATAATATTCCTTTATGTGCTAAGTGGTACCTAGAGAGTGGGATAGGTTTAATAAATACCCTAACCCTAATGCGTATCCAAAACCTAACCCATACCCTAACCCTACCACATACCCTAATCCTAACCCGTACCCTAAACCGAGCCCTAAACCTAAAACTAACCCTAACCCTCACCCTAACCCATAACCTACGAATTACCCTAACCCGTACTCGAATCCGTGCCCTAAGCCGTACCCTAACCCTAAACCTAACCGTAACCCTAAGCTACCCTTGACTGCTTCTGCCTCCAATAGATTTCCTAAGCACGAGTGTTTAAAGGAACAGGTTAAAAAGAGAATCCTAATGTGATTTCTTTATAATGGGTGTGTTCCTTACCTTATACTAGTGTCTAAACTCTTCTCCATGGCTGGACTCCAAACAATATTCCTTTACATGCTAAGTGGTATCTAGAGAGTGGGATAGGTTTCATAAATACCCTAACCCTAACGCATACCCTAACCCTAACCCTTACCCTAATCCTAACACGTACCTTAATCTTAAACCTTACCCTAAACCGAGCCCTAACCCTAAAACTAAACCTAACCCTAAACCATACCCTACGCCGCACCCTAACACCTATCTGAATCTGCACCCTAAGCCGTGCCCTAACCCTAACCCTAACCCTAACCCTAACCCTAAGCTACCCTTGACTGCTTATGCCTCCTATAGATTTCCTAAGCACTAGTGTTTTAAAGAACAGGTTAAAAAGAGAATCCTCATGGGATTTCTTTATAATGGGTGTGTTCCTTATCTTATCCTATTGTTTAAACTCTTCTCCATGGCTGGAACCCAAATAATATTCCTTTACGTGCTAAGTGGTACCTAGACAGTGGGATAGGTTTAATAAATACCCTAACCCTAACGCATATCCCAACCCTAAACCCTACCCTAACCCTAAAACCTAGCCTAATCCTAACCCGTACCCTAAATCGAGCCCTAAACCTAAAATTAACCCTAAACCTAACCCTAACCCATACCCTACGCCACACCCTATCCCGTATCCGAACCCGTCAAATAAGCCATACCCTAACCCTAACCCTAACCCGAACCCTAACCCTAAGCTACCTTTGACTGCTTCTGCCTCCAATAGATTTCCTAAACACTAGTGTTTTGAGGAACAGGTTAAAAATAGAATCCTCATGTGATTTCTGTACACTGGGTTTTTTCCTTATCTTATCCTAGTATCTAAACTCTTCTCCATGGCTGGACCCCAAATAATATACCTTTACGTGCTAAGTGGTACCTAGAGAGTGGGATAGGTTTAATAAATGCCCTAACCCTAACGCGTGTCCTAACCCTAACCCCTACCCTAACTCTAACACATACTGTAATCCTAACCCGCACCCTAAACCGAGCCCTAACCCTACAACTAACCCTAACCGTAACAGATACCCTATGCCGTACCCTAACACCTATCTGAACCTGTAACCTAAGCCGTACCCTAACCCTAACCGTAACGCTAACCCTAACCCTAAGCTTCCCTTGACTGCTTCTGCCTCCAATAGATTTCCTAAGCACTAGTGTTTTAAGGAACAGGTTAAAAAGAGAATCCTCATGTGATTCCTTTATAATGGGTGTGTTCCTTATCTTATCCTAGTGTCTAAACTCTTCTCCATGGCTGGTCCCCATATAATATTCCTTTACGTGCTATATGGTATCTAGAGAGTGGGATAGGTTTAATAAATACCCTAACCCTAACGTGTACCCTAACCCTAACTCCTACCATAACACTCACACGTACACTAAACCGAACCCTAACCCTAAAACTAACCCTAACCCTAAACCATACCCTACGCCATACCCTAACCCGTACCCAAACCAGTATGCTAAGCCTTACCCTAATCCTAACCCAAACCCTATCCCTAAAACTAACCCATTCCCTACCCTGTACCCTAACCCATACCCGAACCCGTACCCTAAGCCATACCCTAACACTAACCCTAACCCTAACTCTAACCCTAAGCTACCCTTGACTGCTTCTGCCTCCAATAGATTTCCTAAGCACAAGTGTTTTAAGGAACAGTTTAAAAAGAGAATCCTCATGTGATTCCTTTATAATCGGTGTGTTCCTTATCTTATCCTAGTGTCTAAACTCTTCTCCATGGCTGGTCCCCATATAATATTCCTTTACGTACTAAGTGGTATCTAGAGAGTGGGATAGGTTTAATAAATAGCCTAACCCTAACGCGTACCCTAACCCTAACCTCTACCCTAACCCTAACACGTACCCTAATCCTAACCCGTACCCTAAACCGAGCCCTAGCCCTAAAACTAACGCTAACCCTAACCCTAACCCATACCCTACGCCGTACCTTAACCCATACCCAAACCCGAACCCTAAGCTACCCTTGACTGCTTCTGCCTTCAATAGATTTCCTAAGCACTAGTGTTTTGAGGAACAGGTTAAAAAGGGAAACCTCATGTGATTTCTGTATAATGGGTGTGTTCCTTATCTTATACTAGTTTCTATACTCTTCTCCATGGCTGGACCCCAAATAATATTCCTTTATGTGCTATGTGGTATCTAGAGAGTGGGATAGGTTTGATAAATACCCTAACCCTAACGTGTACCCTAACCCTAACTCCTACCATAACAGTAACACGTACCCTAAACTGAGCCCTAACCCTAAAACTAACCCTAACCCTAAACCATACCCTACACCATGCGCTAACCCGTACCTGAACCCGTATGCTAAGCCTACCCTAACCCTAACCCTAAGCTACCCTTGACTGCTTCTGCCTCCAATAGATTTCCTATGCACTAGTGTTTTATGGAACAGGTTAAAAAGAAAATCCTCATATGATTTCTTTATAATGGGTGTGTTCCTTTTCTTATCCTAGTGTCTAAACTCTTCTCCATGGCTGGACCCCAAATAATATACCTTTACGTTGTAAATGGTATCTAGAGAGTGGGATAGTTTTAATAAATAACCTAACGGTAACGCGTAATGTAACCCTAACCCCTACCCTAACTCTAACACAAACCCAAATCTAACCTGTACCCTAAAACGAGCCCTAACCCTAAGACTAACCCTAACCTTAACACTAAACCATACCCTACGCCATACCCTAAACCGTACACGAAAATGTAGCCTTAGCCGTACCCTAACACGAACCGGAACTCTAACCCTTACCCTAAGCTACCCTTGACTGCTCCTGCCTCCAATAGATTTCCTAATCTCTAGTGTTTTGAGGAACAGGTTAAAAAGGGAATCCTCATGTGATTTCTGTATAATGTGTGTGTTCCTTATCTTATCCTAGTCTCTAAACTCTTCTCAATGGCTGGACCCCAAAGAATATTCCTTTACTTGCTATGTGGTATCTAGAGAGTGGGGTAGGTTTAATAAATACCCTAACCCTAACGTGTACCCTAACCCTAACCCCTACCCTAACCATAAACCGTACACTAATGCTAGCCCTTACCCTAAACCGAGCCCTAACCCTAAGATTAACCCTAACACTAAAATTTACTCATTCCCTACGCCATACCCTAACCCGTACCCTAACCGGTACCCTAAGCCGTACCCTAACACTAACCCTAACCCTAAACCTATCGCTAAGCTACCCTTTACTGCTTCTGCCTCCAATAGATTTCCTAAGCACTAGTGTTTTAAGGAAGTGGTTACAAAGAGAATCCTAATGTGATTTCTTTATAATGTGTGTGTTCCTTATCTTATACTAGTTTCTACACTCTTCTCCATGGCTGGACCCCAAATAATATTCTTTTATGTGCTAAGTGGTATCTAGAGAGTGGGATAGGTTTAATAAATAACCTAACCCTAATGCGTATCCTAACCCTAACCCCTACCCTAACACTAACACGTAGCCTAATCGTAACCCGTACACAAAACATACCCTAACCCTAAAATTAACCCTAACCCTAAACCTAACCCATACCCTACGCCATACCCTACCCCATATCCGAACTCGTCCAATAAGCTGTACCCTAACCGTAAGCCTAAACCTAACCCTAACCCTAAGATACCCTTGACTGCTTCTGCCTCCAATAGATTTCCTAAGCACTAGTGTTTTAAGGAAAAGGTTAGAAACAGAATCCTCATGTGCTTTCTTTATTATGGGTGTGTTACTTTTCTTATCCTAGTGTCTAAACTCGTCTCCATTCCTGGACCCCAAATAATATTCCTTTACGTGCTAAGTTGTATCTAGAGAGTGGGATAGGTTTAATAAATAAACTAACCCTAATGCATAATCAAAACCTAACCCCTACCCTAACTCTAACACATACCCAAATCTAAACTGTACCCTAAACCGAGCCCTAACCCTTAATCTAACCCTAACCCTAAAGCCTACCCAATGCCGTACACTAACCCGTACCTGAACCCGTATGCTAAGCCGTACCCTAACCCTAACCCTAACCCTAACCCTATGCTACCCTTGACTGTTTCTGCCTCCAATAGATTTCCTAAGCACTAGTGTCTTAAGGAACAGGTTAAAAAGAGAATCCTCATGTAATTTCTTTATAGTGGGTGTGGTGCTTATGTTTCCCTATTGTCTAAACCCTTCTCCATGGCTGGACCCCAAATAATATTCCTTTACATGCTAAGTGGTATCTAGAGTGTGGGATAGGTTTAATAAAAACCCTAACCCAAAGCGTAACCTAACCCTAACCCCTACCCTAACACGTACCCTAATCCTAACCCATGCACTAAAGCGAACCCTAAGCCTAAAACTAAGCCGAAACCTAACCCTAACCCATACCCTACACCGTACCCTAACCCGTACCTGAACCCATATGCTAAGCCGTACCCTAACCCTAACCCTAACCCTATCCATAACCCTAAGCTACCCTTGACTGCTTCTGCCCCCAATAGATTTTCTAAGCACTAGTGTTTTGACGAACAGGTTAAAAAGAGAATCCTCATGTGATTTCTGTATAATGGGTTTGATCCTTATCTTATCCTAGGCTCTAAACTCTTCTCCATGCCTGGACCCCAAATAATATTCCTTTACGTGCTATGTGGTATCTAGAGAGTGGGATAGGTTTAATAAATACCCTAACGCTAATGCATAACCTAACACTAACACGTACCCTAATCCTAAACCGTACCCTAAACAGAGCCCTAAACCTAAAACTAACCCTAACCCTAACCCTAACACATACCCTACGAAATACCCAAACCCGTACCCGAACCCGGACCCTATGCTGTACCCTAAACCTAACCCAAAGCCTAACCCTAACCCTAAGTTACCCTTGACTGCTTCTGCCTCCAATAGATTTCCTAAGCACTAGTGTTTTGAGTAACATATTAAAAAGAGAATCCTCATGTGATTTCTTTATAATGGGTGTGTTCCTAATCTTATCCTAGTGTCTAAAATGTTCTCCATGGCTGGTCCCCAAAATAATATTCATTTACGTGCTAAGTGGTATCTAGAGAGTGGGATAGGTTTAAGAAATACCCTAACCCTACCGTGTACACTAACCCTAACTCCTACCATAACCCTAACACGTACCCTAATCCTAACTCATACCCTAAACCGAGCCCTAACCCTAAAACTAACCCTAACACTAACCCATACCCTATGCCGTACCCGAACCTATACCCAAACCCGTACCCTAAGCCGTACCCTAACCCAAACCCTAACCCTAACCCTAAACCTAAGCTACCCTTGACTGCTTCTGCCTCCAATAAATTTCCTAAGCACTAGTGTTTTGAGGAACAGGTTAAAAAGGGAATCCTCATGTGATTTCTGTATAATGGGTGTGTTCCTTATCTTATACTAGTTTCTAAACTCTACTCCATGGCTGGACGCCAAATAATATTCCTTTATGTGCTATGTGGTATCTAGAGAGTAGGATAGGTTTAATAAATACCCTAAACCTAACGCGTACCCTAACCCTAATCCCTACCCTAACACTAACACGTACCCTAATCCTAACACGTACCCTAAACGGAGCCCTAACCCTAAAACTAACCCTAACCCTAACCCATACACTACGCCGTAACCAAACCCGAACCCGAACCCGTATGCTAAGCCTACCCTAACCCTAACCCTAACCCTAAGTTACCCTTGACTGCTTCTGCCTGCAATAGATTTACTAAGCACTAGTGTTTTAAGGAACAGGTTAAAAAGAGTATCCTCATGTGATTTCTTTAGAATGGGTGTGTTCCTTTTCTTATCCTAGTGTCTAAACTCTTCTCCATGGCTGGAACCCAAATAATATTCCTCTATGTTGTAAATGGTATCTAGAGAGTGGGATAGTTTTAATAAATAACCTAACCCTAACGCGTAATCTAACCCTAACCCCTACCCTAACTCTAACACATACCCAAATCTAACCTGTACCCTAAACGGAGCCCTAACCTTAAAACTAACCCTAACCTTAACACTAAACCATACCCTATGCCGTACCCTAAACCGTACACGAACCTGTAGCCTTAGCCGTACCATAACACTAACCCTAACCCTAACCCTAACCCTAAGCTACCCTTGACTGATTCTGCTTCCAATAGATTTCCTATGCATTAATTTTTTAAGGAACAGGTTAAAAAGAGAATCCTCATGTGATTTCTTTATAGTGGGTGTGGTCCTTATCTTTCCATGGTGTCTAAACTCTTCTCCATGGGTGAACCGCAAATAATATTCCTTTACATGCTAAGTGGTATCTAGAGAGTGGGATAGGTTTAATAAATACCCTAACCCTAACGCGTACCCTAACCCTAACACCTACCCTAACCCTAACACGTACACTAATCCTAACCTGTACCCTAAACCGAGCCCTAACCCTAAAACTAACCCTAACCCTAACCCTAACCTACCTCAAACCTAAGCTACACTTGACTGCTTCTGCCTCCAATAGATTTCCTAAGCACTAGTGTTTAAAGGCACGGGTTAAAAAGAGAATCCTCATGTGAGTTCTTTATAATGGGTGTGTTCCTTATCTGATGCTATTGTCTAAACACTTCTCCACGGCTGGACCCCAAATAATAGTTCTTTACGTGCTAAGTGGTTTATAGAGAGTGGGATAGGTTTAATAAATAAACTAACCCTAATGCGTAATCTAACCCTAACCCCTACCCTAACCCTAACACATACCGAAATCTAACCTGTACCCTAAACCGAGCCCTAACCCTAAAAGTAACCCTAACCCTAAAGCATACCCTACGCCGTACTCTAACCCATACCCGAACCCGTACGCTAAGCCGTACCCTAACCCAAATCCAAACGCTAACCCTAACCCTAAGTTACCCTTGACTGCTTCTGCATCCAATAGATTTCCTAAGCACTAGTGTTTTAAGGAACAGGTTAAAAAGAGAATCCTCGTGTGATTTCTTTATAATGGGTGTGTTCCTTTTCTTATCCTAGTGTCTAAACTCTTCTCCATGGCTGGAACCCAAATAATATTCCTCTACGTTGTAAATGGTATCTAGAGAGTGGGATAGTTTTAATAAATAACCTAACCCTAACGCGTAATCTAACCCTAACCCCTACCCTAACTCTAACACATACCCAAATCTAACCTGTACCCTAAACCGAGCACTAACCTTAAAACTAACCCTAACCTTAACACTAAACCATACCCTATCCCGTACCCTAAACCGTACACGAACCTGTAGCCTTAGCCATACCATAACACTAACCCTAACCCTAACCCTAACCCTAAGCTACCCTTGACTGCTTCTGCATCCAATAGATTTCCTAAGCACTAATTTTTTAAGGAACAGGTTAAAAAGAGAATCCTCATGTGATTTATTTATAGTGGTGTGATTTATTTATAGTGGGTGTGGTCCTTATCTTTCCATGGTGTCTAAACTCTTCTCCATGGGTGAACCGCAAATAATATTCCTTTACATGCTAAGTGGTATCTAGAGAGTGGGATAGGTTTAATAAATACCCTAACCCTAACGCGTACCCTAACCGTAACACCTACCCTAACACTAAACTTAACCCTAAAACTAACCCTGACCCATACCCTATGCCGTACCCGAACCCGTAATGTAAGCCGTACCCTAACCCTAACCCTAACGCTAACCCTAAGCTACCCTTGACTGCTTCTGCCTCCAATAGATTTCCTAAGCACTAGTGTTTTAAGGAACAGGTTAAAAAGAGGATCCTCATGTGATTTCTTTATAATCGGTGTGTTCCTTATCTTATCCTAATCTCTAAATTCTTCTCCAAGGCTGGACCCAAATAATATTCCTTTAAGTGGTACGTGGTATTTAGAGAGCGGGATAGGTTTAATAAATACACTAACCCTAACTCGTACCATAACCCTAACCCCACCCTAACCCTAACACGAACTGTAATCCTAACCCGTATCCTAAATGAGGCCTAACCCTAAAACTAACCCTAACCCTAACCCTAACACATACCCTATGCCATACCCTAACCTGTAACCGAACCCGAACCCTAAGCCGTACCCTCACACTAACCCTAACCCTAAACCTAACCCTAAGCTACCCTTGACTGCTTCTGCCTCCAATAGATTTCCTAAGCACTAGTGTTTTAAGGAACAGTTTAGAAAGAGAATCCTCACGTGATTTCTTTATAATGGGTGTGTTACTTATCTTATCCTAGTGTCTAAACTCTTCTCCATGGCTGGACCCCAAATAAAATTCCTTTACATGCTAAGTTGTATCTAGAGATTGGGATAGGTTTAATAAATACCCTAACCCTAACGCGTACCCTTACCCAAACCCCTACACTAACCCTAACACGTACCCTAATCCTAACACGTTCCCTAAACCGAGCCCTAACCCTAAAACTAACCCTAAACCTAACCCTAACCCATACCCTAGGCCGTACCCTAACCCGTATGCAAAGCCGTACCCTAACCCTAACCCGTACCCTAACCTGTACCCTAATCCTAACCCATACCCTAAACCGAGCCCTAACCCGAAAACTATCCCTAACCCTAACCCTAACCCATATCCTACGCCGTACCCTAACCCATACCCGAACCCGTATGCTAAGCCTATCCTAATCCTAACCGTAACCCTATCCCTAATCTACCCTTGACTGCTTCTGCATCCAATAGATTTCCTAAGCACTAGTGTGTTAAGGAACAGTTTAAAAAGAGAATCCTCATGTGATTTCTTTAAAATGGGTGTGTTCCTTTTCTTATCCTATTGTGTAAACTCTTCTCCATTGCTGGACTCCAAATAATATTCCTTTACGTGCTAAATGGTATCTAGAGAGTGGGATAGGTTTAATAAATAAGTTAACCCTAACGCGTAATGTAAACCTGAAACCTACCCTAACTCTAACACATACCCAAATCTAACGTGTACCCTAAACCGAGCCCTAACCTTGAAACTAACCCTTGCCCTAACACTAAGCCATACCCTATGCCGTACCCTAACCCGTACACAAACCTGTAGCCTTAGCCGTACCCTAACACTAACCCTAACCGTAACACAAACCGTAAGCTACCAATGACTGCCTCTGCCTCCAATAGATTTCCTAAGCACTAGTTTTTTAAGGAACAGGTTAAAAAGAGAATCCTCATGTGATTTCTTTATAATGGGTGTGCTCCTTATCTTTCCATGTTGTCTAAACTCTTCTCCATGGCTGGACCCCAAATAATATTCCTTTACGTTCTAAATGGTATCTAGAGTGTGGGGTAGGTTTAATAAATACCGTATCCCAAATGCGTACTCTAAACCTAACCCCTACCCTAATTCTAACAAATACCCAAATCTAACCTGTACCATAAACCTAGCCCTAACCCTAAAACTAACCCTAACCCTAAAGCCTACCCTACGCCGTACCCTAACCCGAACCCGTATGCTAAGACGTACCCTCACCCTAACCCTAATCCTAACCCTAACCCTATGCTACTTTTGACTGCTTCTGCCTCGAATAGATTTCCTAAGCACTAGTGTCTTAAGGAACAGGTTAAAAAGAGAATCCTCATGTGATTTCTTGATAGTGGGTGTGGTCCTTATCTTTCCCTAGTGTCTAAACACTTCTCCATGGCTGGATCCCAAATAATATTCCTTTACATGTTAAGTGGTATCTAGAGTGTGGGATAGGTTAAATAAATACCCTAACCGTAAAGCGTAACCTAACCCTAACACCTACCCTAACACTAACACGTACCCTTATCTTAACCAGTACCTGAAACCGAGCCGTAATTCTAAAACTAACCCTAACCCTAACCCTAATCCATACCCTACAACGTAAGTTAACCCGTACCCAAACCTGTACCCTAAGCCATACCCTAACCCTAACGCTAACCCTAACCGTAACCCTAAGCTACCCTTTACTGTTTCTGCCTCCAATAGATTTCCTAAGTACTAGTGTTTTAAGAAACTGGTTAAAAAGAGAATCCTCATGTGATTTCTTTATAATGGGTGTGTTCCTTAAGTTATCCTAGTGTCTAAACTCTTCTCCACGGCTTAACCCCAAATAATATTCCTTTATGTGCTAAGTGGTATATAGAGAGTGGGATAGGTTTAATTAATACACTAACTCTATCACGTACCGTAACCCTAACCCTAACACGTACCATAATCTTAACCCGTAACGAAA
Organism: Balaenoptera borealis; assembly: GCF_965194805.1. Classification (NCBI taxonomy): domain Eukaryota; kingdom Metazoa; phylum Chordata; class Mammalia; order Artiodactyla; family Balaenopteridae; genus Balaenoptera; species Balaenoptera borealis. The sequence goes on from NW_028123617.1 coordinate 85,818, forward strand.
ACGAGCCCTAACCCTAAAACTAACCTTAACCCTAAACCTATACCATACCCTACGCTGTACCCTTATCCATAACCGAACCCGTACCCTAAGCCGTACCCTAACCCTAACCCTAACCCTAACCCTATGCTTCCCTTGAATGCTTCTGCCTCCAATTAGTTTTCTAAGCACTAGTGTTTTGAGGAACAGGTTAAAAAGAGAATCCTCATGTGATTTCTGTATAATGGGTTTGTTCCTTAAGTTATCCTAGTCTCTAAACTCTTCTCCATGGCTGGACGCTAAATAATATACATTTACGTGCTAAGTGGTATCTAGAGAGTGGGATAGGTTTAATAAATAACCTAACCCTAACACGTACCCTAACCCTAACACCTACCCTAATGCTAATACGTACCCTAATCCTAACCCGTACCCTATACCGAGCCCTAACCCTAAAACTAACCCTAACACTAACCCATACCCTATGCCGTACCCGAACCCATACCCTAAGACGTACCCTAACCCTAACCCAATCCCTAACCATAAGCTAGCCTTGATTGCTTCTGCCTCCTTTAGATTTTCTAATCACTAGTGTTTTAAGGAACAGGTTAAGAGGAGAATGCTCATGTGATTTCTTTATAATGGGAGTGTTCCTTTTATTATCCTAGTGTCAAAACTCTTCTCCATGGCTGGACCCCAAATAATATTCCTTTACGTTCTAAAGGGTATCTAGAGAGTGGGATAGTTTTAATAAATACCCTAACGCTAACACGTAATCTAACCCTAACCCCTACCCTAACTCTAACACATACCCAAATCTAACCTGTACCCTAAACCGAGCCCTAACCCTAAATCTAAACCTAACCCTAAAGTATACTCTACGCCGTACCCTAAACCGTACCCGAACCCGTACCCTAAGCCATACCCTAACCCTAACCCTAACCCTAAACCTAACCCTAAGCTACCTTTGACTGCTTCTGCCTCCAATAGATTTCCTAAGCACTAGTGTTTTAAGGAACAGGTTAAGAAGAGAATCCTCATGTCATTTCTTTATAATGGGTGTGTTCCTTTTCGTATCCTAGTGCCTAAACTCTTCTCCATGGCTGGACCACAAATAATATTCCTTTACATGCTAAGTGGTATCTACAGAGCGGGATAGGTTTAATAATTACCCTAACCCTAACGCGTACCCTAACCCTAACCCCTACGCTAACCCTAACACGTACCCGATTCCTAACCTGTACTCTATACCGAGCCCTAACCCTAACCATAACCCTAAACGTAACCCTATCTGAACCCGCAACCTAAGCTGTGCCCTAACCCTAACACTAACCCTGACCATAACCCTAACCTACCCTTGACTGCTTCTGCCTCCAATAGATTTCCTAAGCACTAGTGTTTTAAAGAGCAGGTTAAAAAGAGAACACTCATGTGATTTCTTTATAATGGGTGTGTTCCTTATCTTATCCTAGTGTCTAAACTCTTCTCCATGGCTGGACCCAAAACAAGTTTCCTTTACGTACTAAGTGGTATCTAGAGAGTGGGATAGGATTAATAAATACCCAAACCCTACCGCGTACCCTATCCCTAACCCCTACCCTAACACTAACAGGTACCCTAATCCTAACCCATACCCTAAACCGATCCCTAACCCTAAAACTAACCGTAAACGTAACCTTAACGCATACCCTATGCCGTACCCTAACCCATATCCGAACCTGTACCCTAAGCCGTACCCTAAACCTAACCCTAACCCTAAGCTACCCTTGACTGCTTCTGCCTCCAATAGATTTCCTAAGCACTAGTGTTTAAAAGAACAGGTTAAAAATAGAATCCTCATATGATTTCTTTCTAATGGGTGTGTTCCTTATCTTATCCTAGTGTCTTCTCCATGGCTGGAACCCAAATAATATTACTTTACGTGCTAAGTGGTACCTAGAGAGTGAGATAGGTTTAATAAATACCCTAACCCTAACGCGTACCCTAACCCTAACCTCTACCCTAACCCTAACACATACCCTATTCCTAACCCGTACCCAATACCGAGCCCTAACCCTAAAACTAACCCTAACCCTAAACCATACCCTAGGCCGAACCCTATCCCTTATCTCAACCCGCACCGTAAGCCGTGCCCTATCCCTAACCCTAACCCTAATCCTAAGCTACCCTTGACTGCTTCTGCATCCAATAGATTTCCTAAGCACTAGTGTTTTAAAGAACAGTTTAAAAGGAGAATCCTCATGTGATTTCTTTATAATGGATGTGTTCCTTATCTTATCCTATTGTTTAAACTCTCCTCCATGGCTGGAAAGCAAATAATATTACTTTACGTGCTAAGTGGTACCTAGACAGTGGGATAGGTTTAATAAATAACCTAACCCTAACGCGTATCCTAACCCTAACACCTACCCTAACACTAACACGTAGCCTAATCCTAACCCGTACCCTAAATCAAGCCCTAACGCTAAAATTAACCCTAAACCTAACCCTAACCCATACCCTACGCCATAGCGTAACCCGTATCCGAACCCGTCCCCTAAGCCGTACCCTAACTCTAACCCTAAACCTAACCCTAACCCTAAGCTACCCTTGAATGCTTCTGCCTCCAATAGAATTCCTAAGCACTAGTGTTTTAAAGAACAGGTTAAAAATAGCATCCTCATGTGATTTCTTTCTAATGGGTGTGTTCCTTATCTTATCCTAGTGTCTAATCTCTTCTCCATGGCTGGAAGCCAAATAATATTACTTTACGTGCTAAGTGGTATCTAGAGAGTGAGATAGGTTTAATAAATACCCTAACTCTAACGCGTATCCTAACCCTAACCCTTACCCTAACCATAACACGTACCCTAATCCCAACTCGTACCCTATACCGAGCCCTAAACCTAAAACTAACCCTAACCCTAACCCTAACCCATACCCTACACCGTATCCTAACCCGTACCCCAAGCCGTACCCTAACGCTAACCCTAAGTTGGCCTTGACTGCTTCTGCCTCCAATAGATTTCTTAAGCTTTAGTGTTTTAAGGAACCAGTTAAAAAGAGAATCCTCATGTGATTTCTTTATAATGGGTGTGCTCCTTATCTTATCCTAGTCTCTAAACTCTTGTCGATGGCTGGACCCCAAATAATATCCCTTTACGTGCTTACTGGTATCTAGAGAGTGGAATAGGTTTAATAAATACCCTAACCCTAGCGCGTATCCTAACACTAACCCTCACCCTAACCCTAACAGGTACCGTAATCCTAACTCATATCCTAAACCGAGCCCTAACCTTAAAACTAACCGTAACTCTAACCCTAACCCATACCCTACGCCGTCCCCTAACACGTAACCGAACCCGAACCTTAAGCCGTACCCTAACCGTAACCCTAACCCTAACCCTAACCCTAACCCTAACCTTAAGCTACCCTTGACTGCTTCTTCCTCCAATAGATTTCCTAACCACTAGTGTTTTAAGGAACAGGTTAGAAAGAGAATCCTCATGTGATTTCTTTATAAAAGGTGTGTTACTTATCTTATCCTAATGTCTAAACTCTTCTCCATGGCTGGACACCAAATAATATTCCTTTACGTGCTAAGCGGTATCTAGAGAGTGGGATAGGTTTAATAAATACCCTAAACCTAACATGTACCCTAACCCTAACCGATACACTAAACCTAACACGTACCCTAATCCTAACCTGTATCCTAAACCTAGCCCTAACCTTAAAACTAAGCCTAACCGTAACCCATACCCTACACCATACCCTCACTCGTACCCTAAGCCGTACCCTAACCCTAACCCTACCACTAATCTTAAGATTAAACTACCCTTGACTGCTTCTGCCTCCAGTAGATTTCCTAAGCACTAGTGTTTTAAGGAACAGGTTAAAAAGAAAATCCTAATGTGATATGTTTATAATCTGTGTGTTCTTTAACTTATCCTAGTGTCTAAAAGCTTCTCCATGGCTGGACCCCAAAATATATTCCTTTACGTGCTAAGTGGTATGTAGAGAGTGGGGTAAGTTTAATAAATACCCTAACCCTAACGCATACCCTAACCCTAATCCATACCCTGAACCTAACACGTACACTAATCCTAACCTGTAACCTAAACCTAGCCCTAACCCTAAAACTAACCCTACCCTAACCCACACCCTATGCCGTACCCACACCCGTTCCGTAACCCATACGCTAAACCTAACCCTAACCCTAACCGTAAACTACCCTTGACTGCTTCTGCCTGGAGTAGATTTTCTAAGCACGAGTGTTTTCAGGAACAGGTTAAAAAGAAAATCCTAATGTGATTTCTTTACAATGTGTGTGTTCTTTATCTTATCCTAGGGTCTCAAATCTTTTCAATGGCTGGACCGCAAATAATATTCCTTGATGTGCTAAGTGGAATCTAGAGAGTGGGATTGGTTTAATAAATACCCTAACCATAACGCTTACCCTAACCCTAACCCATACCCTAACCCTAAGCCGTACCCTAACGCTAAACCTAACCCTAACCCTAACGCGAAACTACCCTTGACTGCTTCTGCTTCCAGTAGATTTCCTAAGCAGTAGTGTTTTAAGGAACAGGTTAAAAAGAAAATCTTAATGAGATTTCTTTATAATGTGTGTGTTCTTTATCTTATCCTAGTGTCTAAAAGCTTCTCCATGGCTGGACCCCAAATAATATTGCTTTACGTGCAAAGTGATAGCTACAGAATGGGATAGGTATAATAAATATCCTATCTCTAACGTGTATCCTAAACCTAACCCATACCCTAACCCTAACACATACCCTAATATTAACCCGTACTCTAAACCTAGCCCTTACCCTAAAACGAAACCTATCCCTAACCCTAACACATAACCTACGCAGTATGCTCACCCGTACCCTAACACATACGCTATTCCGTACACTAACCCTAACCCTAACCCAAAACTACACTTGACTGCTTCGGCTTCCAGTAGATTTCCTAAGCAGTAGTGTTTTAAGGAACAGGTTAAAAAGAAAATCTTAATGAGATTTCTTTATAATGTGTGTGTTCTTTATCTTATCCTAGTGTCTAAAAGCTTCTCCATGGCTGGACCCCAAATAATATTCCTTTACGTGCAAATTGATAGCTACAGAATGGGATAGGTATAATAAATATCCTATCCCTAACGTGTACCCTAAACCTAACCCATACCCTAACCCTAACACGTACCCTAATATTAACCCGTACTCTAAACCTATCCCTTACCCTAAAACTAAACCTATCCCTAACCCTAACACATACCCTACGCAGTATGCTCACCCGTACCCTAACCCGTACGCTATTCTGTACACTAACCCTAACCCTAACCCAAAACTACACTTGACTGCTTCTGCCTCCAATAGATTTCCTAAGCACTAGTGTTTTAAGGAACAGGTAAAAAAGAAAATCCTAATGTGATTTCTTTCTAATGTGTGTGTTCTTTATCCTTTCCTAGGGGCTAAAAGCTTCTCCATGACTGGACACCAAATAATATTCCTTTACGTGCTAAGTGGAATCTAGAGAGTGGGATTGGTTTAATAAATACCCTAACCCTAAAGTGTACTGTAACCCTAACCAATACCCTAAATCTAACACGTAACCTAATCCTTACTCGTACCATAAACATAGCCCTAACCCTAAAACTAACCCTAACCATAACCCTAACCCATACCCTACACCGTACCCTCACGCGTACCCTAAGCCGTACCCTAACAATAACCCTAACCCTAAACCTAACCCTAAACTACCCTTGACTGCTTCTGCCTCCAGTAGATTTCCTAAGCACTAGTGTTTCAAGAAACAGGTTAAAAATAAAATCCTAATGTGATTTCTTTATAATGTGTGTGTTCTTTATCTTATCCTAGTGTCTAAAAGCTTCTCCATGGCTGGACCCCAAACAATATTCCTTTACGTGCTAAGAGGAATCTAGAGAGTGGGAGAGGTTTAATGAATACCCTAACCCTAACGCGTTCCCTAACCCTAACCCATACCCAAAACGTAACACGTACACTAATCCTAACCCGTACCCTAAACCTAGCCCTAACACTAAAACTAAGCCAAGACACGAAAGCAAAAAAAGTCTATAAACAGAGAAATGGACAAAGAAGAAGTGGTATATGAACAGATTGGAATATTAGTCATGAAAGAAAATAAAAGAATGGCATAGGCCGCACCACAGATGAGCCTACAGATAATCACACACCGTGAAGTAAGTCAGAATGCGAGAGACAAATGTCTTGGATATCACTTATGTCATCTGGAAATTCATTAAAATGACCATATTTCCACAGAGAAAGACAATCTCAGATTGAGAAGACAAACTTATTGTTAAGCCAAAGAAAAGGTGTGAGGAATGGAGAAATTAGGTTATTGGGGTGAACAAACATATACTAATACATACAAAATATATCATCCACAAAGTCCTATGGAATTCCAAGAGTGGTCTACTCAACACTCTGTAATAACCTACATGGAAAAGACTAAGAGATCAACAGATATATGTATATGTGTAAATGAACAAGATTCTGTACACCTAAAAAAAAGACATTTTTCAACCAAATTTGCTCTGATAAAAACTACAACTTAAAGACAAAAACAAGAATTAAGGAGGCTAAAACTTATGGGGGTTTGTCCTGGCACATTCCACTCTAATCTGCAACCTAAAAGCACAACTTGCAGCAAGGTTCTGTTTCCCTAGCAAGCAGTGTTGGCAACGTAGAAATGCTGCCATCCTAAGGCCGTTTCCTTAAATAGCAGCTTTACATCTACTGCTAATGGTCATTAATATTCACAAAGAGGGCAGGGCTGTAAATAACTCATGCCCTCAAAAAATGTCCTGGGGTAGGGAATGGCCAAAAAAGTTCACAACACGGAAAACTTTTCAAGAAAACAGTTTGAAGAGGTAAGTGTTACTCACTCTGTTATTTAAAACAAAGAAGAACATGGATAAAAGCTCAATATTAGGAATTATAGGTGGGATGCAAATCCAAACTACAAAAGGACTTCGACACCCAATATTCAAAATGCCATCCGTAAAATGTCTACAAACAATGAATGCTGACAGGTTAGTGGAGAAAGGCATACCCACTATGCTGTTGGTTGGATGTAAATTGGTAACAGCTAATTATGAGAACAGAATGGAGCTGCATTTAAAAGGTAAAAACTGAGCTACCATATGATGCGGCCGATCGCCTAATGGGCCTATACAATAAGAAGACCAGAATCGGAAAGGCACAGACAGGCAAACATGCACTGCAACAATATTTACAATAGCCAAGACATGCAAGGAAACAAAATATCCATCAACAGATAAGTGGACAAAGAAGAACTGGTATACGTCTGGAATGGAATAGTAGCTTCAGGAAAAAAATGAACAGTGCCGTTTTCAGGACTGCAGATGAGCCTAGAAATAAGCATATTAGGCTAAGTAAGTCAAAAGGGAAGACAAATATCCTACGGTATCATTTATACATGTTATCCTAACATTGCTACCAATGAACCTATTTCCACAGAAAAAGACACTCAGAGACTTATAAAACAAACTAATGGTTAACCAAAATGAAAGGTGGGAGGATGGATAAATTAGGATTATGGGGCTAACATACATATACTAATGTATGTTAAATGTACATAAACATATAACATATAAACTATATGAATTATATAATCACCAATACATATAAAATATATAATGACCAAACACCTACCAAATACCAAGGGAGATCTACTCAACATTCTATAATAACATACATGGTAACAGGATCCGAAGATGAACAGACATATGTATGAATCATTGAGCAGATTCTGTACAGCCAGACAATCACAACACTCTAATCAAATTTACTCCGATAAGAAATATAAATTAAATTTAATAAACAAACATAAGTAAGGACACATAACCTTCTGGGGACTTCTCCCTGCACATTCCACTCTAATGTACAACTTTGGAACACTACCTCCAGGAAGACTCTGTGTCCCTAGTAACAAGAGTTGAGAACGTAATAACACTGCCGCCTTGTGGCTGTTTCCCACAACAGCAGCTTTAAACCCAGTGCTAATGGTTGCTTAATAGTCACAAGGACTGCAGGGCTGTAAATGACACCTGCCCTCAAAAAATGCCCTGGGGTAGGGAATAGGTAAGAAAATTCAACACATGACAAATTTTTCAAGAAGTCAATATGAAGAGGGAAGTTGTAATCACTCTTTAAAGACAAAAGGAAAAGAAAAAACAGAACATGCCTAAATCTCAGTATAAGGAATTAGTAGCCACATGCAAATCCAACCTCCAAAAAGATTTCAGCTCACACCAGTCAAATGACCATTAGCAAAAATTCTACAACTATAAATGCTGAAGGGGTTTTAGAGAACTGTGTACATCCTAACTGCTGGTGGGATGTAAAGTGGTAACAGCACTAATGAAAACTGAATGGAGCTGCTTTAAAAGGTAAAAACTGAGCTACCATATGATGCGGCAGGGCACCTTTTGGGCCTATAACCTAAGACCACCAGAATCGGAGAGACACAGGCAGGCAAATGTGCACTGCAGCATTACTGAAATACCCAAGACACGGAAGAAAAAAAAAAGGTCCATAAACAGATAAATGGACAAAGAAGAAGAGGTATATGGACAGATTGGAATATTAGTCACGAAAAAAAATAAAAGAATACCACAGGCAGCACCACAGATGAGCCTAGAGATAATCACACAACGTGAAGTAAGTCAGAATGCGAAAGACAAATGTCCTAGGATATCACTTATGTCATCTGAAAATTCATAAAAATGAACATATTTCAAAGAGAAAGACAATCTCAGATTGAGAAGACAAACTTATGGTTCAGGCAAAGAAAAGGTGTGAGGAATGGAGAAATTAGGATATTCGGGTTAACAAACATATACTAATACATACAAAATATATCATCCCCAAAGACCTATGGAATACCAAGAGTGGTCTACTCAACACTCTGTAATAACCTACATGGAAAAGGACCCAAAGATCAATAGATATATGTATATGTGTAAATGAACAAGATTCTGTACACCTAGAACAAAAGACATTTTTCAATCAAATTTGCTCTGATAAAAACTACAACTTAAAGACACAAACAAGAATTAAGTAGGCTAAAACTTATGGGGGTTTATCCTGGCACATCCTACTCTAATCTGCAACCTAAATGCACAAATTGCAGCAAGTTTCTGTTTACCTAGCAAGCAGCGTTGGCAACGTAGAAATGCTGCCATGCTAAGGCCGTTTCCTTAAACAGCAGCTTTAAATCTACTGTTAATGGTCACTAATATTCTCAAGGACTGCAGGGCTGTAAATGACTCATGCCCTCAAAAAATGTCCTGCGGTAGGGAATGGCCAAAATAGTTCACAAGACGGAAAACTTTTCAAGAAAAGAGTTTGAAGAGGTAAATATTACTCACTCTGTTATTTAAAACAAAGAAGACCATGGATAAAAGCTCAATATTAGGAATTATAGGTGGGATGCAAATCCAAACTACAAAAGGGCTTCGCCACCCAATATTCAAAATGCCATCCGTAAAATGTCTACAAACAATGAATGCTGACAGGTTAGTGGAGAAAGGCGTACCCACTATGCTGTTGGTTGGATGTAAATTGGTAACAGCTAATCATGAGAACAGAATGGAGCTGCATTTAAAAGGTAATAACTGAGCTACCATATGATGCGGCCGATCGCCTAACGGGCCTATACAATAAGAAGACCAGAATCGGAAAGGCACAGACAGGCAAACATGCACTGCAACAACATTTACAATAGCCAAGACATGCAAGGAAACAAAATATCCATCAACAGATAAGTGGACAAAGAAGAACTGGTATACGTCTGGAATGGAATAGTAGCCTCGGGAGAAAAATGAACAGTGCCATTTTCAGGACTGCTGATGAGCCTAGAAATAATCATATTAGGTTAAGTAAGTCAGAAGAGAATGACAAATATCCTATGATATCATTTATACAAGTTATCCTAAGATTGCTACCAATGAACCTATTTCCACAGAGAAAGACACTCACAGACTTCTACAACAAACTAATGGTTAAACAAAATGAAAGGTGGGAGGATGGATAAATTAGGATTATGGGGCTAACATACATATATTAATGTATGTTAAATGTATATAAACATATAACATATAAACTATATGAATTATATAATCACCAATACATATAAAATATATAATGATCAAACACCTACCAAATACCAAGGGAGGTCTACTCAACATTCTGTATTAGCATACATGGTAACAGGATCCAAAGATGAACAGACATATGTATGAATCATTGAGCAGATTCTGTACAGCCAGACAATCACAACACTCTAATGAAATTTACTCCGATAAGAAATATAAATTAAATTTAAAAAACAAACTTAAATAAGGAGACATAACATTCTGGGGGCTTGTCCCAGCACATTCCACTCTAATTTACAACCTCGAAAAACTACCTCCAGGAAGACTCTGTTGCCCTAGTAAGAAGAGTTGAGAATGTAATAATGCTGCCACCTTGTGGCTGCTTCCCACTATGGCAGCTTTAAACCCAGTGCTAATGGTTGCTTAATAGTCAGAAGGACTGGAGGGCAGTAAATGACACCTTCCCTCAAAAAATGCCCTGGGTTAGGGAATAGGCAAGAAAATTAAAAACATGACAAATATTTCAAGAAGTCAATATGAAGAGGGAAGTTGTACTCACTCTTTAAAAAGAGGTATATGGACAGATTGGAATATTGGTCACGAAAAAAAAAAAAAGAATAGCATAGGCAGCACCAGAGATGAGCCTAGAGATAATCACACAAAATAAAGTAAGTCAGAATGCGAAAGACAAATGTCCTAGGATATCACTTATGTCATCTGAAAATTCATAAAAATGAACATATTTCCACAGAGAAAGACAATCTCAGATTGAGAAGACAAACTTATGGTTAAGCCAAAGAAAACGTGTGAGAAATGGAGAAATGAGAATATTCGGGTTAACAAACATATACTAATACATACAAATTATATCATCCCCAAAGACCTATGGAATACCAAGAGTGGTCTACTCAACACTCTGTAATAACCTACATGGAAAAGGACCCAAAGATCAATAGATATATGTATATGTGTAAATGAACAAGATTCTGTACACCTAGAACAAAAGACATTTTTCAATCAAATTTGCTCTGATAAAAATTACAACTTAAAGACACAAACAAGAATTAAGGAGGCTAAAACTTATGGGGCTTTGTCCTGGCACATTCCACTCTAATCTGAAACCTAAAAGCACAAATTGCAGCAAGGTTCTGTTTACCTAGCAAGCAGCATTGGCAACGAAGAAATGCTGCCATCCTAAGGCCTTTTCCTTAAACAGCAGCTTTACATCTACTGCTAATGGTCACTAATATTCTCAAGGACTGCAGGGCTGTAAATGTCTCATGCCCTCAAAAAAAGTCCTGCGGTAGGGAATGGCCAAAATAATTCGCAACACGGAAACCTTTTCAAGAAAATAGTTTGAACAGGTAAGTGTTACTCACTCTGTTATTTAAAACAAAGAAGAGCATGGATAAAAGCTCAATATCAGGAATTATTGGTTGGATGCAAATCCAAACTACAAAAGGACTTCGACACCCAATATTCAAAATGTCATCCGTAAAAATCTACAAACAATAAATGCTGACGGGTTAGTGGAGAAAGGCATACGCACTATGCTGTTGGTTGGATGTAAACTGGTAACAGCTAATTATGAGAACAGAATGGAGCTGCATTTAAAAAGTAAAAACTGAGCTACCATATGATGCGTCTAAACCCCTAATGGGCCTGTACCCTAATAAGACCAGAATCGGAAAGGCACAGACAGGCAAACATGCACTGCAGCATTATTTACAATAGGCAAAACACGCAAGCAAACAAAATGTCCATCAACAGATAAATGGATAAGGAAGAAGCGGCATACGTACCGAATGGAATAGTAGCCTCGGGAAAAAAATAAACAGTGCCGTTTTCAGGACTGCAGATGAGCCTAGAAATAATCATATTAGGTTAAGTAAGTCAGAAGAGAATGACAAATATCCTATGATATCATTTATACATGTTATCCTAAGATTGCTACCAATGAACCTATTTCCACAGAAATGACACTCACAGACTTATAAAACAAAGTAATCGTTAACCAAAATGAAAGGTAAGGGGATGGATAAATTAGGATTATGAAAATAACATACATATACTACTGTATGTTAAATGTATATAAACATATAACATATAAACTATATGAATTATATAATCACCAATACATATAAAATATATAATAGCAAAACACCTACCAAATACCAAGGTAGGTCTACTCAACTTTCTGTAATAACATACATGGTAACAGGATCCGAAGACGAACAGACATATGTATGAATCATTGAGCAGATTCTGTACAGCCAGACAAACGCAACACTCTAATCAAATTTTCTCCGATAAGAAATATAAATTAAATTTAAGAAACAAACATAAGTAAGGAGACATAACCTTCTGGGTGCTTGTCCCAGCACATTCCACTCTAATTTACAACCTCAAAACACTACCTCCAGGAAGACTCTGTTGCCCTAGTAACAAGAGATGAGAACGTAATAATACTGCCGCCTTGTGGCTGTTTCCCACACCAGCAGCTTTAAACTCAGTGCTAATGGTTACTTAATAGTCACAAGGACTGAAGGGCTGTAAAAGACACCTGCCCTCAAAAAATACCCTGGGGTAGGGAATAGGCTAGAAAATTCAACACATGACAAATTTTTTAAGAAATCAATATGAAGAGGGAAGTTGTACTCACTATTAAAAAAAAGAGGGAGAGGTGGGGCAAGATGGCGGAAGGGTAAGACAGGGAGACCACCTTCCTTCCCACATATACAATAGAAATACATCTACACGTGAAACTTCTCCTACAGAACACCCACAGAACACTGTCAGAAGAAGTCAGCCCTCCCAAAAGGCAAGAAACTCCACACGCACCTGGGTAGGGCAACAGAAAAATGAAATAACAGAGACAAAAGAATAGGGACGGGACCTGCACCAGTGGGACGGAGCTGTGAATAAGGAAAGGTTTGCACACACTAGGAAGCCCCTTCGCGGGCAGAGACTGCGGAGGCAGACGGGGGAAGCTTCGAAACCACGGAGGAGAGCACAGCAACAGGAGTACGGAGGGCAAAGCGGAGACATTCCCGCACAGAGGAGGGGAGCCGACCAGCACTCACCAGCCCAAGAGGCTTAAGTGCTCACTCGCCGGGGTGGGCGGGCCTGGGAGCTGTGGCTAGGGCTTCCTTCGGATGGCAGGGAGAGGACTGGGGTTGGTAGTATGAACACAGCCTGAAGGGTTAAATAACAAATGAAAGTAAGGATACAACAGCTTTTGTGAGTTTATCCGGGCACATTCCACTCTAATTTATAAGCGAGGAACACCACTGGCCAGGGGGACTGTTTCCCTAGTTTCCAGAGTGGGGAACGTAGAAAGGATGCCGCCCTCTGGACATTACCTGCAAAAGCAGTTGTAAAGCCTGTGCTAATGGTCACTTCATATGAACAACTACTGCAGGGCTGTAACTGAAACCTGCCCTCAAAATTTCTTGAGGGAGGGAATGGCCAGAACATTTCAAATTGTAACACATACTTTAAGAAAACACTTTGACGAACTAAGCTGTAATCACACTTTAAAAAATAAAAAGGACATGTCTTAAAACTCAATTTCAACGGATTATGAGACACATGCAAATTCAACCACAAAGAGGTATCAGCTCACACCAGTCAGAAGAACCATCAGCAAGTCAACTATAAACAATAAATGCTAAACGTGTTGTGGAGAAATGCATACCCTCCACTTTAAGAGGGACGAAACCTGGAAAGAGCCACTAATGAGAACAGAAGAGAGGTGCCTTTAAAAGGTAAACATTGAGCTACCAAATGATCCAGCAGGCCCATTCCTGGACCTAGAACCTAAGAAGACAGAATTGGAATGACACAGGCAGGCAAATCTGCACTGCACAGTATTACTCTAGCCAAGATATGGAAGTAACCAAAAAGTTCACCAACAGTTGGGTGGACATAGAAGAACTGCTACATGTCGAGATGGAATATTAGCTAGCGAAAAAAATGAAACAATGCCATTTGCAGCACCATAGGTGAGTCTACAAGTAATCACGCAACTTGTGGTGAGAAAGCGAAAGACACATGTCCTATCATATCACTTAGAGGTGTTACCTAAAAACTGATACCAATGAAGATATTTCCACAGAGAAAGGCAATCACAGATTCATTAAACAATCTTATGGTTCACCAAATGGAAAGGTGTGAGGATTGGATACGTTACGACATTGGGCTTAACAGAGATATACAAACACATGTGAAATATATAATCACCAAAGACCTACGGAACACCAAGAGAACACTACTCAACATTGTGTCATAACCTACATGGGAAAAGGATCCGAAGAAGAATAGATATATGTATATGTTTGAAAGAACCACATCTTGCACACCTAGAACACACAAAACATTGTAAACAAATTTGCTGTGATAAAAAATAAAAATTAAGGTAAAAATACGAACCAGAAGTAATGAGACATAAACATAAAGGGCTTTTTCCTGGCACATTCCATTCTAATTTACAACCTACAACACCACTTCCATTAAGGCTCTGCTTCCCTAGTACCCAGATTTGGGAATGGAGAAATGCTGCCTCCTTTGGCCGGTTCCCACAACAGCAGCTTTAAACCCATTGCTAAAGGTCACTGAATAGTCACCAAACTTGCAGTTCTGTAAATGACACCTGCCCTCCAAAATATCCTGGGGTCAAAAATCGACCAAAAAATTCAAAAGAGGACAAAATTCTGAGAAGACAATTTCAAGACGTATACTGTACTCACACTATTTTCTTTCTTTCTTTTTTTAACAGAAAAGGAAAAGGCGTGGGAAAATCATGAATTTTAGGGATTTTTAAAGACATGCAAACCCGAATTACAAAACCCTATCAGCTCACAGCGGTCAGAATGGTCATTAGTAAAAAGCTGCAAACAATACATGCTGAAGGGATTTTGGAGAAATGCGTACCCTCCATTCTAAGGGGGACCTGGTAAGAGCCACTACTGAAAACACAATGGAGGTGCTTTTAAAAGGGAAACTTTGAGCTACCACTCAGTCAATCACAGCCACTGCTGGGCCTATACCCTGAGAAAATGAGAATCTAAAAGTCACATGCTGGGGGTTTCCTTGGTGGCGTAGTGGTTGAGAATCTGCCTGCCAACGCAAGGGACACGGGTTCAAGCCCTGGTCTGGGAAGATCCCACATGCCGCGGAGCAACTAAGCCCGTGAGCCACAACTATTGAGCCTGCGCATCTGGAGCTTGTGCTCCGGAGCAAGAGAGGCCGCGACAGTGAGAAGCCCGCACAACGCGATGAAGAGTGGCCCCTGCTTGCTGCATCTATAGAAAGCCCTCACGAAGACCCAACACATCCAAAATTAAATAAATACATAAATAAAACTGAAAACAAAAAGTCACAGGCAGGCAGTCCTACACTCCAGCAATGTTTATCATAGCCAACACTAGGAAGCAATGAAAATGTCCATCAACAGAGGAATGCACCAAGAAGAAGTGGTCCATGTACATATTGGAATATTACGCCAATAAAACATATAAATTAAAATTAAATAACAAATGAAAGTAAGAGACATCAGCTTTTGTGGGTTTATCCGGGCACATTCCACTCTAATTTATAAGCGAGGAACACCACTGGCCGGGAGGTCTGTTTCCCAAGTTTCCAGAGTGGGGAACATAGAAAGGATGCCGCCCTCTGGACATTACCTGCAAAAGCAGCTTTAAAGCCTGTGCTAATGGTCACTTCATTTGAACGACTACTGCAGGGCTGTAACTGAAAGCTGCCCTCAAAATTTCTTGAGGGAGGGAATGGCCAGAACATTTCAAATTGTAACACATACTTTAAGAAAACACTTTGACGAACTAAGCTGTAATCACACTTTAAAAAATAAAAAGGACATGTCTTAAAACTCAATTTCAACGGATTATGAGACACATGCAAATTCAACCACAAAGAGGTATCAGCTCACACCAGTCAGAAGAACCATCAGCAAGTCAACTATAAACAATAAATGCTAAACGTGTTGTGGAGAAATGCATACCCTCCACTTTAAGAGGGACGAAACCTGGAAAGAGCCACTAATGAGAACAGAAGAGAGGTGCCTTTAAAAGGTAAACATTGAGCTACCAAATGATCCAGCAGACCCATTCCTGGACCTAGAACCTAAGAAGACAGAATTGGAATGACACAGGCAGGCAAATCTGCACTGCACAGTATTACTCTAGCCAAGATATGGAAGTAACCAAAAAGTTCACCAACAGTTGGGTGGACATAGAAGAACTGCTACATGTTGAGATGGAATATTAGCTAGCGAAAAAAATGAAACAATGCCATTTGCAGCACCATAGGTGAGTCTACAAGTAATCACGCAACTTGTGGTGAGAAAGCGAAAGACACATGTCCTATCATATCACTTAGAGGTGTTACCTAAAAACTGATACCAATGAAGATATTTCCACAGAGAAAGGCAATCACAGATTCATTAAACAATCTTATGGTTCACCAAATGGAAAGGTGTGAGGATTGGATACGTTACGACATTGGGCTTAACAGAGATATACAAACACATGTGAAATATATAATCACCAAAGACCTACGGAACACCAAGAGAACACTACTCAACATTGTGTCATAACCTACATGGGAAAAGGATCCGAAGAAGAATAGATATATGTATATGTTTGAAAGAACCACATCTTGCACACCTAGAACACACAAAACATTGTAAACAAATTTGCTGTGATAAAAAATAAAAATTAAGGTAAAAATACGAACCAGAAGTAATGAGACATAAACATAAAGGGCTTTTTCCTGGCACATTCCATTCTAATTTACAACCTACAACACCACTTCCATTAAGGCTCTGCTGCCCTAGTACCCAGATTTGGGAATGGAGAAATGCTGCCTCCTTGTGGCCGGTTCCCACAACAGCGGCTTTAAACCCATTGCTGAAGGTCACTGAATAGTCACCAAACTTGCAGTTCTGTAAATGACACCTGCCCTGCAAGAAAATCCTGGGGTCAAAAATCGACCAAAAACTTCAAAAGAGGGCAAACTTCCGGGAAGACAATTTCAAGACGCATATTGTACTCACACTATTTTCTTTCTTTCTTTTTAACAGCAAAGGAAAAGGCGTGGAAAAATGATGAATTTTAGGAATTTTTAAAGACATGCAAACCGAAATTGCAAAACCCTATCAGCTCACAGCAGTCAGAATGGTCATTAGCAAAAAGCTGCAAACAATACCTGCTGAAGGGATTTTGGAGAAATGCGTACCCTCGGTTCTAAGGGGCACAAGGTAAGAGCCACTAGTGAAAACACAATGGAGATGCTTTGAAAAGGGAAACTTTGAGCTACCAGTCAATCAATCTCACCCAATGCTGGGCCTATACCCTGAGAAAATGAGAAGCAAAAAGTCACATGCTGGGGGATTCCCTGGTGACGCAGTGGTTGAGAATCTGCCTGCCAATGCAGGGGACACGGGTTCGGGCCCTGGTCTGGGAAGATCCCACATGCCACGG
This sequence comes from Balaenoptera borealis, assembly GCF_965194805.1. Lineage (NCBI taxonomy): Eukaryota > Metazoa > Chordata > Mammalia > Artiodactyla > Balaenopteridae > Balaenoptera > Balaenoptera borealis. Next base: position 103,434 of record NW_028123617.1, read on the forward strand.
AGCAACTAAGCCCGTGAGCCACAACTATTGAGCCTGTGCGTCTGGAGCTTGTGCTCTGGAAAAAGAGAGGCCGCGACAGTGAGAGGCCCACGCACCGCGATGAAGAGTGACGCCCGCTCGCCGCAACTACAGAAAGCCCTCGCGAAGAAGCAACACAGCCAAAAATAAATTAATAAATAAATAAAACTTAAAACAAAATGTCACAGGCAGGCAGTCCTACACTACAGCAATGTTTATCATAGCCAACACTTGGAAGCAATGAAAATGTCCATCAACAGAGGAATGCACCAAGAAGAAGTGGTCCATGTACACATTGGAATATTACTCCAATTAAAAATATAAATTAAAATTAAATAACAAATAAAAGTAAGGAGACATCAGCTTTTGTGGGTTTATCCGGGCACATTCCACTCTAATTTATAAGCGAGGAACACCACTGGCCGGGAGGTCTGTTTCCCTAGTTTCCAGAGTGGGGAACGTAGAAAGGATGCCGCCCTCTGGCCATTACCTGCAAAAGCAGCTTTAAAGCCTGTGCTAATGGTCACTTCATATGAACAACTACTGCAGGGCTGTAACTGAAACCTGCCCTCAAAATGTCTTGAGGGAGGGAATGGCCAAAACCTTTCAAATTGTGACACATACTTTAAGAAAACACTTTGAAGAACTAAGCTATAATCACACTTTGAAAAATAAAAAGGACATCTCTTAAAGCTCAATTTCAACAGATTATGAGACACATGCAAATTCAACCACAAAGAGGTATCAGCTCACACCAGTCAGAAGAACCATCAGCAAGTCAACTATAAACAATAAATGCTGAAGGTGTTGTGGAGAAATGCATACCCTCCACTTTAAGAGGGACGAAACCTGGAAAGAGCCACTAATGAGAATAGAATGGAGGAGCCTTTAAAAGGTAAACATTGAGCTACCAAATGATCCACCAGGCCCATTCCTGGACCTAGAAACTAAGAGGACAGAATTGGAAAGACACAGGCTGGCAAATCTGCACTGCACCGTATTACTCTAGCCAAGATATGGAAGTAACCAAAAAGTTCACCAACAGATGGGTGGACATAGAAGAACTGCTACATGTCGAGATGGAATATTAGCTAGCAAAGAAACGAAAAACTGCCATTTGCAGCACCATAGGTGAGTCTACAAGTAATCACGCAACTTGCGGTAAGTGAGAAAGCGAAAGACACATGTCCTATCATATCACGTAAAGGTGTTACCTAAAAACTGATACCAATGAAGATACTTCCACAGAGAAAGGCAAACACAGAGTCATTAAACAATCTTTTGGTCCACCAAATGGAAAGGTGTGAGGACTGGATACATTACGACATTGGGCTTAACAGAGATATACAAACACATGTGAAATATATAATCACCAAAACCTACGGAATACCAAGAGAACACTACTGAAAATTGTGTCATAACCTACATGGGAAAAGGATCCGAAGAAGAATAGATATATATATATGTGTGAAAGAACCACATCTTGCACACCTAGAACACACAAAACATTGTAAACAAATTTGCTGTGATAAAAAATAAAAATTAAGGTAAAAATACGAACCAGAAGTAATGAGACATAAACATAAAGGGCTTTTTCCTGGCACATTCCATTCTAATTTACAACCTACAACACCACTTCCATTAAGGCTCTGCTTCCCTAGTACCCAGATTTGGGAATGGAGAAATGCTGCCTCCTTTGGCCGGTTCCCACAACAGCAGCTTTAAACCCATTGCTAAAGGTCACTGAATAGTCACCAAACTTGCAGTTCTGTAAATGACACCTGCCCTCCAAAATATCCTGGGGTCAAAAATCGACCAAAAAATTCAAAAGAGGACAAAATTCTGAGAAGACAATTTCAAGACGTATACTGTACTCACACTATTTTCTTTCTTTCTTTTTTTAACAGAAAAGGAAAAGGCGTGGGAAAATCATGAATTTTAGGGATTTTTAAAGACATGCAAACCCGAATTACAAAACCCTATCAGCTCACAGCGGTCAGAATGGTCATTAGTAAAAAGCTGCAAACAATACATGCTGAAGGGATTTTGGAGAAATGCGTACCCTCCATTCTAAGGGGGACCTGGTAAGAGCCACTACTGAAAACACAATGGAGGTGCTTTTAAAAGGGAAACTTTGAGCTACCACTCAGTCAATCACAGCCACTGCTGGGCCTATACCCTGAGAAAATGAGAATCTAAAAGTCACATGCTGGGGGTTTCCTTGGTGGCGTAGTGGTTGAGAATCTGCCTGCCAACGCAAGGGACACGGGTTCAAGCCCTGGTCTGGGAAGATCCCACATGCCGCGGAGCAACTAAGCCCGTGAGCCACAACTATTGAGCCTGCGCATCTGGAGCTTGTGCTCCGGAGCAAGAGAGGCCGCGACAGTGAGAAGCCCGCACAACGCGATGAAGAGTGGCCCCCGCTTGCTGCATCTATAGAAAGCCCTCACGAAGACCCAACACATCCAAAATTAAATAAATACATAAATAAAACTGAAAACAAAAAGTCACAGGCAGGCAGTCCTACACTCCAGCAATGTTTATCATAGCCAACACTAGGAAGCAACGAAAATGTCCATCAACAGAGGAATGCACCAAGAAGAAGTGGTCCATGTACATATTGGAATATTACTCCAATAAAACATATAAATTAAAATTAAATAACAAATGAAAGTAAGAGACATCAGCTTTTGTGGGTTTATCCGGGCACATTCCACTCTAATTTATAAGCGAGGAACACCACTGGCCGGGAGGTCTGTTTCCCAAGTTTCCAGAGTGGGGAACATAGAAAGGATGCCGCCCTCTGGACATTACCTGCAAAAGCAGCTTTAAAGCCTGTGCTAATGGTCACTTCATTTGAACGACTACTGCAGGGCTGTAACTGAAAGCTGCCCTCAAAATTTCTTGAGGGAGGGAATGGCCAGAACATTTCAAATTGTAACACATACTTTAAGAAAACACTTTGACGAACTAAGCTGTAATCACACTTTAAAAAATAAAAAGGACATGTCTTAAAACTCAATTTCAACGGATTATGAGACACATGCAAATTCAACCACAAAGAGGTATCAGCTCACACCAGTCAGAAGAACCATCAGCAAGTCAACTATAAACAATAAATGCTAAACGTGTTGTGGAGAAATGCATACCCTCCACTTTAAGAGGGACGAAACCTGGAAAGAGCCACTAATGAGAACAGAAGAGAGGTGCCTTTAAAAGGTAAACATTGAGCTACCAAATGATCCAGCAGGCCCATTCCTGGACCTAGAACCTAAGAAGACAGAATTGGAATGACACAGGCAGGCAAATCTGCACTGCACAGTATTACTCTAGCCAAGATATGGAAGTAACCAAAAAGTTCACCAACAGTTGGGTGGACATAGAAGAACTGCTACATGTCGAGATGGAATATTAGCTAGCGAAAAAAATGAAACAATGCCATTTGCAGCACCATAGGTGAGTCTACAAGTAATCACGCAACTTGTGGTGAGAAAGCGAAAGACACATGTCCTATCATATCACTTAGAGGTGTTACCTAAAAACTGATACCAATGAAGATATTTCCACAGAGAAAGGCAATCACAGATTCATTAAACAATCTTATGGTTCACCAAATGGAAAGGTGTGAGGATTGGATACGTTACGACATTGGGCTTAACAGAGATATACAAACACATGTGAAATATATAATCACCAAAGACCTACGGAACACCAAGAGAACACTACTCAACATTGTGTCATAACCTACATGGGAAAAGGATCCGAAGAAGAATAGATATATGTATATGTTTGAAAGAACCACATCTTGCACACCTAGAACACACAAAACATTGTAAACAAATTTGCTGTGATAAAAAATAAAAATTAAGGTAAAAATACGAACCAGAAGTAATGAGACATAAACATAAAGGGCTTTTTCCTGGCACATTCCATTCTAATTTACAACCTACAACACCACTTCCATTAAGGCTCTGCTGCCCTAGTACCCAGATTTGGGAATGGAGAAATGCTGCCTCCTTGTGGCCGGTTCCCACAACAGCGGCTTTAAACCCATTGCTGAAGGTCACTGAATAGTCACCAAACTTGCAGTTCTGTAAATGACACCTGCCCTGCAAGAAAATCCTGGGGTCAAAAATCGACCAAAAACTTCAAAAGAGGGCAAACTTCCGAGAAGACAATTTCAAGACGCATATTGTACTCACACTATTTTCTTTCTTTCTTTTTAACAGCAAAGGAAAAGGCGTGGAAAAATGATGAATTTTAGGAATTTTTAAAGACATGCAAACCCAAATTGCAAAACCCTATCAGCTCACAGCAGTCAGAATGGTCATTAGCAAAAAGCTGCAAACAATACCTGCTGAAGGGATTTTGGAGAAATGCGTACCCTCGGTTCTAAGGGGCACAAGGTAAGAGCCACTAGTGAAAACACAATGGAGGTGCTTTGAAAAGGGAAACTTTGAGCTACCACTCAGTCAATCACAGCCACTGCTGGGCCTATACCCTGAGAAAATGAGAATCTAAAAGTCACATGCTGGGGGTTTCCTTGGTGGCGTAGTGGTTGAGAATCTGCCTGCCAACGCAAGGGACACGGGTTCAAGCCCTGGTCTGGGAAGATCCCACATGCCGCGGAGCAACTAAGCCCGTGAGCCACAACTATTGAGCCTGCGCATCTGGAGCTTGTGCTCCGGAGCAAGAGAGGCCGCGACAGTGAGAAGCCCGCACAACGCGATGAAGAGTGGCCCCCGCTTGCTGCATCTATAGAAAGCCCTCACGAAGACCCAACACATCCAAAATTAAATAAATACATAAATAAAACTGAAAACAAAAAGTCACAGGCAGGCAGTCCTACACTCCAGCAATGTTTATCATAGCCAACACTAGGAAGCAATGAAAATGTCCATCAACAGAGGAATGCACCAAGAAGAAGTGGTCCATGTACATATTGGAATATTACTCCAATAAAACATATAAATTAAAATTAAATAACAAATGAAAGTAAGAGACATCAGCTTTTGTGGGTTTATCCGGGCACATTCCACTCTAATTTATAAGCGAGGAACACCACTGGCCGGGAGGTCTGTTTCCCAAGTTTCCAGAGTGGGGAACATAGAAAGGATGCCGCCCTCTGGACATTACCTGCAAAAGCAGCTTTAAAGCCTGTGCTAATGGTCACTTCATTTGAACGACTACTGCAGGGCTGTAACTGAAAGCTGCCCTCAAAATTTCTTGAGGGAGGGAATGGCCAGAACATTTCAAATTGTAACACATACTTTAAGAAAACACTTTGACGAACTAAGCTGTAATCACACTTTAAAAAATAAAAAGGACATGTCTTAAAACTCAATTTCAACGGATTATGAGACACATGCAAATTCAACCACAAAGAGGTATCAGCTCACACCAGTCAGAAGAACCATCAGCAAGTCAACTATAAACAATAAATGCTAAACGTGTTGTGGAGAAATGCATACCCTCCACTTTAAGAGGGACGAAACCTGGAAAGAGCCACTAATGAGAACAGAAGAGAGGTGCCTTTAAAAGGTAAACATTGAGCTACCAAATGATCCAGCAGACCCATTCCTGGACCTAGAACCTAAGAAGACAGAATTGGAATGACACAGGCAGGCAAATCTGCACTGCACAGTATTACTCTAGCCAAGATATGGAAGTAACCAAAAAGTTCACCAACAGTTGGGTGGACATAGAAGAACTGCTACATGTCGAGATGGAATATTAGCTAGCGAAAAAAATGAAACAATGCCATTTGCAGCACCATAGGTGAGTCTACAAGTAATCACGCAACTTGTGGTGAGAAAGCGAAAGACACATGTCCTATCATATCACTTAGAGGTGTTACCTAAAAACTGATACCAATGAAGATATTTCCACAGAGAAAGGCAATCACAGATTCATTAAACAATCTTATGGTTCACCAAATGGAAAGGTGTGAGGATTGGATACGTTACGACATTGGGCTTAACAGAGATATACAAACACATGTGAAATATATAATCACCAAAGACCTACGGAACACCAAGAGAACACTACTCAACATTGTGTCATAACCTACATGGGAAAAGGATCCGAAGAAGAATAGATATATGTATATGTTTGAAAGAACCACATCTTGCACACCTAGAACACACAAAACATTGTAAACAAATTTGCTGTGATAAAAAATAAAAATTAAGGTAAAAATACGAACCAGAAGTAATGAGACATAAACATAAAGGGCTTTTTCCTGGCACATTCCATTCTAATTTACAACCTACAACACCACTTCCATTAAGGCTCTGCTGCCCTAGTACCCAGATTTGGGAATGGAGAAATGCTGCCTCCTTGTGGCCGGTTCCCACAACAGCGGCTTTAAACCCATTGCTGAAGGTCACTGAATAGTCACCAAACTTGCAGTTCTGTAAATGACACCTGCCCTGCAAGAAAATCCTGGGGTCAAAAATCGACCAAAAACTTCAAAAGAGGGCAAACTTCCGGGAAGACAATTTCAAGACGCATATTGTACTCACACTATTTTCTTTCTTTCTTTTTAACAGCAAAGGAAAAGGCGTGGAAAAATGATGAATTTTAGGAATTTTTAAAGACATGCAAACCGAAATTGCAAAACCCTATCAGCTCACAGCAGTCAGAATGGTCATTAGCAAAAAGCTGCAAACAATACCTGCTGAAGGGATTTTGGAGAAATGCGTACCCTCGGTTCTAAGGGGCACAAGGTAAGAGCCACTAGTGAAAACACAATGGAGATGCTTTGAAAAGGGAAACTTTGAGCTACCAGTCAATCAATCTCACCCAATGCTGGGCCTATACCCTGAGAAAATGAGAAGCAAAAAGTCACATGCTGGGGGATTCCCTGGTGACGCAGTGGTTGAGAATCTGCCTGCCAATGCAGGGGACACGGGTTCGGGCCCTGGTCTGGGAAGATCCCACATGCCACGGAGCAACTAAGCCCGTGAGCCACAACTATTGAGCCTGTGCGTCTGGAGCTTGTGCTCTGGAAAAAGAGAGGCCGCGACAGTGAGAGGCCCACGCACCGCGATGAAGAGTGACGCCCGCTCGCCGCAACTACAGAAAGCCCTCGCGAAGAAGCAACACAGCCAAAAATAAATTAATAAATAAATAAAACTTAAAACAAAATGTCACAGGCAGGCAGTCCTACACTACAGCAATGTTTATCATAGCCAACACTTGGAAGCAATGAAAATGTCCATCAACAGAGGAATGCACCAAGAAGAAGTGGTCCATGTACACATTGGAATATTACTCCAATTAAAAATATAAATTAAAATTAAATAACAAATAAAAGTAAGGAGACATCAGCTTTTGTGGGTTTATCCGGGCACATTCCACTCTAATTTATAAGCGAGGAACACCACTGGCCGGGAGGTCTGTTTCCCTAGTTTCCAGAGTGGGGAACGTAGAAAGGATGCCGCCCTCTGGCCATTACCTGCAAAAGCAGCTTTAAAGCCTGTGCTAATGGTCACTTCATATGAACAACTACTGCAGGGCTGTAACTGAAACCTGCCCTCAAAATGTCTTGAGGGAGGGAATGGCCAAAACCTTTCAAATTGTGACACATACTTTAAGAAAACACTTTGAAGAACTAAGCTATAATCACACTTTGAAAAATAAAAAGGACATCTCTTAAAGCTCAATTTCAACAGATTATGAGACACATGCAAATTCAACCACAAAGAGGTATCAGCTCACACCAGTCAGAAGAACCATCAGCAAGTCAACTATAAACAATAAATGCTGAAGGTGTTGTGGAGAAATGCATACCCTCCACTTTAAGAGGGACGAAACCTGGAAAGAGCCACTAATGAGAATAGAATGGAGGAGCCTTTAAAAGGTAAACATTGAGCTACCAAATGATCCACCAGGCCCATTCCTGGACCTAGAAACTAAGAGGACAGAATTGGAAAGACACAGGCTGGCAAATCTGCACTGCACCGTATTACTCTAGCCAAGATATGGAAGTAACCAAAAAGTTCACCAACAGATGGGTGGACATAGAAGAACTGCTACATGTCGAGATGGAATATTAGCTAGCAAAGAAACGAAAAACTGCCATTTGCAGCACCATAGGTGAGTCTACAAGTAATCACGCAACTTGCGGTAAGTGAGAAAGCGAAAGACACATGTCCTATCATATCACGTAAAGGTGTTACCTAAAAACTGATACCAATGAAGATACTTCCACAGAGAAAGGCAAACACAGAGTCATTAAACAATCTTTTGGTCCACCAAATGGAAAGGTGTGAGGACTGGATACATTACGACATTGGGCTTAACAGAGATATACAAACACATGTGAAATATATAATCACCAAAACCTACGGAATACCAAGAGAACACTACTGAAAATTGTGTCATAACCTACATGGGAAAAGGATCCGAAGAAGAATAGATATATATATATGTGTGAAAGAACCACATCTTGCACACCTAGAACACACAAAACATTGTAAACAAATTTGCTGTGATAAAAAATAAAAATTAAGGTAAAAATACGAACCAGAAGTAATGAGACATAAACATAAAGGGCTTTTTCCTGGCACATTCCATTCTAATTTACAACCTACAACACCACTTCCATTAAGGCTCTGCTTCCCTAGTACCCAGATTTGGGAATGGAGAAATGCTGCCTCCTTTGGCCGGTTCCCACAACAGCAGCTTTAAACCCATTGCTAAAGGTCACTGAATAGTCACCAAACTTGCAGTTCTGTAAATGACACCTGCCCTCCAAAATATCCTGGGGTCAAAAATCGACCAAAAAATTCAAAAGAGGACAAAATTCTGAGAAGACAATTTCAAGACGTATACTGTACTCACACTATTTTCTTTCTTTCTTTTTTTAACAGAAAAGGAAAAGGCGTGGGAAAATCATGAATTTTAGGGATTTTTAAAGACATGCAAACCCGAATTACAAAACCCTATCAGCTCACAGCGGTCAGAATGGTCATTAGTAAAAAGCTGCAAACAATACATGCTGAAGGGATTTTGGAGAAATGCGTACCCTCCATTCTAAGGGGGACCTGGTAAGAGCCACTACTGAAAACACAATGGAGGTGCTTTTAAAAGGGAAACTTTGAGCTACCACTCAGTCAATCACAGCCACTGCTGGGCCTATACCCTGAGAAAATGAGAATCTAAAAGTCACATGCTGGGGGTTTCCTTGGTGGCGTAGTGGTTGAGAATCTGCCTGCCAACGCAAGGGACACGGGTTCAAGCCCTGGTCTGGGAAGATCCCACATGCCGCGGAGCAACTAAGCCCGTGAGCCACAACTATTGAGCCTGCGCATCTGGAGCTTGTGCTCCGGAGCAAGAGAGGCCGCGACAGTGAGAAGCCCGCACAACGCGATGAAGAGTGGCCCCCGCTTGCTGCATCTATAGAAAGCCCTCACGAAGACCCAACACATCCAAAATTAAATAAATACATAAATAAAACTGAAAACAAAAAGTCACAGGCAGGCAGTCCTACACTCCAGCAATGTTTATCATAGCCAACACTAGGAAGCAACGAAAATGTCCATCAACAGAGGAATGCACCAAGAAGAAGTGGTCCATGTACATATTGGAATATTACTCCAATAAAACATATAAATTAAAATTAAATAACAAATGAAAGTAAGAGACATCAGCTTTTGTGGGTTTATCCGGGCACATTCCACTCTAATTTATAAGCGAGGAACACCACTGGCCGGGAGGTCTGTTTCCCAAGTTTCCAGAGTGGGGAACATAGAAAGGATGCCGCCCTCTGGACATTACCTGCAAAAGCAGCTTTAAAGCCTGTGCTAATGGTCACTTCATTTGAACGACTACTGCAGGGCTGTAACTGAAAGCTGCCCTCAAAATTTCTTGAGGGAGGGAATGGCCAGAACATTTCAAATTGTAACACATACTTTAAGAAAACACTTTGACGAACTAAGCTGTAATCACACTTTAAAAAATAAAAAGGACATGTCTTAAAACTCAATTTCAACGGATTATGAGACACATGCAAATTCAACCACAAAGAGGTATCAGCTCACACCAGTCAGAAGAACCATCAGCAAGTCAACTATAAACAATAAATGCTAAACGTGTTGTGGAGAAATGCATACCCTCCACTTTAAGAGGGACGAAACCTGGAAAGAGCCACTAATGAGAACAGAAGAGAGGTGCCTTTAAAAGGTAAACATTGAGCTACCAAATGATCCAGCAGGCCCATTCCTGGACCTAGAACCTAAGAAGACAGAATTGGAATGACACAGGCAGGCAAATCTGCACTGCACAGTATTACTCTAGCCAAGATATGGAAGTAACCAAAAAGTTCACCAACAGTTGGGTGGACATAGAAGAACTGCTACATGTCGAGATGGAATATTAGCTAGCGAAAAAAATGAAACAATGCCATTTGCAGCACCATAGGTGAGTCTACAAGTAATCACGCAACTTGTGGTGAGAAAGCGAAAGACACATGTCCTATCATATCACTTAGAGGTGTTACCTAAAAACTGATACCAATGAAGATATTTCCACAGAGAAAGGCAATCACAGATTCATTAAACAATCTTATGGTTCACCAAATGGAAAGGTGTGAGGATTGGATACGTTACGACATTGGGCTTAACAGAGATATACAAACACATGTGAAATATATAATCACCAAAGACCTACGGAACACCAAGAGAACACTACTCAACATTGTGTCATAACCTACATGGGAAAAGGATCCGAAGAAGAATAGATATATGTATATGTTTGAAAGAACCACATCTTGCACACCTAGAACACACAAAACATTGTAAACAAATTTGCTGTGATAAAAAATAAAAATTAAGGTAAAAATACGAACCAGAAGTAATGAGACATAAACATAAAGGGCTTTTTCCTGGCACATTCCATTCTAATTTACAACCTACAACACCACTTCCATTAAGGCTCTGCTGCCCTAGTACCCAGATTTGGGAATGGAGAAATGCTGCCTCCTTGTGGCCGGTTCCCACAACAGCGGCTTTAAACCCATTGCTGAAGGTCACTGAATAGTCACCAAACTTGCAGTTCTGTAAATGACACCTGCCCTGCAAGAAAATCCTGGGGTCAAAAATCGACCAAAAACTTCAAAAGAGGGCAAACTTCCGAGAAGACAATTTCAAGACGCATATTGTACTCACACTATTTTCTTTCTTTCTTTTTAACAGCAAAGGAAAAGGCGTGGAAAAATGATGAATTTTAGGAATTTTTAAAGACATGCAAACCCAAATTGCAAAACCCTATCAGCTCACAGCAGTCAGAATGGTCATTAGCAAAAAGCTGCAAACAATACCTGCTGAAGGGATTTTGGAGAAATGCGTACCCTCGGTTCTAAGGGGCACAAGGTAAGAGCCACTAGTGAAAACACAATGGAGGTGCTTTGAAAAGGGAAACTTTGAGCTACCACTCAGTCAATCACAGCCACTGCTGGGCCTATACCCTGAGAAAATGAGAATCTAAAAGTCACATGCTGGGGGTTTCCTTGGTGGCGTAGTGGTTGAGAATCTGCCTGCCAACGCAAGGGACACGGGTTCAAGCCCTGGTCTGGGAAGATCCCACATGCCGCGGAGCAACTAAGCCCGTGAGCCACAACTATTGAGCCTGCGCATCTGGAGCTTGTGCTCCGGAGCAAGAGAGGCCGCGACAGTGAGAAGCCCGCACAACGCGATGAAGAGTGGCCCCCGCTTGCTGCATCTATAGAAAGCCCTCACGAAGACCCAACACATCCAAAATTAAATAAATACATAAATAAAACTGAAAACAAAAAGTCACAGGCAGGCAGTCCTACACTCCAGCAATGTTTATCATAGCCAACACTAGGAAGCAATGAAAATGTCCATCAACAGAGGAATGCACCAAGAAGAAGTGGTCCATGTACATATTGGAATATTACTCCAATAAAACATATAAATTAAAATTAAATAACAAATGAAAGTAAGAGACATCAGCTTTTGTGGGTTTATCCGGGCACATTCCACTCTAATTTATAAGCGAGGAACACCACTGGCCGGGAGGTCTGTTTCCCAAGTTTCCAGAGTGGGGAACATAGAAAGGATGCCGCCCTCTGGATATTACCTGCAAAAGCAGCTTTAAAGCCTGTGTTAATGGTCACTTCATTTGAACGACTACTGCAGGGCTGTAACTGAAAGCTGCCCTCAAAATTTCTTGAGGGAGGGAATGGCCAGAACATTTCAAATTGTAACACATACTTTAAGAAAACACTTTGACGAACTAAGCTGTAATCACACTTTAAAAAATAAAAAGGACATGTCTTAAAACTCAATTTCAACGGATTATGAGACACATGCAAATTCAACCACAAAGAGGTATCAGCTCACACCAGTCAGAAGAACCATCAGCAAGTCAACTATAAACAATAAATGCTAAACGTGTTGTGGAGAAATGCATACCCTCCACTTTAAGAGGGACGAAACCTGGAAAGAGCCACTAATGAGAACAGAAGAGAGGTGCCTTTAAAAGGTAAACATTGAGCTACCAAATGATCCAGCAGACCCATTCCTGGACCTAGAACCTAAGAAGACAGAATTGGAATGACACAGGCAGGCAAATCTGCACTGCACAGTATTACTCTAGCCAAGATATGGAAGTAACCAAAAAGTTCACCAACAGTTGGGTGGACATAGAAGAACTGCTACATGTCGAGATGGAATATTAGCTAGCGAAAAAAATGAAACAATGCCATTTGCAGCACCATAGGTGAGTCTACAAGTAATCACGCAACTTGTGGTGAGAAAGCGAAAGACACATGTCCTATCATATCACTTAGAGGTGTTACCTAAAAACTGATACCAATGAAGATATTTCCACAGAGAAAGGCAATCACAGATTCATTAAACAATCTTATGGTTCACCAAATGGAAAGGTGTGAGGATTGGATACGTTACGACATTGGGCTTAACAGAGATATACAAACACATGTGAAATATATAATCACCAAAGACCTACGGAACACCAAGAGAACACTACTCAACATTGTGTCATAACCTACATGGGAAAAGGATCCGAAGAAGAATAGATATATGTATATGTTTGAAAGAACCACATCTTGCACACCTAGAACACACAAAACATTGTAAACAAATTTGCTGTGATAAAAAATAAAAATTAAGGTAAAAATACGAACCAGAAGTAATGAGACATAAACATAAAGGGCTTTTTCCTGGCACATTCCATTCTAATTTACAACCTACAACACCACTTCCATTAAGGCTCTGCTGCCCTAGTACCCAGATTTGGGAATGGAGAAATGCTGCCTCCTTGTGGCCGGTTCCCACAACAGCGGCTTTAAACCCATTGCTGAAGGTCACTGAATAGTCACCAAACTTGCAGTTCTGTAAATGACACCTGCCCTGCAAGAAAATCCTGGGGTCAAAAATCGACCAAAAACTTCAAAAGAGGGCAAACTTCCGAGAAGACAATTTCAAGACGCATATTGTACTCACACTATTTTCTTTCTTTCTTTTTAACAGCAAAGGAAAAGGCGTGGAAAAATGATGAATTTTAGGAATTTTTAAAGACATGCAAACCCAAATTGCAAAACCCTATCAGCTCACAGCAGTCAGAATGGTCATTAGCAAAAAGCTGCAAACAATACCTGCTGAAGGGATTTTGGAGAAATGCGTACCCTCGGTTCTAAGGGGCACAAGGTAAGAGCCACTAGTGAAAACACAATGGAGGTGCTTTGAAAAGGGAAACTTTGAGCTACCAGTCAATCAATCTCACCCAATGCTGGGCCTATACCCTGAGAAAATGAGAAGCAAAAAGTCACATGCTGGGGGATTCCCTGGTGACGCAGTGGTTGAGAATCTGCCTGCCAATGCAGGGGACACGGGTTCGGGCCCTGGTCTGGGAAGATCCCACATGCCACGGAGCAACTAAGCCCGTGAGCCACAACTATTGAGCCTGTGCGTCTGGAGCTTGTGCTCTGGAAAAAGAGAGGCCGCGACAGTGAGAGGCCCACGCACCGCGATGAAGAGTGGCGCCCGCTCGCCGCAACTACAGAAAGCCCTCGCGAAGAAGCAACACAGCCAAAAATAAATTAATAAATAAATAAAACTTAAAACAAAATGTCACAGGCAGGCAGTCCTACACTACAGCAATGTTTATCATAGCCAACACTTGGAAGCAATGAAAATGTCCATCAACAGAGGAATGCACCAAGAAGAAGTGGTCCATGTACACATTGGAATATTACTCCAATTAAAAATATAAATTAAAATTAAATAACAAATAAAAGTAAGGAGACATCAGCTTTTGTGGGTTTATCCGGGCACATTCCACTCTAATTTATAAGCGAGGAACACCACTGGCCGGGAGGTCTGTTTCCCTAGTTTCCAGAGTGGGGAACGTAGAAAGGATGCCGCCCTCTGGACATTACCTGCAAAAGCAGCTTTAAAGCCTGTGCTAATGGTCACTTCATATGAACAACTACTGCAGGGCTGTAACTGAAACCTGCCCTCAAAATGTCTTGAGGGAGGGAATGGCCAAAACCTTTCAAATTGTGACACATACTTTAAGAAAACACTTTGAAGAACTAAGCTATAATCACACTTTGAAAAATAAAAAGGACATCTCTTAAAGCTCAATTTCAACAGATTATGAGACACATGCAAATTCAACCACAAAGAGGTATCAGCTCACACCAGTCAGAAGAACCATCAGCAAGTCAACTATAAACAATAAATGCTGAAGGTGTTGTGGAGAAATGCATACCCTCCACTTTAAGAGGGACGAAACCTGGAAAGAGCCACTAATGAGAATAGAATGGAGGAGCCTTTAAAAGGTAAACATTGAGCTACCAAATGATCCACCAGGCCCATTCCTGGACCTAGAAACTAAGAGGACAGAATTGGAAAGACACAGGCTGGCAAATCTGCACTGCACCGTATTACTCTAGCCAAGATATGGAAGTAACCAAAAAGTTCACCAACAGATGGGTGGACATAGAAGAACTGCTACATGTCGAGATGGAATATTAGCTAGCAAAGAAACGAAAAACTGCCATTTGCAGCACCATAGGTGAGTCTACAAGTAATCACGCAACTTGCGGTAAGTGAGAAAGCGAAAGACACATGTCCTATCATATCACGTAAAGGTGTTACCTAAAAACTGATACCAATGAAGATACTTCCACAGAGAAAGGCAAACACAGAGTCATTAAACAATCTTTTGGTCCACCAAATGGAAAGGTGTGAGGACTGGATACATTACGACATTGGGCTTAACAGAGATATACAAACACATGTGAAATATATAATCACCAAAACCTACGGAATACCAAGAGAACACTACTGAAAATTGTGTCATAACCTACATGGGAAAAGGATCCGAAGAAGAATAGATATATATATATGTGTGAAAGAACCACATCTTGCACACCTAGAACACACAAAACATTGTAAACAAATTTGCTGTGATAAAAAATAAAAATTAAGGTAAAAATACGAACCAGAAGTAATGAGACATAAACATAAAGGGCTTTTTCCTGGCACATTCCATTCTAATTTACAACCTACAACACCACTTCCATTAAGGCTCTGCTTCCCTAGTACCCAGATTTGGGAATGGAGAAATGCTGCCTCCTTTGGCCGGTTCCCACAACAGCAGCTTTAAACCCATTGCTAAAGGTCACTGAATAGTCACCAAACTTGCAGTTCTGTAAATGACACCTGCCCTCCAAAATATCCTGGGGTCAAAAATCGACCAAAAAATTCAAAAGAGGACAAAATTCTGAGAAGACAATTTCAAGACGTATACTGTACTCACACTATTTTCTTTCTTTCTTTTTTTAACAGAAAAGGAAAAGGCGTGGGAAAATCATGAATTTTAGGGATTTTTAAAGACATGCAAACCCGAATTACAAAACCCTATCAGCTCACAGCGGTCAGAATGGTCATTAGTAAAAAGCTGCAAACAATACATGCTGAAGGGATTTTGGAGAAATGCGTACCCTCCATTCTAAGGGGGACCTGGTAAGAGCCACTACTGAAAACACAATGGAGGTGCTTTTAAAAGGGAAACTTTGAGCTACCACTCAGTCAATCACAGCCACTGCTGGGCCTATACCCTGAGAAAATGAGAATCTAAAAGTCACATGCTGGGGGTTTCCTTGGTGGCGTAGTGGTTGAGAATCTGCCTGCCAACGCAAGGGACACGGGTTCAAGCCCTGGTCTGGGAAGATCCCACATGCCGCGGAGCAACTAAGCCCGTGAGCCACAACTATTGAGCCTGCGCATCTGGAGCTTGTGCTCCGGAGCAAGAGAGGCCGCGACAGTGAGAAGCCCGCACAACGCGATGAAGAGTGGCCCCCGCTTGCTGCATCTATAGAAAGCCCTCACGAAGACCCAACACATCCAAAATTAAATAAATACATAAATAAAACTGAAAACAAAAAGTCACAGGCAGGCAGTCCTACACTCCAGCAATGTTTATCATAGCCAACACTAGGAAGCAACGAAAATGTCCATCAACAGAGGAATGCACCAAGAAGAAGTGGTCCATGTACATATTGGAATATTACTCCAATAAAACATATAAATTAAAATTAAATAACAAATGAAAGTAAGAGACATCAGCTTTTGTGGGTTTATCCGGGCACATTCCACTCTAATTTATAAGCGAGGAACACCACTGGCCGGGAGGTCTGTTTCCCAAGTTTCCAGAGTGGGGAACATAGAAAGGATGCCGCCCTCTGGACATTACCTGCAAAAGCAGCTTTAAAGCCTGTGCTAATGGTCACTTCATTTGAACGACTACTGCAGGGCTGTAACTGAAAGCTGCCCTCAAAATTTCTTGAGGGAGGGAATGGCCAGAACATTTCAAATTGTAACACATACTTTAAGAAAACACTTTGACGAACTAAGCTGTAATCACACTTTAAAAAATAAAAAGGACATGTCTTAAAACTCAATTTCAACGGATTATGAGACACATGCAAATTCAACCACAAAGAGGTATCAGCTCACACCAGTCAGAAGAACCATCAGCAAGTCAACTATAAACAATAAATGCTAAACGTGTTGTGGAGAAATGCATACCCTCCACTTTAAGAGGGACGAAACCTGGAAAGAGCCACTAATGAGAACAGAAGAGAGGTGCCTTTAAAAGGTAAACATTGAGCTACCAAATGATCCAGCAGGCCCATTCCTGGACCTAGAACCTAAGAAGACAGAATTGGAATGACACAGGCAGGCAAATCTGCACTGCACAGTATTACTCTAGCCAAGATATGGAAGTAACCAAAAAGTTCACCAACAGTTGGGTGGACATAGAAGAACTGCTACATGTCGAGATGGAATATTAGCTAGCGAAAAAATGAAACAATGCCATTTGCAGCACCATAGGTGAGTCTACAAGTAATCACGCAACTTGTGGTGAGAAAGCGAAAGACACATGTCCTATCATATCACTTAGAGGTGTTACCTAAAAACTGATACCAATGAAGATATTTCCACAGAGAAAGGCAATCACAGATTCATTAAACAATCTTATGGTTCACCAAATGGAAAGGTGTGAGGATTGGATACGTTACGACATTGGGCTTAACAGAGATATACAAACACATGCGAAATATATAATCACCAAAACCTACGGAATACCAAGAGAACACTACTGAAAATTGTGTCATAACCTACATGGGAAAAGGATCCGAAGAAGAATAGATATATGTATATGTGTGAAAGAACCACATCTTGCACACCTAGAACACACAAAACATTGTAAACAAATTTGCTGTGATAAAAAATAAAAATTAAGGTAAAAATACGAACCAGAAGTAATGAGACATAAACATAAAGGGCTTTTTCCTGGCACATTCCATTCTAATTTACAACCTACAACACCACTTCCATTAAGGCTCTGCTGCCCTAGTACCCAGATTTGGGAATGGAGAAATGCTGCCTCCTTGTGGCCGGTTCCCACAACAGCAGCTTTAAACCCATTGCTGAAGGTCACTGAATAGTCACCAAACTTGCAGTTCTGTAAATGACACCTGCCCTGCAAGAAAATCCTGGGGTCAAAAATCGACCAAAAACTTCAAAAGAGGGCAAACTTCCGAGAAGACAATTTCAAGACGCATATTGTACTCACACTATTTTCTTTCTTTCTTTTTAACAGCAAAGGAAAAGGCGTGGAAAAATGATGAATTTTAGGAATTTTTAAAGACATGCAAACCCAAATTGCAAAACCCTATCAGCTCACAGCAGTCAGAATGGTCATTAGCAAAAAGCTGCAAACAATACCTGCTGAAGGGATTTTGGAGAAATGCGTACCCTCGGTTCTAAGGGGCACAAGGTAAGAGCCACTAGTGAAAACACAATGGAGGTGCTTTGAAAAGGGAAACTTTGAGCTACCAGTCAATCAATCTCACCCAATGCTGGGCCTATACCCTGAGAAAATGAGAAGCAAAAAGTCACATGCTGGGGGATTCCCTGGTGACGCAGTGGTTGAGAATCTGCCTGCCAATGCAGGGGACACGGGTTCGAGCCCTGGTCTGGGAAGATCCCACATGCCACGGAGCAACTAAGCCCGTGAGCCACAACTATTGAGCCTGTGCGTCTGGAGCTTGTGCTCTGGAAAAAGAGAGGCCGCGACAGTGAGAGGCCCACGCACCGCGATGAAGAGTGGCGCCCGCTCGCCGCAACTACAGAAAGCCCTCGCGAAGAAGCAACACAGCCAAAAATAAATTAATAAATAAATAAAACTTAAAACAAAATGTCACAGGCAGGCAGTCCTACACTACAGCAATGTTGATCATAGCCAACACTTGGAAGCAATGAAAATGTCCATCAACAGAGGAATGCACCAAGAAGAAGTGGTCCATGTACACATTGGAATATTACTCCAATTAAAAATATAAATTAAAATTAAATAACAAATAAAAGTAAGGAGATAACAGCTTTTGTGGGTTTATCCGGGCACATTCCACTCTAATTTATAAGCGAGGAACACCACTGGCCGGGAGGTCTGTTTCCCTAGTTTCCAGAGTGGGGAACGTAGAAAGGATGCCGCCCTCTGGACATTACCTGCAAAAGCAGCTTTAAAGCCTGTGCTAATGGTCACTTCATATGAACAACTACTGCAGGGCTGTAACTGAAACCTGCCCTCAAAATGTCTTGAGGGAGGGAATGGCCAAAACCTTTCAAATTGTGACACATACTTTAAGAAAACACTTTGAAGAACTAAGCTATAATCACACTTTGAAAAATAAAAAGGACATCTCTTAAAGCTCAATTTCAACAGATTATGAGACACATGCAAATTCAACCACAAAGAGGTATCAGCTCACACTAGTCAGAAGAACCATCAGCAAGTCAACTATAAACAATAAATGCTGAAGGTGTTGTGGAGAAATGCATACCCTCCACTTTAAGAGGGACGAAACCTGGAAAGAGCCACTAATGAGAATAGAATGGAGGAGCCTTTAAAAGGTAAACATTGAGCTACCAAATGATCCACCAGGCCCATTCCTGGACCTAGAAACTAAGAGGACAGAATTGGAAAGACACAGGCTGGCAAATCTGCACTGCACCGTATTACTCTAGCCAAGATATGGAAGTAACCAAAAAGTTCACCAACAGATGGGTGGACATAGAAGAACTGCTACATGTCGAGATGGAATATTAGCTAGCAAAGAAACGAAAAACTGCCATTTGCAGCACCATAGGTGAGTCTACAAGTAATCACGCAACTTGCGGTAAGTGAGAAAGCGAAAGACACATGTCCTATCATATCACGTAAAGGTGTTACCTAAAAACTGATACCAATGAAGATACTTCCACAGAGAAAGGCAAACAAAGATTCATTAAACAATCTTTTGGTCCACCAAATGGAAAGGTGTGAGGACTGGATACATTACGACATTGGGCTTAACAGAGATATACAAACACATGCGAAATATATAATCACCAAAACCTACGGAATACCAAGAGAACACTACTGAAAATTGTGTCATAACCTACATGGGAAAAGGATCCGAAGAAGAATAGATATATGTATATGTGTGAAAGAACCACATCTTGCACACCTAGAACACACAAAACATTGTAAACAAATTTGCTGTGATAAAAAATAAAAATTAAGGTAAAAATACGAACCAGAAGTAATGAGACATAAACATAAAGGGCTTTTTCCTGGCACATTCCATTCTAATTTACAACCTACAACACCACTTCCATTAAGGCTCTGCTTCCCTAGTACCCAGATTTGGGAATGGAGAAATGCTGCCTCCTTTGGCCGGTTCCCACAACAGCAGCTTTAAACCCATTGCTAAAGGTCACTGAATAGTCACCAAACTTGCAGTTCTGTAAATGACACCTGCCCTCCAAAAAAATCCTGGGGTCAAAAACCGACCAAAAAATTCAAGAGGACAAAATTCTGAGAAGACAATTTCAAGACGTATATTGTACTCACACTATTTTCTTTCTTTCTTTTTTTAACAGAAAAGGAAAAGGCGTGGGAAAATCATGAATTTTAGGGATTTTTAAAGACATGCAAACCCGAATTACAAAACCCTATCAGCTCACAGCGGTCAGAATGGTCATTAGTAAAAAGCTGCAAACAATACATGCTGAAGGGATTTTGGAGAAATGCGTACCCTCCATTCTAAGGGGGACCTGGTAAGAGCCACTACTGAAAACACAATGGAGGTGCTTTTAAAAGGGAAACTTTGAGCTACCACTCAGTCAATCACAGCCACTGCTGGGCCTATACCCTGAGAAAATGAGAATCTAAAAGTCACATGCTGGGGGTTTCCTTGGTGGCGTAGTGGTTGAGAATCTGCCTGCCAACGCAAGGGACACGGGTTCAAGCCCTGGTCTGGGAAGATCCCACATGCCGCGGAGCAACTAAGCCCGTGAGCCACAACTATTGAGCCTGCGCATCTGGAGCTTGTGCTCCGGAGCAAGAGAGGCCGCGACAGTGAGAAGCCCGCACAACGCGATGAAGAGTGGCCCCCGCTTGCTGCATCTATAGAAAGCCCTCACGAAGACCCAACACATCCAAAATTAAATAAATACATAAATAAAACTGAAAACAAAAAGTCACAGGCAGGCAGTCCTACACTCCAGCAATGTTTATCATAGCCAACACTAGGAAGCAACGAAAATGTCCATCAACAGAGGAATGCACCAAGAAGAAGTGGTCCATGTACATATTGGAATATTACTCCAATAAAACATATAAATTAAAATTAAATAACAAATGAAAGTAAGAGACATCAGCTTTTGTGGGTTTATCCGGGCACATTCCACTCTAATTTATAAGCGAGGAACACCACTGGCCGGGAGGTCTGTTTCCCAAGTTTCCAGAGTGGGGAACATAGAAAGGATGCCGCCCTCTGGACATTACCTGCAAAAGCAGCTTTAAAGCCTGTGCTAATGGTCACTTCATTTGAACGACTACTGCAGGGCTGTAACTGAAAGCTGCCCTCAAAATTTCTTGAGGGAGGGAATGGCCAGAACATTTCAAATTGTAACACATACTTTAAGAAAACACTTTGACGAACTAAGCTGTAATCACACTTTAAAAAATAAAAAGGACATGTCTTAAAACTCAATTTCAACGGATTATGAGACACATGCAAATTCAACCACAAAGAGGTATCAGCTCACACCAGTCAGAAGAACCATCAGCAAGTCAACTATAAACAATAAATGCTAAACGTGTTGTGGAGAAATGCATACCCTCCACTTTAAGAGGGACGAAACCTGGAAAGAGCCACTAATGAGAACAGAAGAGAGGTGCCTTTAAAAGGTAAACATTGAGCTACCAAATGATCCAGCAGGCCCATTCCTGGACCTAGAACCTAAGAAGACAGAATTGGAATGACACAGGCAGGCAAATCTGCACTGCACAGTATTACTCTAGCCAAGATATGGAAGTAACCAAAAAGTTCACCAACAGTTGGGTGGACATAGAAGAACTGCTACATGTCGAGATGGAATATTAGCTAGCGAAAAAATGAAACAATGCCATTTGCAGCACCATAGGTGAGTCTACAAGTAATCACGCAACTTGTGGTGAGAAAGCGAAAGACACATGTCCTATCATATCACTTAGAGGTGTTACCTAAAAACTGATACCAATGAAGATATTTCCACAGAGAAAGGCAATCACAGATTCATTAAACAATCTTATGGTTCACCAAATGGAAAGGTGTGAGGATTGGATACGTTACGACATTGGGCTTAACAGAGATATACAAACACATGCGAAATATATAATCACCAAAACCTACGGAATACCAAGAGAACACTACTGAAAATTGTGTCATAACCTACATGGGAAAAGGATCCGAAGAAGAATAGATATATGTATATGTGTGAAAGAACCACATCTTGCACACCTAGAACACACAAAACATTGTAAACAAATTTGCTGTGATAAAAAATAAAAATTAAGGTAAAAATACGAACCAGAAGTAATGAGACATAAACATAAAGGGCTTTTTCCTGGCACATTCCATTCTAATTTACAACCTACAACACCACTTCCATTAAGGCTCTGCTTCCCTAGTACCCAGATTTGGGAATGGAGAAATGCTGCCTCCTTTGGCCGGTTCCCACAACAGCAGCTTTAAACCCATTGCTAAAGGTCACTGAATAGTCACCAAACTTGCAGTTCTGTAAATGACACCTGCCCTCCAAAAAAATCCTGGGGTCAAAAATCGACCAAAAAATTCAAGAGGACAAAATTCTGAGAAGACAATTTCAAGACGTATATTGTACTCACACTATTTTCTTTCTTTCTTTTTTTTAACAGAAAAGGAAAAGGCGTGGGAAAATCATGAATTTTAGGGATTTTTAAAGACATGCAAACCCGAATTACAAAACCCTATCAGCTCACAGCGGTCAGAATGGTCATTAGTAAAAAGCTGCAAACAATACATGCTGAAGGGATTTTGGAGAAATGCGTACCCTCCATTCTAAGGGGGACCTGGTAAGAGCCACTACTGAAAACACAATGGAGGTGCTTTTAAAAGGGAAACTTTGAGCTACCACTCAGTCAATCACAGCCACTGCTGGGCCTATACCCTGAGAAAATGAGAATCTAAAAGTCACATGCTGGGGGTTTCCTTGGTGGCGTAGTGGTTGAGAATCTGCCTGCCAACGCAAGGGACACGGGTTCAAGCCCTGGTCTGGGAAGATCCCACATGCCGCGGAGCAACTAAGCCCGTGAGCCACAACTATTGAGCCTGCGCATCTGGAGCTTGTGCTCCGGAGCAAGAGAGGCCGCGACAGTGAGAAGCCCGCACAACGCGATGAAGAGTGGCCCCCGCTTGCTGCATCTATAGAAAGCCCTCACGAAGACCCAACACATCCAAAATTAAATAAATACATAAATAAAACTGAAAACAAAAAGTCACAGGCAGGCAGTCCTACACTCCAGCAATGTTTATCATAGCCAACACTAGGAAGCAACGAAAATGTCCATCAACAGAGGAATGCACCAAGAAGAAGTGGTCCATGTACATATTGGAATATTACTCCAATAAAACATATAAATTAAAATTAAATAACAAATGAAAGTAAGAGACATCAGCTTTTGTGGGTTTATCCGGGCACATTCCACTCTAATTTATAAGCGAGGAACACCACTGGCCGGGAGGTCTGTTTCCCAAGTTTCCAGAGTGGGGAACATAGAAAGGATGCCGCCCTCTGGACATTACCTGCAAAAGCAGCTTTAAAGCCTGTGCTAATGGTCACTTCATTTGAACGACTACTGCAGGGCTGTAACTGAAAGCTGCCCTCAAAATTTCTTGAGGGAGGGAATGGCCAGAACATTTCAAATTGTAACACATACTTTAAGAAAACACTTTGACGAACTAAGCTGTAATCACACTTTAAAAAATAAAAAGGACATGTCTTAAAACTCAATTTCAACGGATTATGAGACACATGCAAATTCAACCACAAAGAGGTATCAGCTCACACCAGTCAGAAGAACCATCAGCAAGTCAACTATAAACAATAAATGCTAAACGTGTTGTGGAGAAATGCATACCCTCCACTTTAAGAGGGACGAAACCTGGAAAGAGCCACTAATGAGAACAGAAGAGAGGTGCCTTTAAAAGGTAAACATTGAGCTACCAAATGATCCAGCAGGCCCATTCCTGGACCTAGAACCTAAGAAGACAGAATTGGAATGACACAGGCAGGCAAATCTGCACTGCACAGTATTACTCTAGCCAAGATATGGAAGTAACCAAAAAGTTCACCAACAGTTGGGTGGACATAGAAGAACTGCTACATGTCGAGATGGAATATTAGCTAGCGAAAAAATGAAACAATGCCATTTGCAGCACCATAGGTGAGTCTACAAGTAATCACGCAACTTGTGGTGAGAAAGCGAAAGACACATGTCCTATCATATCACTTAGAGGTGTTACCTAAAAACTGATACCAATGAAGATATTTCCACAGAGAAAGGCAATCACAGATTCATTAAACAATCTTATGGTTCACCAAATGGAAAGGTGTGAGGATTGGATACGTTACGACATTGGGCTTAACAGAGATATACAAACACATGTGAAATATATAATCACCAAAGACCTACGGAACACCAAGAGAACACTACTCAACATTGTGTCATAACCTACATGGGAAAAGGATCCGAAGAAGAATAGATATATGTATATGTTTGAAAGAACCACATCTTGCACACCTAGAACACACAAAACATTGTAAACAAATTTGCTGTGATAAAAAATAAAAATTAAGGTAAAAATACGAACCAGAAGTAATGAGACATAAACATAAAGGGCTTTTTCCTGGCACATTCCATTCTAATTTACAACCTACAACACCACTTCCATTAAGGCTCTGCTGCCCTAGTACCCAGATTTGGGAATGGAGAAATGCTGCCTCCTTGTGGCCGGTTCCCACAACAGCAGCTTTAAACCCATTGCTGAAGGTCACTGAATAGTCACCAAACTTGCAGTTCTGTAAATGACACCTGCCCTGCAAGAAAATCCTGGGGTCAAAAATCGACCAAAAACTTCAAAAGAGGGCAAACTTCCGAGAAGACAATTTCAAGACGCATATTGTACTCACACTATTTTCTTTCTTTCTTTTTAACAGCAAAGGAAAAGGCGTGGAAAAATGATGAATTTTAGGAATTTTTAAAGACATGCAAACCCAAATTGCAAAACCCTATCAGCTCACAGCAGTCAGAATGGTCATTAGCAAAAAGCTGCAAACAATACCTGCTGAAGGGATTTTGGAGAAATGCGTACCCTCAGTTCTAAGGGGCACAAGGTAAGAGCCACTAGTGAAAACACAATGGAGGTGCTTTGAAAAGGGAAACTTTGAGCTACCAGTCAATCAATCTCACCCAATGCTGGGCCTATACCCTGAGAAAATGAGAAGCAAAAAGTCACATGCTGGGGGATTCCCTGGTGACGCAGTGGTTGAGAATCTGCCTGCCAATGCAGGGGACACGGGTTCGGGCCCTGGTCTGGGAAGATCCCACATGCCACGGAGCAACTAAGCCCGTGAGCCACAACTATTGAGCCTCTGCGTCTGGAGCTTGTGCTCTGGAAAAAGAGAGGCCGCGACAGTGAGAGGCCCACGCACCGCGATGAAGAGTGGCGCCCGCTCGCCGCAACTACAGAAAGCCCTCGCGAAGAAGCAACACAGCCAAAAATAAATTAATAAATAAATAAAACTTAAAACAAAATGTCACAGGCAGGCAGTCCTACACTACAGCAATGTTGATCATAGCCAACACTTGGAAGCAATGAAAATGTCCATCAACAGAGGAATGCACCAAGAAGAAGTGGTCCATGTACACATTGGAATATTACTCCAATTAAAAATATAAATTAAAATTAAATAACAAATAAAAGTAAGGAGACATCAGCTTTTGTGGGTTTATCCGGGCACATTCCACTCTAATTTATAAGCGAGGAACACCACTGGGCGGGAGGTCTGTTTCCCTAGTTTCCAGAGTGGGGAACGTAGAAAGGATGCCGCCCTCTGGCCATTACCTGCAAAAGCAGCTTTAAAGCCTGTGCTAATGGTCACTTCATATGAACAACTACTGCAGGGCTGTAACTGAAACCTGCCCTCAAAATGTCTTGAGGGAGGGAATGGCCAAAACCTTTCAAATTGTGACACATACTTTAAGAAAACACTTTGAAGAACTAAGCTATAATCACACTTTGAAAAATAAAAAGGACATCTCTTAAAGCTCAATTTCAACAGATTATGAGACACATGCAAATTCAACCACAAAGAGGTATCAGCTCACACCAGTCAGAAGAACCATCAGCAAGTCAACTATAAACAATAAATGCTGAAGGTGTTGTGGAGAAATGCATACCCTCCACTTTAAGAGGGACGAAACCTGGAAAGAGCCACTAATGAGAATAGAATGGAGGAGCCTTTAAAAGGTAAACATTGAGCTACCAAATGATCCACCAGGCCCATTCCTGGACCTAGAAACTAAGAGGACAGAATTGGAAAGACACAGGCTGGCAAATCTGCACTGCACCGTATTACTCTAGCCAAGATATGGAAGTAACCAAAAAGTTCACCAACAGATGGGTGGACATAGAAGAACTGCTACATGTCGAGATGGAATATTAGCTAGCAAAGAAACGAAAAACTGCCATTTGCAGCACCATAGGTGAGTCTACAAGTAATCACGCAACTTGCGGTAAGTGAGAAAGCGAAAGACACATGTCCTATCATATCACGTAAAGGTGTTACCTAAAAACTGATACCAATGAAGATACTTCCACAGAGAAAGGCAAACAAAGATTCATTAAACAATCTTTTGGTCCACCAAATGGAAAGGTGTGAGGACTGGATACATTACGACATTGGGCTTAACAGAGATATACAAACACATGCGAAATATATAATCACCAAAACCTACGGAATACCAAGAGAACACTACTGAAAATTGTGTCATAACCTACATGGGAAAAGGATCCGAAGAAGAATAGATATATGTATATGTGTGAAAGAACCACATCTTGCACACCTAGAACACACAAAACATTGTAAACAAATTTGCTGTGATAAAAAATAAAAATTAAGGTAAAAATACGAACCAGAAGTAATGAGACATAAACATAAAGGGCTTTTTCCTGGCACATTCCATTCTAATTTACAACCTACAACACCACTTCCATTAAGGCTCTGCTTCCCTAGTACCCAGATTTGGGAATGGAGAAATGCTGCCTCCTTTGGCCGGTTCCCACAACAGCAGCTTTAAACCCATTGCTAAAGGTCACTGAATAGTCACCAAACTTGCAGTTCTGTAAATGACACCTGCCCTCCAAAAAAATCCTGGGGTCAAAAATCGACCAAAAAATTCAAGAGGACAAAATTCTGAGAAGACAATTTCAAGACGTATATTGTACTCACACTATTTTCTTTCTTTCTTTTTTTAACAGAAAAGGAAAAGGCGTGGGAAAATCATGAATTTTAGGGATTTTTAAAGACATGCAAACCCGAATTACAAAACCCTATCAGCTCACAGCGGTCAGAATGGTCATTAGTAAAAAGCTGCAAACAATACATGCTGAAGGGATTTTGGAGAAATGCGTACCCTCCATTCTAAGGGGGACCTGGTTAGAGCCACTAATGAAAACACAATGGAGGTGCTTTTAAAAGGGAAACTTTGAGCTACCACTCAGTCAATCACAGCCACTGCTGGGCCTATACCCTGAGAAAATGAGAATCTAAAAGTCACATGCTGGGGGTTTCCTTGGTGGCGTAGTGGTTGAGAATCTGCCTGCCAACGCAGGGGACACGGGTTCGAGCCCTGGTCTGGGAAGATCCCACATGCCGCGGAGCAACTAAGCCCGTGAGCCACAACTATTGAGCCTGAGCGTCTGGAGCTTGTGCTCCGGAAAAAGAGAGGCCGCGACAGTGAGAAGCCCGCACAACGCGATGAAGAGTGGCCCCCACTTGCTGCATCTATAGAAAGCCCTCATGAAGACCCAACACATCCAAAATTAAATAAATAAATGAATAAAACTGAAAACAAAAAGTCACAGGCAGGCAGTCCTACACTCCAGCAACGTTTATCATATCCAACACTTGGAAGCAACGAAAATGTCCATCAACAGAGGAATGCACCAAGAAGAAGTGGTCCATGTACATATTGGAATATTACTCCAATAAAACATATAAATTAAAATTAAATAACAAATGAAAGTAAGAGACATCAGCTTTTGTGGGTTTATCCGGGCACATTCCACTCTAATTTATAAGCGAGGAACACCACTGGCCGGGAGGTCTGTTTCCCAAGTTTCCAGAGTGGGGAACATAGAAAGGATGCCGCCCTCTGGACATTACCTGCAAAAGCAGCTTTAAAGCCTGTGCTAATGGTCACTTCATTTGAACGACTACTGCAGGGCTGTAACTGAAAGCTGCCCTCAAAATTTCTTGAGGGAGGGAATGGCCAGAACATTTCAAATTGTAACACATACTTTAAGAAAACACTTTGACGAACTAAGCTGTAATCACACTTTAAAAAATAAAAAGGACATGTCTTAAAACTCAATTTCAACGTATTATGAGACACATGCAAATTCAACCACAAAGAGGTATCAGCTCACACCAGTCAGAAGAACCATCAGCAAGTCAACTATAAACAATAAATGCTAAACGTGTTGTGGAGAAATGCATACCCTCCACTTTAAGAGGGACGAAACCTGGAAAGAGCCACTAATGAGAACAGAAGAGAGGTGCCTTTAAAAGGTAAACATTGAGCTACCAAATGATCCAGCAGGCCCATTCCTGGACCTAGAACCTAAGAAGACAGAATTGGAATGACACAGGCAGGCAAATCTGCACTGCACAGTATTACTCTAGCCAAGATATGGAAGTAACCAAAAAGTTCACCAACAGTTGGGTGGACATAGAAGAACTGCTACATGTCGAGATGGAATATTAGCTAGCGAAAAAATGAAACAATGCCATTTGCAGCACCATAGGTGAGTCTACAAGTAATCACGCAACTTGTGGTGAGAAAGCGAAAGACACATGTCCTATCATATCACTTAGAGGTGTTACCTAAAAACTGATACCAATGAAGATATTTCCACAGAGAAAGGCAATCACAGATTCATTAAACAATCTTATGGTTCACCAAATGGAAAGGTGTGAGGATTGGATACGTTACGACATTGGGCTTAACAGAGATATACAAACACATGTGAAATATATAATCACCAAAGACCTACGGAACACCAAGAGAACACTACTCAACATTGTGTCATAACCTACATGGGAAAAGGATCCGAAGAAGAATAGATATATGTATATGTTTGAAAGAACCACATCTTGCACACCTAGAACACACAAAACATTGTAAACAAATTTGCTGTGATAAAAAATAAAAATTAAGGTAAAAATACGAACCAGAAGTAATGAGACATAAACATAAAGGGCTTTTTCCTGGCACATTCCATTCTAATTTACAACCTACAACACCACTTCCATTAAGGCTCTGCTGCCCTAGTACCCAGATTTGGGAATGGAGAAATGCTGCCTCCTTGTGGCCGGTTCCCACAACAGCAGCTTTAAACCCATTGCTGAAGGTCACTGAATAGTCACCAAACTTGCAGTTCTGTAAATGACACCTGCCCTGCAAGAAAATCCTGGGGTCAAAAATCGACCAAAAACTTCAAAAGAGGGCAAACTTCCGAGAAGACAATTTCAAGACGCATATTGTACTCACACTATTTTCTTTCTTTCTTTTTAACAGCAAAGGAAAAGGCGTGGAAAAATGATGAATTTTAGGAATTTTTAAAGACATGCAAACCCAAATTGCAAAACCCTATCAGCTCACAGCAGTCAGAATGGTCATTAGCAAAAAGCTGCAAACAATACCTGCTGAAGGGATTTTGGAGAAATGCGTACCCTCAGTTCTAAGGGGCACAAGGTAAGAGCCACTAGTGAAAACACAATGGAGGTGCTTTGAAAAGGGAAACTTTGAGCTACCAGTCAATCAATCTCACCCAATGCTGGGCCTATACCCTGAGAAAATGAGAAGCAAAAAGTCACATGCTGGGGGATTCCCTGGTGACGCAGTGGTTGAGAATCTGCCTGCCAATGCAGGGGACACGGGTTCGGGCCCTGGTCTGGGAAGATCCCACATGCCACGGAGCAACTAAGCCCGTGAGCCACAACTATTGAGCCTCTGCGTCTGGAGCTTGTGCTCTGGAAAAAGAGAGGCCGCGACAGTGAGAGGCCCACGCACCGCGATGAAGAGTGGCGCCCGCTCGCCGCAACTACAGAAAGCCCTCGCGAAGAAGCAACACAGCCAAAAATAAATTAATAAATAAATAAAACTTAAAACAAAATGTCACAGGCAGGCAGTCCTACACTACAGCAATGTTGATCATAGCCAACACTTGGAAGCAATGAAAATGTCCATCAACAGAGGAATGCACCAAGAAGAAGTGGTCCATGTACACATTGGAATATTACTCCAATTAAAAATATAAATTAAAATTAAATAACAAATAAAAGTAAGGAGACATCAGCTTTTGTGGGTTTATCCGGGCACATTCCACTCTAATTTATAAGCGAGGAACACCACTGGGCGGGAGGTCTGTTTCCCTAGTTTCCAGAGTGGGGAACGTAGAAAGGATGCCGCCCTCTGGCCATTACCTGCAAAAGCAGCTTTAAAGCCTGTGCTAATGGTCACTTCATATGAACAACTACTGCAGGGCTGTAACTGAAACCTGCCCTCAAAATGTCTTGAGGGAGGGAATGGCCAAAACCTTTCAAATTGTGACACATACTTTAAGAAAACACTTTGAAGAACTAAGCTATAATCACACTTTGAAAAATAAAAAGGACATCTCTTAAAGCTCAATTTCAACAGATTATGAGACACATGCAAATTCAACCACAAAGAGGTATCAGCTCACACCAGTCAGAAGAACCATCAGCAAGTCAACTATAAACAATAAATGCTGAAGGTGTTGTGGAGAAATGCATACCCTCCACTTTAAGAGGGACGAAACCTGGAAAGAGCCACTAATGAGAATAGAATGGAGGAGCCTTTAAAAGGTAAACATTGAGCTACCAAATGATCCACCAGGCCCATTCCTGGACCTAGAAACTAAGAGGACAGAATTGGAAAGACACAGGCTGGCAAATCTGCACTGCACCGTATTACTCTAGCCAAGATATGGAAGTAACCAAAAAGTTCACCAACAGATGGGTGGACATAGAAGAACTGCTACATGTCGAGATGGAATATTAGCTAGCAAAGAAACGAAAAACTGCCATTTGCAGCACCATAGGTGAGTCTACAAGTAATCACGCAACTTGCGGTAAGTGAGAAAGCGAAAGACACATGTCCTATCATATCACGTAAAGGTGTTACCTAAAAACTGATACCAATGAAGATACTTCCACAGAGAAAGGCAAACAAAGATTCATTAAACAATCTTTTGGTCCACCAAATGGAAAGGTGTGAGGACTGGATACATTACGACATTGGGCTTAACAGAGATATACAAACACATGCGAAATATATAATCACCAAAACCTACGGAATACCAAGAGAACACTACTGAAAATTGTGTCATAACCTACATGGGAAAAGGATCCGAAGAAGAATAGATATATGTATATGTGTGAAAGAACCACATCTTGCACACCTAGAACACACAAAACATTGTAAACAAATTTGCTGTGATAAAAAATAAAAATTAAGGTAAAAATACGAACCAGAAGTAATGAGACATAAACATAAAGGGCTTTTTCCTGGCACATTCCATTCTAATTTACAACCTACAACACCACTTCCATTAAGGCTCTGCTTCCCTAGTACCCAGATTTGGGAATGGAGAAATGCTGCCTCCTTTGGCCGGTTCCCACAACAGCAGCTTTAAACCCATTGCTAAAGGTCACTGAATAGTCACCAAACTTGCAGTTCTGTAAATGACACCTGCCCTCCAAAAAAATCCTGGGGTCAAAAATCGACCAAAAAATTCAAGAGGACAAAATTCTGAGAAGACAATTTCAAGACGTATATTGTACTCACACTATTTTCTTTCTTTCTTTTTTTAACAGAAAAGGAAAAGGCGTGGGAAAATCATGAATTTTAGGGATTTTTAAAGACATGCAAACCCGAATTACAAAACCCTATCAGCTCACAGCGGTCAGAATGGTCATTAGTAAAAAGCTGCAAACAATACATGCTGAAGGGATTTTGGAGAAATGCGTACCCTCCATTCTAAGGGGGACCTGGTAAGAGCCACTACTGAAAACACAATGGAGGTGCTTTTAAAAGGGAAACTTTGAGCTACCACTCAGTCAATCACAGCCACTGCTGGGCCTATACCCTGAGAAAATGAGAATCTAAAAGTCACATGCTGGGGGTTTCCTTGGTGGCGTAGTGGTTGAGAATCTGCCTGCCAACGCAAGGGACACGGGTTCAAGCCCTGGTCTGGGAAGATCCCACATGCCGCGGAGCAACTAAGCCCGTGAGCCACAACTATTGAGCCTGCGCATCTGGAGCTTTTGCTCCAGAGCAAGAGAGGCCGCGACAGTGAGAAGCCCGCACAACGCGATGAAGAGTGGCCCCCGCTTGCTGCATCTATAGAAAGCCCTCACGAAGACCCAACACATCCAAAATTAAATAAATACATAAATAAAACTGAAAACAAAAAGTCACAGGCAGGCAGTCCTACACTCCAGCAACGTTTATCATATCCAACACTTGGAAGCAACGAAAATGTCCATCAACAGAGGAATGCACCAAGAAGAAGTGGTCCATGTACATATTGGAATATTACTCCAATAAAACATATAAATTAAAATTAAATAACAAATGAAAGTAAGAGACATCAGCTTTTGTGGGTTTATCCGGGCACATTCCACTCTAATTTATAAGCGAGGAACACCACTGGCCGGGAGGTCTGTTTCCCAAGTTTCCAGAGTGGGGAACATAGAAAGGATGCCGCCCTCTGGACATTACCTGCAAAAGCAGCTTTAAAGCCTGTGCTAATGGTCACTTCATTTGAACGACTACTGCAGGGCTGTAACTGAAAGCTGCCCTCAAAATTTCTTGAGGGAGGGAATGGCCAGAACATTTCAAATTGTAACACATACTTTAAGAAAACACTTTGACGAACTAAGCTGTAATCACACTTTAAAAAATAAAAAGGACATGTCTTAAAACTCAATTTCAACGGATTATGAGACACATGCAAATTCAACCACAAAGAGGTATCAGCTCACACCAGTCAGAAGAACCATCAGCAAGTCAACTATAAACAATAAATGCTAAACGTGTTGTGGAGAAATGCATACCCTCCACTTTAAGAGGGACGAAACCTGGAAAGAGCCACTAATGAGAACAGAAGAGAGGTGCCTTTAAAAGGTAAACATTGAGCTACCAAATGATCCAGCAGGCCCATTCCTGGACCTAGAACCTAAGAAGACAGAATTGGAATGACACAGGCAGGCAAATCTGCACTGCACAGTATTACTCTAGCCAAGATATGGAAGTAACCAAAAAGTTCACCAACAGTTGGGTGGACATAGAAGAACTGCTACATGTCGAGATGGAATATTAGCTAGCGAAAAAATGAAACAATGCCATTTGCAGCACCATAGGTGAGTCTACAAGTAATCACGCAACTTGTGGTGAGAAAGCGAAAGACACATGTCCTATCATATCACTTAGAGGTGTTACCTAAAAACTGATACCAATGAAGATATTTCCACAGAGAAAGGCAATCACAGATTCATTAAACAATCTTATGGTTCACCAAATGGAAAGGTGTGAGGATTGGATACGTTACGACATTGGGCTTAACAGAGATATACAAACACATGTGAAATATATAATCACCAAAGACCTACGGAACACCAAGAGAACACTACTCAACATTGTGTCATAACCTACATGGGAAAAGGATCCGAAGAAGAATAGATATATGTATATGTTTGAAAGAACCACATCTTGCACACCTAGAACACACAAAACATTGTAAACAAATTTGCTGTGATAAAAAATAAAAATTAAGGTAAAAATACGAACCAGAAGTAATGAGACATAAACATAAAGGGCTTTTTCCTGGCACAGTCCATTCTAATTTACAACCTACAACACCACTTCCATTAAGGCTCTGCTGCCCTAGTACCCAGATTTGGGAATGGAGAAATGCTGCCTCCTTGTGGCCGGTTCCCACAACAGCAGCTTTAAACCCATTGCTGAAGGTCACTGAATAGTCACCAAACTTGCAGTTCTGTAAATGACACCTGCCCTGCAAGAAAATCCTGGGGTCAAAAATCGACCAAAAACTTCAAAAGAGGGCAAACTTCCGAGAAGACAATTTCAAGACGCATATTGTACTCATACTATTTTCTTTCTTTCTTTTTAACAGCAAAGGAAAAGGCGTGGAAAATGATGAATTTTAGGAATTTTTAAAGACATGCAAACCGAAATTGCAAAACCCTATCAGCTCACAGCAGTCAGAATGGTCATTAGCAAAAAGCTGCAAACAATACCTGCTGAAGGGATTTTGGAGAAATGCGTACCCTCGGTTCTAAGGGGCACAAGGTAAGAGCCACTAGTGAAAACACAATGGAGGTGCTTTGAAAAGGGAAACTTTGAGCTACCAGTCAATCAATCTCACCCAATGCTGGGCCTATACCCTGAGAAAATGAGAAGCAAACAGTCACATGCTGGGGGATTCCCTGGTGACGCAGTGGTTGAGAATCTGCCTGCCAATGCAGGGGACACGGGTTCGGGCCCTGGTCTGGGAAGATCCCACATGCCACGGAGCAACTAAGCCCGTGAGCCACAACTATTGAGCCTGTGCGTCTGGAGCTTGTGCTCTGGAAAAAGAGAGGCCGCGACAGTGAGAGGCCCACGCACCGCGATGAAGAGTGGCGCCCGGTCACCGCAACTACAGAAAGCCCTCGCGAAGAAGCAACACAGCCAAAAATAAATTAATAAATAAATAAAACTTAAAACAAAATGTCACAGGCAGGCAGTCCTACACTACAGCAATGTTGATCATAGCCAACACTTGGAAGCAATGAAAATGTCCATCAACAGAGGAATGCACCAAGAAGAAGTGGTCCATGTACACATTGGAATATTACTCCAATTAAAAATATAAATTAAAATTAAATAACAAATAAAAGTAAGGAGACATCAGCTTTTGTGGGTTTATCCGGGCACATTCCACTCTAATTTATAAGCGAGGAACACCACTGGCCGGGAGGTCTGTTTCCCTAGTTTCCAGAGTGGGGAACGTAGAAAGGATGCCGCCCTCTGGACATTACCTGCAAAAGCAGCTTTAAAGCCTGTGCTAATGGTCACTTCATATGAACAACTACTGCAGGGCTGTAACTGAAACCTGCCCTCAAAATGTCTTGAGGGAGGGAATGGCCAAAACCTTTCAAATTGTGACACATACTTTAAGAAAACACTTTGAAGAACTAAGCTATAATCACACTTTGAAAAATAAAAAGGACATCTCTTAAAGCTCAATTTCAACAGATTATGAGACACATGCAAATTCAACCACAAAGAGGTATCAGCTCACACTAGTCAGAAGAACCATCAGCAAGTCAACTATAAACAATAAATGCTGAAGGTGTTGTGGAGAAATGCATACCCTCCACTTTAAGAGGGACGAAACCTGGAAAGAGCCACTAATGAGAATAGAATGGAGGAGCCTTTAAAAGGTAAACATTGAGCTACCAAATGATCCACCAGGCCCATTCCTGGACCTAGAAACTAAGAGGACAGAATTGGAAAGACACAGGCTGGCAAATCTGCACTGCACCGTATTACTCTAGCCAAGATATGGAAGTAACCAAAAAGTTCA
The DNA here is from genome assembly GCF_965194805.1 of Balaenoptera borealis. Taxonomy (NCBI): domain Eukaryota; kingdom Metazoa; phylum Chordata; class Mammalia; order Artiodactyla; family Balaenopteridae; genus Balaenoptera; species Balaenoptera borealis. The sequence continues at coordinate 139,327 of NW_028123617.1, forward strand.
CCAACAGATGGGTGGACATAGAAGAACTGCTACATGTCGAGATGGAATATTAGCTAGCAAAGAAACAAAAAACTGCCATTTGCAGCACCATAGGTGAGTCTACAAGTAATCACGCAACTTGCGGTAAGTGAGAAAGCGAAAGACACATGTCCTATCATATCACGTAAAGGTGTTACCTAAAAACTGATACCAATGAAGATACTTCCACAGAGAAAGGCAAACAAAGATTCATTAAACAATCTTTTGGTCCACCAAATGGAAAGGTGTGAGGACTGGATACATTACGACATTGGGCTTAACAGAGATATACAAACACATGCGAAATATATAATCACCAAAACCTACGGAATACCAAGAGAACACTACTGAAAATTGTGTCATAACCTACATGGGAAAAGGATCCGAAGAAGAATAGATATATGTATATGTGTGAAAGCACCACATCTTGCACACCTAGAACACACAAAACATTGTAAACAAATTTGCTGTGATAAAAAATAAAAATTAAGGTAAAAATACGAACCAGAAGTAATGAGACATAAACATAAAGGGCTTTTTCCTGGCACATTCCATTCTAATTTACAACCTACAACACCACTTCCATTAAGGCTCTGCTTCCCTAGTACCCAGATTTGGGAATGGAGAAATGCTGCCTCCTTTGGCCGGTTCCCACAACAGCAGCTTTAAACCCATTGCTAAAGGTCACTGAATAGTCACCAAACTTGCAGTTCTGTAAATGACACCTGCCCTCCAAAAAAATCCTGGGGTCAAAAATCGACCAAAAAATTCAAGAGGACAAAATTCTGAGAAGACAATTTCAAGACGTATATTGTACTCACACTATTTTCTTTCTTTCTTTTTTTAACAGAAAAGGAAAAGGCGTGGGAAAATCATGAATTTTAGGGATTTTTAAAGACATGCAAACCCGAATTACAAAACCCTATCAGCTCACAGCGGTCAGAATGGTCATTAGTAAAAAGCTGCAAACAATACATGCTGAAGGGATTTTGGAGAAATGCGTACCCTCCATTCTAAGGGGGACCTGGTTAGAGCCACTAATGAAAACACAATGGAGGTGCTTTTAAAAGGGAAACTTTGAGCTACCACTCAGTCAATCACAGCCACTGCTGGGCCTATACCCTGAGAAAATGAGAATCTAAAAGTCACATGCTGGGGGTTTCCTTGGTGGCGTAGTGGTTGAGAATCTGCCTGCCAACGCAGGGGACACGGGTTCGAGCCCTGGTCTGGGAAGATCCCACATGCCGCGGAGCAACTAAGCCCGTGAGCCACAACTACTGAGCCTGAGCGTCTGGAGCTTGTGCTCCGGAAAAAGAGAGGCCGCGACAGTGAGAAGCCCGCACAACGCGATGAAGAGTGGCCCCCACTTGCTGCATCTATAGAAAGCCCTCACGAAGACCCAACACATCCAAAATTAAATAAATAAATGAATAAAACTGAAAACAAAAAGTCACAGGCAGGCAGTCCTACACTCCAGCAATGTTTATCATATCCAACACTTGGAAGCAACGAAAATGTCCATCAACAGAGGAATGCACCAAGAAGAAGTGGTCCATGTACATATTGGAATATTACTCCAATAAAACATATAAATTAAAATTAAATAACAAATGAAAGTAAGAGACATCAGCTTTTGTGGGTTTATCCGGGCACATTCCACTCTAATTTATAAGCGAGGAACACCACTGGCCGGGAGGTCTGTTTCCCAAGTTTCCAGAGTGGGGAACATAGAAAGGATGCCGCCTTCTGGACATTACCTGCAAAAGCAGCTTTAAAGCCTGTGCTAATGGTCACTTCATTTGAACGACTACTGCAGGGCTGTAACTGAAAGCTGCCCTCAAAATTTCTTGAGGGAGGGAATGGCCAGAACATTTCAAATTGTAACACATACTTTAAGAAAACACTTTGACGAACTAAGCTGTAATCACACTTTAAAAAATAAAAAGGACATGTCTTAAAACTCAATTTCAACGTATTATGAGACACATGCAAATTCAACCACAAAGAGGTATCAGCTCACACCAGTCAGAAGAACCATCAGCAAGTCAACTATAAACAATAAATGCTAAACGTGTTGTGGAGAAATGCATACCCTCCACTTTAAGAGGGACGAAACCTGGAAAGAGCCACTAATGAGAACAGAAGAGAGGTGCCTTTAAAAGGTAAACATTGAGCTACCAAATGATCCAGCAGGCCCATTCCTGGACCTAGAACCTAAGAAGACAGAATTGGAATGACACAGGCAGGCAAATCTGCACTGCACAGTATTACTCTAGCCAAGATATGGAAGTAACCAAAAAGTTCACCAACAGTTGGGTGGACATAGAAGAACTGCTACATGTCGAGATGGAATATTAGCTAGCGAAAAAATGAAACAATGCCATTTGCAGCACCATAGGTGAGTCTACAAGTAATCACGCAACTTGTGGTGAGAAAGCGAAAGACACATGTCCTATCATATCACTTAGAGGTGTTACCTAAAAACTGATACCAATGAAGATATTTCCACAGAGAAAGGCAATCACAGATTCATTAAACAATCTTATGGTTCACCAAATGGAAAGGTGTGAGGATTGGATACGTTACGACATTGGGCTTAACAGAGATATACAAACACATGTGAAATATATAATCACCAAAGACCTACGGAACACCAAGAGAACACTACTCAACATTGTGTCATAACCTACATGGGAAAAGGATCCGAAGAAGAATAGATATATGTATATGTTTGAAAGAACCACATCTTGCACACCTAGAACACACAAAACATTGTAAACAAATTTGCTGTGATAAAAAATAAAAATTAAGGTAAAAATACGAACCAGAAGTAATGAGACATAAACATAAAGGGCATTTTCCTGGCACAGTCCATTCTAATTTACAACCTACAACACCACTTCCATTAAGGCTCTGCTGCCCTAGTACCCAGATTTGGGAATGGAGAAATGCTGCCTCCTTGTGGCCGGTTCCCACAACAGCAGCTTTAAACCCATTGCTGAAGGTCACTGAATAGTCACCAAACTTGCAGTTCTGTAAATGACACCTGCCCTGCAAGAAAATCCTGGGGTCAAAAATCGACCAAAAACTTCAAAAGAGGGCAAACTTCCGAGAAGACAATTTCAAGACGCATATTGTACTCATACTATTTTCTTTCTTTCTTTTTAACAGCAAAGGAAAAGGCGTGGAAAATGATGAATTTTAGGAATTTTTAAAGACATGCAAACCGAAATTGCAAAACCCTATCAGCTCACAGCAGTCAGAATGGTCATTAGCAAAAAGCTGCAAACAATACCTGCTGAAGGGATTTTGGAGAAATGCGTACCCTCGGTTCTAAGGGGCACAAGGTAAGAGCCACTAGTGAAAACACAATGGAGGTGCTTTGAAAAGGGAAACTTTGAGCTACCAGTCAATCAATCTCACCCAATGCTGGGCCTATACCCTGAGAAAATGAGAAGCAAAAAGTCACATGCTGGGGGATTCCCTGGTGACGCAGTGGTTGAGAATCTGCCTGCCAATGCAGGGGACACGGGTTCGGGCCCTGGTCTGGGAAGATCCCACATGCCACGGAGCAACTAAGCCCGTGAGCCACAACTATTGAGCCTGTGCGTCTGGAGCTTGTGCTCTGGAAAAAGAGAGGCCGCGACAGTGAGAGGCCCACGCACCGCGATGAAGAGTGGTGCCCGCTCGCTACAACTACAGAAAGCCCTCGCGAAGAAGCAACACAGCCAAAAATAAATTAATAAATAAATAAAACTTAAAACAAAATGTCACAGGCAGGCAGTCCTACACTACAGCAATGTTTATCATAGCCAACACTTGGAAGCAATGAAAATGTCCATCAACAGAGAAATGTACCAAGAAGAAGTGGTCCATGTACACATTGGAATATTACTCCAATTAAAAATATAAATTAAAATTAAATAACAAATAAAAGTAAGGAGACATCAGCTTTTGTGGGTTTATCCGGGCACATTCCACTCTAATTTATAAGCGAGGAACACCACTGGCCGGGAGGTCTGTTTCCCTAGTTTCCAGAGTGGGGAACGTAGAAAGGATGCCGCCCTCTGGACATTACCTGCAAAAGCAGCTTTAAAGCCTGTGCTAATGGTCACTTCATATGAACAACTACTGCAGGGCTGTAACTGAAACCTGCCCTCAAAATGTCTTGAGGGAGGGAATGGCCAAAACCTTTCAAATTGTGACACATACTTTAAGAAAACACTTTGAAGAACTAAGCTATAATCACACTTTGAAAAATAAAAAGGACATCTCTTAAAGCTCAATTTCAACAGATTATGAGACACATGCAAATTCAACCACAAAGAGGTATCAGCTCACACCAGTCAGAAGAACCATCAGCAAGTCAACTATAAACAATAAATGCTGAAGGTGTTGTGGAGAAATGCATACCCTCCACTTTAAGAGGGACGAAACCTGGAAAGAGCCACTAATGAGAATAGAATGGAGGAGCCTTTAAAAGGTAAACATTGAGCTACCAAATGATCCACCAGGCCCATTCCTGGACCTAGAAACTAAGAGGACAGAATTGGAAAGACACAGGCTGGCAAATCTGCACTGCACCGTATTACTCTAGCCAAGATATGGAAGTAACCAAAAAGTTCACCAACAGATGGGTGGACATAGAAGAACTGCTACATGTCGAGATGGAATATTAGCTAGCAAAGAAACGAAAAACTGCCATTTGCAGCACCATAGGTGAGTCTACAAGTAATCACGCAACTTGCGGTAAGTGAGAAAGCGAAAGACACATGTCCTATCATATCACGTAAAGGTGTTACCTAAAAACTGATACCAATGAAGATACTTCCACAGAGAAAGGCAAACAAAGATTCATTAAACAATCTTTTGGTCCACCAAATGGAAAGGTGTGAGGACTGGATACATTACGACATTGGGCTTAACAGAGATATACAAACACATGCGAAATATATAATCACCAAAACCTACGGAATACCAAGAGAACACTACTGAAAATTGTGTCATAACCTACATGGGAAAAGGATCCGAAGAAGAATAGATATATGTATATGTGTGAAAGAACCACATCTTGCACACCTAGAACACACAAAACATTGTAAACAAATTTGCTGTGATAAAAAATAAAAATTAAGGTAAAAATACGAACCAGAAGTAATGAGACATAAACATAAAGGGCTTTTTCCTGGCACATTCCATTCTAATTTACAACCTACAACACCACTTCCATTAAGGCTCTGCTTCCCTAGTACCCAGATTTGGGAATGGAGAAATGCTGCCTCCTTTGGCCGGTTCCCACAACAGCAGCTTTAAACCCATTGCTAAAGGTCACTGAATAGTCACCAAACTTGCAGTTCTGTAAATGACACCTGCCCTCCAAAAAAATCCTGGGGTCAAAAATCGACCAAAAAATTCAAGAGGACAAAATTCTGAGAAGACAATTTCAAGACGTATATTGTACTCACACTATTTTCTTTCTTTCTTTTTTTAACAGAAAAGGAAAAGGCGTGGGAAAATCATGAATTTTAGGGATTTTTAAAGACATGCAAACCCGAATTACAAAACCCTATCAGCTCACAGCGGTCAGAATGGTCATTAGTAAAAAGCTGCAAACAATACATGCTGAAGGGATTTTGGAGAAATGCGTACCCTCCATTCTAAGGGGGACCTGGTAAGAGCCACTACTGAAAACACAATGGAGGTGCTTTTAAAAGGGAAACTTTGAGCTACCACTCAGTCAATCACAGCCACTGCTGGGCCTATACCCTGAGAAAATGAGAATCTAAAAGTCACATGCTGGGGGTTTCCTTGGTGGCGTAGTGGTTGAGAATCTGCCTGCCAACGCAAGGGACACGGGTTCAAGCCCTGGTCTGGGAAGATCCCACATGCCGCGGAGCAACTAAGCCCGTGAGCCACAACTATTGAGCCTGCGCATCTGGAGCTTTTGCTCCAGAGCAAGAGAGGCCGCGACAGTGAGAAGCCCGCACAACGCGATGAAGAGTGGCCCCCGCTTGCTGCATCTATAGAAAGCCCTCACGAAGACCCAACACATCCAAAATTAAATAAATACATAAATAAAACTGAAAACAAAAAGTTACAGGCAGGCAGTCCTACACTCCAGCAATGTTTATCATAGCCAACACTAGGAAGCAACGAAAATGTCCATCAACAGAGGAATGCACCAAGAAGAAGTGGTCCATGTACATATTGGAATATTACTCCAATAAAACATATAAATTAAAATTAAATAACAAATGAAAGTAAGAGACATCAGCTTTTGTGGGTTTATCCGGGCACATTCCACTCTAATTTATAAGCGAGGAACACCACTGGCCGGGAGGTCTGTTTCCCAAGTTTCCAGAGTGGGGAACATAGAAAGGATGCCGCCCTCTGGACATTACCTGCAAAAGCAGCTTTAAAGCCTGTGCTAATGGTCACTTCATTTGAACGACTACTGCAGGGCTGTAACTGAAAGCTGCCCTCAAAATTTCTTGAGGGAGGGAATGGCCAGAACATTTCAAATTGTAACACATACTTTAAGAAAACACTTTGAAGAACTAAGCTGTAGTCACACATTGAAAAATAAAAAGGACATGTCTTAAAACTCAATTTCAACGGATTATGAGACACATGCAAATTCAACCACAAAGAGGTATCAGCTCACACCAGTCAGAAGAACCATCAGCAAGTCAACTATAAACAATAAATGCTAAACGTGTTGTGGAGAAATGCATACCCTCCACTTTAAGAGGGACGAAACCTGGAAAGAGCCACTAATGAGAACAGAAGAGAGGTGCCTTTAAAAGGTAAACATTGAGCTACCAAATGATCCAGCAGGCCCATTCCTGGACCTAGAACCTAAGAAGACAGAATTGGAATGACACAGGCAGGCAAATCTGCACTGCACAGTATTACTCTAGCCAAGATATGGAAGTAACCAAAAAGTTCACCAACAGTTGGGTGGACATAGAAGAACTGCTACATGTCGAGATGGAATATTAGCTAGCGAAAAAATGAAACAATGCCATTTGCAGCACCATAGGTGAGTCTACAAGTAATCACGCAACTTGTGGTGAGAAAGCGAAAGACACATGTCCTATCATATCACTTAGAGGTGTTACCTAAAAACTGATACCAATGAAGATATTTCCACAGAGAAAGGCAATCACAGATTCATTAAACAATCTTATGGTTCACCAAATGGAAAGGTGTGGGGATTGGATACGTTATGACATTGGGCTTAACAGAGATATACAAACACATGTGAAATATATAATCACCAAAGACCTACGGAACACCAAGAGAACACTACTCAACATTGTGTCATAACCTACATGGGAAAAGGATCCGAAGAAGAATAGATATATGTATATGTTTGAAAGAACCACATCTTGCACACCTAGAACACACAAAACATTGTAAACAAATTTGCTGTGATAAAAAATAAAAATTAAGGTAAAAATACGAACCAGAAGTAATGAGACATAAACATAAAGGGCTTTTTCCTGGCACATTCCATTCTAATTTACAACCTACAACACCACTTCCATTAAGGCTCTGCTGTCCTAGTACCCAGATTTGGGAATGGAGAAATGCTGCCTCCTTGTGGCCGGTTCCCACAACAGCAGCTTTAAACCCATTGCTGAAGGTCACTGAATAGTCACCAAACTTGCAGTTCTGTAAATGACACGTGCCCTCCAAGAAAATCCTGGGGTCAAAAATCGACCAAAAACTTCAAAAGAGGGCAAACTTCCGAGAAGACAATTTCAAGACGCATATTGTACTCACACTATTTTCTTTCTTTCTTTTTAACAGCAAAGGAAAAGGCGTGGAAAAATGATGAATTTTAGGAATTTTTAAAGACATGCAAACCGAAATTGCAAAACCCTATCAGCTCACAGCAGTCAGAATGGTCATTAGCAAAAAGCTGCAAACAATACCTGCTGAAGGGATTTTGGAGAAATGCGTACCCTCGGTTCTAAGGGGCACAAGGTAAGAGCCACTAGTGAAAACACAATGGAGGTGCTTTGAAAAGGGAAACTTTGAGCTACCAGTCAATCAATCTCACCCAATGCTGGGCCTATACCCTGAGAAAATGAGAAGCAAAAAGTCACATGCTGGGGGATTCCCTGGTGACGCAGTGGTTGAGAATCTGCCTGCCAATGCAGGGGACACGGGTTCGGGCCCTGGTCTGGGAAGATCCCACATGCCACGGAGCAACTAAGCCCGTGAGCCACAACTATTGAGCCTGTGCGTCTGGAGCTTGTGCTCTGGAAAAAGAGAGGCCGCGACAGTGAGAGGCCCACGCACCGCGATGAAGAGTGGCGCCCGCTCGCCGCAACTACAGAAAGCCCTCGCGAAGAAGCAACACAGCCAAAAATAAATTAATAAATAAATAAAACTTAAAACAAAATGTCACAGGCAGGCAGTCCTACACTACAGCAATGTTTATCATAGCCAACACTTGGAAGCAATGAAAATGTCCATCAACAGAGGAATGCACCAAGAAGAAGTGGTCCATGTACACATTGGAATATTACTCCAATTAAAAATATAAATTAAAATTAAATAACAAATAAAAGTAAGGAGACATCAGCTTTTGTGGGTTTATCCGGGCACATTCCACTCTAATTTATAAGCGAGGAACACCACTGGGCGGGAGGTCTGTTTCCCTAGTTTCCAGAGTGGGGAACGTAGAAAGGATGCCGCCCTCTGGCCATTACCTGCAAAAGCAGCTTTAAAGCCTGTGCTAATGGTCACTTCATATGAACAACTACTGCAGGGCTGTAACTGAAACCTGCCCTCAAAATGTCTTGAGGGAGGGAATGGCCAAAACCTTTCAAATTGTGACACATACTTTAAGAAAACACTTTGAAGAACTAAGCTATAATCACACTTTGAAAAATAAAAAGGACATCTCTTAAAGCTCAATTTCAACAGATTATGAGACACATGCAAATTCAACCACAAAGAGGTATCAGCTCACACCAGTCAGAAGAACCATCAGCAAGTCAACTATAAACAATAAATGCTGAAGGTGTTGTGGAGAAATGCATACCCTCCACTTTAAGAGGGACGAAACCTGGAAAGAGCCACTAATGAGAATAGAATGGAGGAGCCTTTAAAAGGTAAACATTGAGCTACCAAATGATCCACCAGGCCCATTCCTGGACCTAGAAACTAAGAGGACAGAATTGGAAAGACACAGGCTGGCAAATCTGCACTGCACCATATTACTCTAGCCAAGATATGGAAGTAACCAAAAAGTTCACCAACAGATGGGTGGACATAGAAGAACTGCTACATGTCGAGATGGAATATTAGCTAGCAAAGAAACGAAAAACTGCCATTTGCAGCACCATAGGTGAGTCTACAAGTAATCACGCAACTTGCGGTAAGTGAGAAAGCGAAAGACACATGTCCTATCATATCACGTAAAGGTGTTACCTAAAAACTGATACCAATGAAGATACTTCCACAGAGAAAGGCAAACAAAGATTCATTAAACAATCTTTTGGTCCACCAAATGGAAAGGTGTGAGGACTGGATACATTACGACATTGGGCTTAACAGAGATATACAAACACATGCGAAATATATAATCACCAAAACCTACGGAATACCAAGAGAACACTACTGAAAATTGTGTCATAACCTACATGGGAAAAGGATCCGAAGAAGAATAGATATATGTATATGTGTGAAAGAACCACATCTTGCACACCTAGAACACACAAAACATTGTAAACAAATTTGCTGTGATAAAAAATAAAAATTAAGGTAAAAATACGAACCAGAAGTAATGAGACATAAACATAAAGGGCTTTTTCCTGGCACATTCCATTCTAATTTACAACCTACAACACCACTTCCATTAAGGCTCTGCTTCCCTAGTACCCAGATTTGGGAATGGAGAAATGCTGCCTCCTTTGGCCGGTTCCCACAACAGCAGCTTTAAACCCATTGCTAAAGGTCACTGAATAGTCACCAAACTTGCAGTTCTGTAAATGACACCTGCCCTCCAAAAAAATCCTGGGGTCAAAAATCGACCAAAAAATTCAAGAGGACAAAATTCTGAGAAGACAATTTCAAGACGTATATTGTACTCACACTATTTTCTTTCTTTCTTTTTTTAACAGAAAAGGAAAAGGCGTGGGAAAATCATGAATTTTAGGGATTTTTAAAGACATGCAAACCCGAATTACAAAACCCTATCAGCTCACAGCGGTCAGAATGGTCATTAGTAAAAAGCTGCAAACAATACATGCTGAAGGGATTTTGGAGAAATGCGTACCCTCCATTCTAAGGGGGACCTGGTAAGAGCCACTACTGAAAACACAATGGAGGTGCTTTTAAAAGGGAAACTTTGAGCTACCACTCAGTCAATCACAGCCACTGCTGGGCCTATACCCTGAGAAAATGAGAATCTAAAAGTCACATGCTGGGGGTTTCCTTGGTGGCGTAGTGGTTGAGAATCTGCCTGCCAACGCAAGGGACACGGGTTCAAGCCCTGGTCTGGGAAGATCCCACATGCCGCGGAGCAACTAAGCCCGTGAGCCACAACTATTGAGCCTGCGCATCTGGAGCTTGTGCTCCGGAGCAAGAGAGGCCGCGACAGTGAGAAGCCCGCACAACGCGATGAAGAGTGGCCCCCGCTTGCTGCATCTATAGAAAGCCCTCACGAAGACCCAACACATCCAAAATTAAATAAATACATAAATAAAACTGAAAACAAAAAGTCACAGGCAGGCAGTCCTACACTCCAGCAATGTTTATCATAGCCAACACTAGGAAGCAACGAAAATGTCCATCAACAGAGGAATGCACCAAGAAGAAGTGGTCCATGTACATATTGGAATATTACTCCAATAAAACATATAAATTAAAATTAAATAACAAATGAAAGTAAGAGACATCAGCTTTTGTGGGTTTATCCGGGCACATTCCACTCTAATTTATAAGCGAGGAACACCACTGGCCGGGAGGTCTGTTTCCCAAGTTTCCAGAGTGGGGAACATAGAAAGGATGCTGCCCTCTGGACATTACCTGCAAAAGCAGCTTTAAAGCCTGTGCTAATGGTCACTTCATTTGAACGACTACTGCAGGGCTGTAACTGAAAGCTGCCCTCAAAATTTCTTGAGGGAGGGAATGGCCAGAACATTTCAAATTGTAACACATACTTTAAGAAAACACTTTGACGAACTAAGCTGTAATCACACTTTAAAAAATAAAAAGGACATGTCTTAAAACTCAATTTCAACGGATTATGAGACACATGCAAATTCAACCACAAAGAGGTATCAGCTCACACCAGTCAGAAGAACCATCAGCAAGTCAACTATAAACAATAAATGCTAAACGTGTTGTGGAGAAATGCATACCCTCCACTTTAAGAGGGACGAAACCTGGAAAGAGCCACTAATGAGAACAGAAGAGAGGTGCCTTTAAAAGGTAAACATTGAGCTACCAAATGATCCAGCAGGCCCATTCCTGGACCTAGAACCTAAGAAGACAGAATTGGAATGACACAGGCAGGCAAATCTGCACTGCACAGTATTACTCTAGCCAAGATATGGAAGTAACCAAAAAGTTCACCAACAGTTGGGTGGACATAGAAGAACTGCTACATGTCGAGATGGAATATTAGCTAGCGAAAAAATGAAACAATGCCATTTGCAGCACCATAGGTGAGTCTACAAGTAATCACGCAACTTGTGGTGAGAAAGCGAAAGACACATGTCCTATCATATCACTTAGAGGTGTTACCTAAAAACTGATACCAATGAAGATATTTCCACAGAGAAAGGCAATCACAGATTCATTAAACAATCTTATGGTTCACCAAATGGAAAGGTGTGAGGATTGGATACGTTACGACATTGGGCTTAACAGAGATATACAAACACATGTGAAATATATAATCACCAAAGACCTACGGAACACCAAGAGAACACTACTCAACATTGTGTCATAACCTACATGGGAAAAGGATCCGAAGAAGAATAGATATATGTATATGTTTGAAAGAACCACATCTTGCACACCTAGAACACACAAAACATTGTAAACAAATTTGCTGTGATAAAAAATAAAAATTAAGGTAAAAATACGAACCAGAAGTAATGAGACATAAACATAAAGGGCTTTTTCCTGGCACATTCCATTCTAATTTACAACCTACAACACCACTTCCATTAAGGCTCTGCTGCCCTAGTACCCAGATTTGGGAATGGAGAAATGCTGCCTCCTTGTGGCCGGTTCCCACAACAGCAGCTTTAAACCCATTGCTGAAGGTCACTGAATAGTCACCAAACTTGCAGTTCTGTAAATGACACCTGCCCTGCAAGAAAATCCTGGGGTCAAAAATCGACCAAAAACTTCAAAAGAGGGCAAACTTCCGAGAAGACAATTTCAAGACGCATATTGTACTCACACTATTTTCTTTCTTTCTTTTTAACAGCAAAGGAAAAGGCGTGGAAAAATGATGAATTTTAGGAATTTTTAAAGACATGCAAACCCAAATTGCAAAACCCTATCAGCTCACAGCAGTCAGAATGGTCATTAGCAAAAAGCTGCAAACAATACCTGCTGAAGGGATTTTGGAGAAATGCGTACCCTCGGTTCTAAGGGGCACAAGGTAAGAGCCACTAGTGAAAACACAATGGAGGTGCTTTGAAAAGGGAAACTTTGAGCTACCAGTCAATCAATCTCACCCAATGCTGGGCCTATACCCTGAGAAAATGAGAAGCAAAAAGTCACATGCTGGGGGATTCCCTGGTGACGCAGTGGTGGAGAATCTGCCTGCCAATGCAGGGGACACGGGTTCGGGCCCTGGTCTGGGAAGATCCCACATGCCACGGAGCAACTAAGCCCGTGAGCCACAACTATTGAGCCTGTGCGTCTGGAGCTTGTGCTCTGGAAAAAGAGAGGCCGCGACAGTGAGAGGCCCACGCACCGCAATGAAGAGTGGCGCCCGCTCGCCGCAACTACAGAAAGCCCTCGCGAAGAAGCAACACAGCCAAAAATAAATTAATAAATAAATAAAACTTAAAACAAAATGTCACAGGCAGGCAGTCCTACACTACAGCAATGTTGATCATAGCCAACACTTGGAAGCAATGAAAATGTCCATCAACAGAGGAATGCACCAAGAAGAAGTGGTCCATGTACACATTGGAATATTACTCCAATTAAAAATATAAATTAAAATTAAATAACAAATAAAAGTAAGGAGACATCAGCTTTTGTGGGTTTATCCGGGCACATTCCACTCTAATTTATAAGCGAGGAACACCACTGGGCGGGAGGTCTGTTTCCCTAGTTTCCAGAGTGGGGAACGTAGAAAGGATGCCGCCCTCTGGCCATTACCTGCAAAAGCAGCTTTAAAGCCTGTGCTAATGGTCACTTCATATGAACAACTACTGCAGGGCTGTAACTGAAACCTGCCCTCAAAATGTCTTGAGGGAGGGAATGGCCAAAACCTTTCAAATTGTGACACATACTTTAAGAAAACACTTTGAAGAACTAAGCTATAATCACACTTTGAAAAATAAAAAGGACATCTCTTAAAGCTCAATTTCAACAGATTATGAGACACATGCAAATTCAACCACAAAGAGGTATCAGCTCACACCAGTCAGAAGAACCATCAGCAAGTCAACTATAAACAATAAATGCTGAAGGTGTTGTGGAGAAATGCATACCCTCCACTTTAAGAGGGACGAAACCTGGAAAGAGCCACTAATGAGAATAGAATGGAGGAGCCTTTAAAAGGTAAACATTGAGCTACCAAATGATCCACCAGGCCCATTCCTGGACCTAGAACCTAAGAAGACAGAATTGGAATGACACAGGCAGGCAAATCTGCACTGCACAGTATTACTCTAGCCAAGATATGGAAGTAACCAAAAAGTTCACCAACAGTTGGGTGGACATAGAAGAACTGCTACATGTCGAGATGGAATATTAGCTAGCGAAAAAATGAAACAATGCCATTTGCAGCACCATAGGTGAGTCTACAAGTAATCACGCAACTTGTGGTGAGAAAGCGAAAGACACATGTCCTATCATATCACTTAGAGGTGTTACCTAAAAACTGATACCAATGAAGATATTTCCACAGAGAAAGGCAATCACAGATTCATTAAACAATCTTATGGTTCACCAAATGGAAAGGTGTGAGGATTGGATACGTTACGACATTGGGCTTAACAGAGATATACAAACACATGCGAAATATATAATCACCAAAACCTACGGAATACCAAGAGAACACTACTGAAAATTGTGTCATAACCTACATGGGAAAAGGATCCGAAGAAGAATAGATATATGTATATGTGTGAAAGAACCACATCTTGCACACCTAGAACACACAAAACATTGTAAACAAATTTGCTGTGATAAAAAATAAAAATTAAGGTAAAAATACGAACCAGAAGTAATGAGACATAAACATAAAGGGCTTTTTCCTGGCACATTCCATTCTAATTTACAACCTACAACACCACTTCCATTAAGGCTCTGCTTCCCTAGTACCCAGATTTGGGAATGGAGAAATGCTGCCTCCTTTGGCCGGTTCCCACAACAGCAGCTTTAAACCCATTGCTAAAGGTCACTGAATAGTCACCAAACTTGCAGTTCTGTAAATGACACCTGCCCTCCAAAAAAATCCTGGGGTCAAAAATCGACCAAAAAATTCAAGAGGACAAAATTCTGAGAAGACAATTTCAAGACGTATATTGTACTCACACTATTTTCTTTCTTTCTTTTTTTAACAGAAAAGGAAAAGGCGTGGGAAAATCATGAATTTTAGGGATTTTTAAAGACATGCAAACCCGAATTACAAAACCCTATCAGCTCACAGCGGTCAGAATGGTCATTAGTAAAAAGCTGCAAACAATACATGCTGAAGGGATTTTGGAGAAATGCGTACCCTCCATTCTAAAGGGGACCTGGTAAGAGCCACTACTGAAAACACAATGGAGGTGCTTTTAAAAGGGAAACTTTGAGCTACCACTCAGTCAATCACAGCCACTGCTGGGCCTATACCCTGAGAAAATGAGAATCTAAAAGTCACATGCTGGGGGTTTCCTTGGTGGCGTAGTGGTTGAGAATCTGCCTGCCAACGCAAGGGACACGGGTTCAAGCCCTGGTCTGGGAAGATCCCACATGCCGCGGAGCAACTAAGCCCGTGCGCCACAACTATTGAGCCTGCGCATCTGGAGCTTGTGCTCCGGAGCAAGAGAGGCCGCGACAGTGAGAAGCCCGCACAACGCGATGAAGAGTGGCCCCCGCTTGCTGCATCTATAGAAAGCCCTCACGAAGACCCAACACATCCAAAATTAAATAAATACATAAATAAAACGGAAAACAAAAAGTCACAGGCAGGCAGTCCTACACTCCAGCAATGTTTATCATAGCCAACACTAGGAAGCAACGAAAATGTCCATCAACAGAGGAATGCACCAAGAAGAAGTGGTCCATGTACATATTGGAATATTACTCCAATAAAACATATAAATTAAAATTAAATAACAAATGAAAGTAAGAGACATCAGCTTTTGTGGGTTTATCCGGGCACATTCCACTCTAATTTATAAGCGAGGAACACCACTGGCCGGGAGGTCTGTTTCCCAAGTTTCCAGAGTGGGGAACATAGAAAGGATGCCGCCCTCTGGACATTACCTGCAAAAGCAGCTTTAAAGCCTGTGCTAATGGTCACTTCATTTGAACGACTACTGCAGGGCTGTAACTGAAAGCTGCCCTCAAAATTTCTTGAGGGAGGGAATGGCCAGAACATTTCAAATTGTAACACATACTTTAAGAAAACACTTTGACGAACTAAGCTGTAATCACACTTTAAAAAATAAAAAGGACATGTCTTAAAACTCAATTTCAACGGATTATGAGACACATGCAAATTCAACCACAAAGAGGTATCAGCTCACACCAGTCAGAAGAACCATCAGCAAGTCAACTATAAACAATAAATGCTAAACGTGTTGTGGAGAAATGCATACCCTCCACTTTAAGAGGGACGAAACCTGGAAAGAGCCACTAATGAGAACAGAAGAGAGGTGCCTTTAAAAGGTAAACATTGAGCTACCAAATGATCCAGCAGGCCCATTCCTGGACCTAGAACCTAAGAAGACAGAATTGGAATGACACAGGCAGGCAAATCTGCACTGCACAGTATTACTCTAGCCAAGATATGGAAGTAACCAAAAAGTTCACCAACAGTTGGGTGGACATAGAAGAACTGCTACATGTCGAGATGGAATATTAGCTAGCGAAAAAATGAAACAATGCCATTTGCAGCACCATAGGTGAGTCTACAAGTAATCACGCAACTTGTGGTGAGAAAGCGAAAGACACATGTCCTATCATATCACTTAGAGGTGTTACCTAAAAACTGATACCAATGAAGATATTTCCACAGAGAAAGGCAATCACAGATTCATTAAACAATCTTATGGTTCACCAAATGGAAAGGTGTGAGGATTGGATACGTTACGACATTGGGCTTAACAGAGATATACAAACACATGTGAAATATATAATCACCAAAGACCTACGGAACACCAAGAGAACACTACTCAACATTGTGTCATAACCTACATGGGAAAAGGATCCGAAGAAGAATAGATATATGTATATGTTTGAAAGAACCACATCTTGCACACCTAGAACACACAAAACATTGTAAACAAATTTGCTGTGATAAAAAATAAAAATTAAGGTAAAAATACGAACCAGAAGTAATGAGACATAAACATAAAGGGCTTTTTCCTGGCACATTCCATTCTAATTTACAACCTACAACACCACTTCCATTAAGGCTCTGCTGCCCTAGTACCCAGATTTGGGAATGGAGAAATGCTGCCTCCTTGTGGCCGGTTCCCACAACAGCAGCTTTAAACCCATTGCTGAAGGTCACTGAATAGTCACCAAACTTGCAGTTCTGTAAATGACACCTGCCCTGCAAGAAAATCCTGGGGTCAAAAATCGACCAAAAACTTCAAAAGAGGGCAAACTTCCGAGAAGACAATTTCAAGACGCATATTGTACTCACACTATTTTCTTTCTTTCTTTTTAACAGCAAAGGAAAAGGCGTGGAAAAATGATGAATTTTAGGAATTTTTAAAGACATGCAAACCCAAATTGCAAAACCCTATCAGCTCACAGCAGTCAGAATGGTCATTAGCAAAAAGCTGCAAACAATACCTGCTGAAGGGATTTTGGAGAAATGCGTACCCTCAGTTCTAAGGGGCACAAGGTAAGAGCCACTAGTGAAAACACAATGGAGGTGCTTTGAAAAGGGAAACTTTGAGCTACCAGTCAATCAATCTCACCCAATGCTGGGCCTATACCCTGAGAAAATGAGAAGCAAAAAGTCACATGCTGGGGGATTCCCTGGTGACGCAGTGGTGGAGAATCTGCCTGCCAATGCAGGGGACACGGGTTCGGGCCCTGGTCTGGGAAGATCCCACATGCCACGGAGCAACTAAGCCCGTGAGCCACAACTATTGAGCCTGTGCGTCTGGAGCTTGTGCTCTGGAAAAAGAGAGGCCGCGACAGTGAGAGGCCCACGCACCGCGATGAAGAGTGGCGCCCGCTCGCCGCAACTACAGAAAGCCCTCGCGAAGAAGCAACACAGCCAAAAATAAATTAATAAATAAATAAAACTTAAAACAAAATGTCACAGGCAGGCAGTCCTACACTACAGCAATGTTGATCATAGCCAACACTTGGAAGCAATGAAAATGTCCATCAACAGAGGAATGCACCAAGAAGAAGTGGTCCATGTACACATTGGAATATTACTCCAATTAAAAATATAAATTAAAATTAAATAACAAATAAAAGTAAGGAGACATCAGCTTTTGTGGGTTTATCCGGGCACATTCCACTCTAATTTATAAGCGAGGAACACCACTGGGCGGGAGGTCTGTTTCCCTAGTTTCCAGAGTGGGGAACGTAGAAAGGATGCCGCCCTCTGGCCATTACCTGCAAAAGCAGCTTTAAAGCCTGTGCTAATGGTCACTTCATATGAACAACTACTGCAGGGCTGTAACTGAAACCTGCCCTCAAAATGTCTTGAGGGAGGGAATGGCCAAAACCTTTCAAATTGTGACACATACTTTAAGAAAACACTTTGAAGAACTAAGCTATAATCACACTTTGAAAAATAAAAAGGACATCTCTTAAAGCTCAATTTCAACAGATTATGAGACACATGCAAATTCAACCACAAAGAGGTATCAGCTCACACCAGTCAGAAGAACCATCAGCAAGTCAACTATAAACAATAAATGCTGAAGGTGTTGTGGAGAAATGCATACCCTCCACTTTAAGAGGGACGAAACCTGGAAAGAGCCACTAATGAGAATAGAATGGAGGAGCCTTTAAAAGGTAAACATTGAGCTACCAAATGATCCACCAGGCCCATTCCTGGACCTAGAAACTAAGAGGACAGAATTGGAAAGACACAGGCTGGCAAATCTGCACTGCACCGTATTACTCTAGCCAAGATATGGAAGTAACCAAAAAGTTCACCAACAGATGGGTGGACATAGAAGAACTGCTACATGTCGAGATGGAATATTAGCTAGCAAAGAAACGAAAAACTGCCATTTGCAGCACCATAGGTGAGTCTACAAGTAATCACGCAACTTGCGGTAAGTGAGAAAGCGAAAGACACATGTCCTATCATATCACGTAAAGGTGTTACCTAAAAACTGATACCAATGAAGATACTTCCACAGAGAAAGGCAAACAAAGATTCATTAAACAATCTTTTGGTCCACCAAATGGAAAGGTGTGAGGACTGGATACATTACGACATTGGGCTTAACAGAGATATACAAACACATGCGAAATATATAATCACCAAAACCTACGGAATACCAAGAGAACACTACTGAAAATTGTGTCATAACCTACATGGGAAAAGGATCCGAAGAAGAATAGATATATGTATATGTGTGAAAGAACCACATCTTGCACACCTAGAACACACAAAACATTGTAAACAAATTTGCTGTGATAAAAAATAAAAATTAAGGTAAAAATACGAACCAGAAGTAATGAGACATAAACATAAAGGGCTTTTTCCTGGCACATTCCATTCTAATTTACAACCTACAACACCACTTCCATTAAGGCTCTGCTTCCCTAGTACCCAGATTTGGGAATGGAGAAATGCTGCCTCCTTTGGCCGGTTCCCACAACAGCAGCTTTAAACCCATTGCTAAAGGTCACTGAATAGTCACCAAACTTGCAGTTCTGTAAATGACACCTGCCCTCCAAAAAAATCCTGGGGTCAAAAATCGACCAAAAAATTCAAGAGGACAAAATTCTGAGAAGACAATTTCAAGACGTATATTGTACTCACACTATTTTCTTTCTTTCTTTTTTTAACAGAAAAGGAAAAGGCGTGGGAAAATCATGAATTTTAGGGATTTTTAAAGACATGCAAACCCGAATTACAAAACCCTATCAGCTCACAGCGGTCAGAATGGTCATTAGTAAAAAGCTGCAAACAATACATGCTGAAGGGATTTTGGAGAAATGCGTACCCTCCATTCTAAGGGGGACCTGGTAAGAGCCACTACTGAAAACACAATGGAGGTGCTTTTAAAAGGGAAACTTTGAGCTACCACTCAGTCAATCACAGCCACTGCTGGGCCTATACCCTGAGAAAATGAGAATCTAAAAGTCACATGCTGGGGGTTTCCTTGGTGGCGTAGTGGTTGAGAATCTGCCTGCCAACGCAAGGGACACGGGTTCAAGCCCTGGTCTGGGAAGATCCCACATGCCGCGGAGCAACTAAGCCCGTGAGCCACAACTATTGAGCCTGCGCATCTGGAGCTTGTGCTCCGGAGCAAGAGAGGCCGCGACAGTGAGAAGCCCGCACAACGCGATGAAGAGTGGCCCCCGCTTGCTGCATCTATAGAAAGCCCTCACGAAGACCCAACACATCCAAAATTAAATAAATACATAAATAAAACTGAAAACAAAAAGTCACAGGCAGGCAGTCCTACACTCCAGCAATGTTTATCATAGCCAACACTAGGAAGCAACGAAAATGTCCATCAACAGAGGAATGCACCAAGAAGAAGTGGTCCATGTACATATTGGAATATTACTCCAATAAAACATATAAATTAAAATTAAATAACAAATGAAAGTAAGAGACATCAGCTTTTGTGGGTTTATCCGGGCACATTCCACTCTAATTTATAAGCGAGGAACACCACTGGCCGGGAGGTCTGTTTCCCAAGTTTCCAGAGTGGGGAACATAGAAAGGATGCCGCCCTCTGGACATTACCTGCAAAAGCAGCTTTAAAGCCTGTGCTAATGGTCACTTCATTTGAACGACTACTGCAGGGCTGTAACTGAAAGCTGCCCTCAAAATTTCTTGAGGGAGGGAATGGCCAGAACATTTCAAATTGTAACACATACTTTAAGAAAACACTTTGACGAACTAAGCTGTAATCACACTTTAAAAAATAAAAAGGACATGTCTTAAAACTCAATTTCAACGGATTATGAGACACATGCAAATTCAACCACAAAGAGGTATCAGCTCACACCAGTCAGAAGAACCATCAGCAAGTCAACTATAAACAATAAATGCTAAACGTGTTGTGGAGAAATGCATACCCTCCACTTTAAGAGGGACGAAACCTGGAAAGAGCCACTAATGAGAACAGAAGAGAGGTGCCTTTAAAAGGTAAACATTGAGCTACCAAATGATCCAGCAGGCCCATTCCTGGACCTAGAACCTAAGAAGACAGAATTGGAATGACACAGGCAGGCAAATCTGCACTGCACAGTATTACTCTAGCCAAGATATGGAAGTAACCAAAAAGTTCACCAACAGTTGGGTGGACATAGAAGAACTGCTACATGTCGAGATGGAATATTAGCTAGCGAAAAAATGAAACAATGCCATTTGCAGCACCATAGGTGAGTCTACAAGTAATCACGCAACTTGTGGTGAGAAAGCGAAAGACACATGTCCTATCATATCACTTAGAGGTGTTACCTAAAAACTGATACCAATGAAGATATTTCCACAGAGAAAGGCAATCACAGATTCATTAAACAATCTTATGGTTCACCAAATGGAAAGGTGTGAGGATTGGATACGTTACGACATTGGGCTTAACAGAGATATACAAACACATGTGAAATATATAATCACCAAAGACCTACGGAACACCAAGAGAACACTACTCAACATTGTGTCATAACCTACATGGGAAAAGGATCCGAAGAAGAATAGATATATGTATATGTTTGAAAGAACCACATCTTGCACACCTAGAACACACAAAACATTGTAAACAAATTTGCTGTGATAAAAAATAAAAATTAAGGTAAAAATACGAACCAGAAGTAATGAGACATAAACATAAAGGGCTTTTTCCTGGCACATTCCATTCTAATTTACAACCTACAACACCACTTCCATTAAGGCTCTGCTGCCCTAGTACCCAGATTTGGGAATGGAGAAATGCTGCCTCCTTGTGGCCGGTTCCCACAACAGCAGCTTTAAACCCATTGCTGAAGGTCACTGAATAGTCACCAAACTTGCAGTTCTGTAAATGACACCTGCCCTGCAAGAAAATCCTGGGGTCAAAAATCGACCAAAAACTTCAAAAGAGGGCAAACTTCCGAGAAGACAATTTCAAGACGCATATTGTACTCACACTATTTTCTTTCTTTCTTTTTAACAGCAAAGGAAAAGGCGTGGAAAAATGATGAATTTTAGGAATTTTTAAAGACATGCAAACCCAAATTGCAAAACCCTATCAGCTCACAGCAGTCAGAATGGTCATTAGCAAAAAGCTGCAAACAATACCTGCTGAAGGGATTTTGGAGAAATGCGTACCCTCAGTTCTAAGGGGCACAAGGTAAGAGCCACTAGTGAAAACACAATGGAGGTGCTTTGAAAAGGGAAACTTTGAGCTACCAGTCAATCAATCTCACCCAATGCTGGGCCTATACCCTGAGAAAATGAGAAGCAAAAAGTCACATGCTGGGGGATTCCCTGGTGACGCAGTGGTGGAGAATCTGCCTGCCAATGCAGGGGACACGGGTTCGGGCCCTGGTCTGGGAAGATCCCACATGCCACGGAGCAACTAAGCCCGTGAGCCACAACTATTGAGCCTGTGCGTCTGGAGCTTGTGCTCTGGAAAAAGAGAGGCCGCGACAGTGAGAGGCCCACGCACCGCGATGAAGAGTGGCGCCCGCTCGCCGCAACTACAGAAAGCCCTCGCGAAGAAGCAACACAGCCAAAAATAAATTAATAAATAAATAAAACTTAAAACAAAATGTCACAGGCAGGCAGTCCTACACTACAGCAATGTTGATCATAGCCAACACTTGGAAGCAATGAAAATGTCCATCAACAGAGGAATGCACCAAGAAGAAGTGGTCCATGTACACATTGGAATATTACTCCAATTAAAAATATAAATTAAAATTAAATAACAAATAAAAGTAAGGAGACATCAGCTTTTGTGGGTTTATCCGGGCACATTCCACTCTAATTTATAAGCGAGGAACACCACTGGGCGGGAGGTCTGTTTCCCTAGTTTCCAGAGTGGGGAACGTAGAAAGGATGCCGCCCTCTGGCCATTACCTGCAAAAGCAGCTTTAAAGCCTGTGCTAATGGTCACTTCATATGAACAACTACTGCAGGGCTGTAACTGAAACCTGCCCTCAAAATGTCTTGAGGGAGGGAATGGCCAAAACCTTTCAAATTGTGACACATACTTTAAGAAAACACTTTGAAGAACTAAGCTATAATCACACTTTGAAAAATAAAAAGGACATCTCTTAAAGCTCAATTTCAACAGATTATGAGACACATGCAAATTCAACCACAAAGAGGTATCAGCTCACACCAGTCAGAAGAACCATCAGCAAGTCAACTATAAACAATAAATGCTGAAGGTGTTGTGGAGAAATGCATACCCTCCACTTTAAGAGGGACGAAACCTGGAAAGAGCCACTAATGAGAATAGAATGGAGGAGCCTTTAAAAGGTAAACATTGAGCTACCAAATGATCCACCAGGCCCATTCCTGGACCTAGAAACTAAGAGGACAGAATTGGAAAGACACAGGCTGGCAAATCTGCACTGCACCGTATTACTCTAGCCAAGATATGGAAGTAACCAAAAAGTTCACCAACAGATGGGTGGACATAGAAGAACTGCTACATGTCGAGATGGAATATTAGCTAGCAAAGAAACGAAAAACTGCCATTTGCAGCACCATAGGTGAGTCTACAAGTAATCACGCAACTTGCGGTAAGTGAGAAAGCGAAAGACACATGTCCTATCATATCACGTAAAGGTGTTACCTAAAAACTGATACCAATGAAGATACTTCCACAGAGAAAGGCAAACAAAGATTCATTAAACAATCTTTTGGTCCACCAAATGGAAAGGTGTGAGGACTGGATACATTACGACATTGGGCTTAACAGAGATATACAAACACATGCGAAATATATAATCACCAAAACCTACGGAATACCAAGAGAACACTACTGAAAATTGTGTCATAACCTACATGGGAAAAGGATCCGAAGAAGAATAGATATATGTATATGTGTGAAAGAACCACATCTTGCACACCTAGAACACACAAAACATTGTAAACAAATTTGCTGTGATAAAAAATAAAAATTAAGGTAAAAATACGAACCAGAAGTAATGAGACATAAACATAAAGGGCTTTTTCCTGGCACATTCCATTCTAATTTACAACCTACAACACCACTTCCATTAAGGCTCTGCTTCCCTAGTACCCAGATTTGGGAATGGAGAAATGCTGCCTCCTTTGGCCGGTTCCCACAACAGCAGCTTTAAACCCATTGCTAAAGGTCACTGAATAGTCACCAAACTTGCAGTTCTGTAAATGACACCTGCCCTCCAAAAAAATCCTGGGGTCAAAAATCGACCAAAAAATTCAAGAGGACAAAATTCTGAGAAGACAATTTCAAGACGTATATTGTACTCACACTATTTTCTTTCTTTCTTTTTTTAACAGAAAAGGAAAAGGCGTGGGAAAATCATGAATTTTAGGGATTTTTAAAGACATGCAAACCCGAATTACAAAACCCTATCAGCTCACAGCGGTCAGAATGGTCATTAGTAAAAAGCTGCAAACAATACATGCTGAAGGGATTTTGGAGAAATGCGTACCCTCCATTCTAAGGGGGACCTGGTAAGAGCCACTACTGAAAACACAATGGAGGTGCTTTTAAAAGGGAAACTTTGAGCTACCACTCAGTCAATCACAGCCACTGCTGGGCCTATACCCTGAGAAAATGAGAATCTAAAAGTCACATGCTGGGGGTTTCCTTGGTGGCGTAGTGGTTGAGAATCTGCCTGCCAACGCAAGGGACACGGGTTCAAGCCCTGGTCTGGGAAGATCCCACATGCCGCGGAGCAACTAAGCCCGTGAGCCACAACTATTGAGCCTGCGCATCTGGAGCTTGTGCTCCGGAGCAAGAGAGGCCGCGACAGTGAGAAGCCCGCACAACGCGATGAAGAGTGGCCCCCGCTTGCTGCATCTATAGAAAGCCCTCACGAAGACCCAACACATCCAAAATTAAATAAATACATAAATAAAACTGAAAACAAAAAGTCACAGGCAGGCAGTCCTACACTCCAGCAATGTTTATCATAGCCAACACTAGGAAGCAACGAAAATGTCCATCAACAGAGGAATGCACCAAGAAGAAGTGGTCCATGTACATATTGGAATATTACTCCAATAAAACATATAAATTAAAATTAAATAACAAATGAAAGTAAGAGACATCAGCTTTTGTGGGTTTATCCGGGCACATTCCACTCTAATTTATAAGCGAGGAACACCACTGGCCGGGAGGTCTGTTTCCCAAGTTTCCAGAGTGGGGAACATAGAAAGGATGCCGCCCTCTGGACATTACCTGCAAAAGCAGCTTTAAAGCCTGTGCTAATGGTCACTTCATTTGAACGACTACTGCAGGGCTGTAACTGAAAGCTGCCCTCAAAATTTCTTGAGGGAGGGAATGGCCAGAACATTTCAAATTGTAACACATACTTTAAGAAAACACTTTGACGAACTAAGCTGTAATCACACTTTAAAAAATAAAAAGGACATGTCTTAAAACTCAATTTCAACGGATTATGAGACACATGCAAATTCAACCACAAAGAGGTATCAGCTCACACCAGTCAGAAGAACCATCAGCAAGTCAACTATAAACAATAAATGCTAAACGTGTTGTGGAGAAATGCATACCCTCCACTTTAAGAGGGACGAAACCTGGAAAGAGCCACTAATGAGAACAGAAGAGAGGTGCCTTTAAAAGGTAAACATTGAGCTACCAAATGATCCAGCAGGCCCATTCCTGGACCTAGAACCTAAGAAGACAGAATTGGAATGACACAGGCAGGCAAATCTGCACTGCACAGTATTACTCTAGCCAAGATATGGAAGTAACCAAAAAGTTCACCAACAGTTGGGTGGACATAGAAGAACTGCTACATGTCGAGATGGAATATTAGCTAGCGAAAAAATGAAACAATGCCATTTGCAGCACCATAGGTGAGTCTACAAGTAATCACGCAACTTGTGGTGAGAAAGCGAAAGACACATGTCCTATCATATCACTTAGAGGTGTTACCTAAAAACTGATACCAATGAAGATATTTCCACAGAGAAAGGCAATCACAGATTCATTAAACAATCTTATGGTTCACCAAATGGAAAGGTGTGAGGATTGGATACGTTACGACATTGGGCTTAACAGAGATATACAAACACATGTGAAATATATAATCACCAAAGACCTACGGAACACCAAGAGAACACTACTCAACATTGTGTCATAACCTACATGGGAAAAGGATCCGAAGAAGAATAGATATATGTATATGTTTGAAAGAACCACATCTTGCACACCTAGAACACACAAAACATTGTAAACAAATTTGCTGTGATAAAAAATAAAAATTAAGGTAAAAATACGAACCAGAAGTAATGAGACATAAACATAAAGGGCTTTTTCCTGGCACATTCCATTCTAATTTACAACCTACAACACCACTTCCATTAAGGCTCTGCTGCCCTAGTACCCAGATTTGGGAATGGAGAAATGCTGCCTCCTTGTGGCCGGTTCCCACAACAGCAGCTTTAAACCCATTGCTGAAGGTCACTGAATAGTCACCAAACTTGCAGTTCTGTAAATGACACCTGCCCTGCAAGAAAATCCTGGGGTCAAAAATCGACCAAAAACTTCAAAAGAGGGCAAACTTCCGAGAAGACAATTTCAAGACGCATATTGTACTCACACTATTTTCTTTCTTTCTTTTTAACAGCAAAGGAAAAGGCGTGGAAAAATGATGAATTTTAGGAATTTTTAAAGACATGCAAACCCAAATTGCAAAACCCTATCAGCTCACAGCAGTCAGAATGGTCATTAGCAAAAAGCTGCAAACAATACCTGCTGAAGGGATTTTGGAGAAATGCGTACCCTCAGTTCTAAGGGGCACAAGGTAAGAGCCACTAGTGAAAACACAATGGAGGTGCTTTGAAAAGGGAAACTTTGAGCTACCAGTCAATCAATCTCACCCAATGCTGGGCCTATACCCTGAGAAAATGAGAAGCAAAAAGTCACATGCTGGGGGATTCCCTGGTGACGCAGTGGTTGAGAATCTGCCTGCCAATGCAGGGGACACGGGTTCGGGCCCTGGTCTGGGAAGATCCCACATGCCACGGAGCAACTAAGCCCGTGAGCCACAACTATTGAGCCTGTGCGTCTGGAGCTTGTGCTCTGGAAAAAGAGAGGCCGCGACAGTGAGAGGCCCACGCACCGCGATGAAGAGTGGCGCCCGCTCGCCGCAACTACAGAAAGCCCTCGCGAAGAAGCAACACAGCCAAAAATAAATTAATAAATAAATAAAACTTAAAACAAAATGTCACAGGCAGGCAGTCCTACACTACAGCAATGTTTATCATAGCCAACACTTGGAAGCAATGAAAATGTCCATCAACAGAGGAATGCACCAAGAAGAAGTGGTCCATGTACACATTGGAATATTACTCCAATTAAAAATATAAATTAAAATTAAATAACAAATAAAAGTAAGGAGACATCAGCTTTTGTGGGTTTATCCGGGCACATTCCACTCTAATTTATAAGCGAGGAACACCACTGGGCGGGAGGTCTGTTTCCCTAGTTTCCAGAGTGGGGAACGTAGAAAGGATGCCGCCCTCTGGACATTACCTGCAAAAGCAGCTTTAAAGCCTGTGCTAATGGTCACTTCATATGAACAACTACTGCAGGGCTGTAACTGAAACCTGCCCTCAAAATGTCTTGAGGGAGGGAATGGCCAAAACCTTTCAAATTGTGACACATACTTTAAGAAAACACTTTGAAGAACTAAGCTATAATCACACTTTGAAAAATAAAAAGGACATCTCTTAAAGCTCAATTTCAACAGATTATGAGACACATGCAAATTCAACCACAAAGAGGTATCAGCTCACACCAGTCAGAAGAACCATCAGCAAGTCAACTATAAACAATAAATGCTGAAGGTGTTGTGGAGAAATGCATACCCTCCACTTTAAGAGGGACGAAACCTGGAAAGAGCCACTAATGAGAATAGAATGGAGGAGCCTTTAAAAGGTAAACATTGAGCTACCAAATGATCCACCAGGCCCATTCCTGGACCTAGAAACTAAGAGGACAGAATTGGAAAGACACAGGCTGGCAAATCTGCACTGCACCGTATTACTCTAGCCAAGATATGGAAGTAACCAAAAAGTTCACCAACAGATGGGTGGACATAGAAGAACTGCTACATGTCGAGATGGAATATTAGCTAGCAAAGAAACGAAAAACTGCCATTTGCAGCACCATAGGTGAGTCTACAAGTAATCACGCAACTTGCGGTAAGTGAGAAAGCGAAAGACACATGTCCTATCATATCACGTAAAGGTGTTACCTAAAAACTGATACCAATGAAGATACTTCCACAGAGAAAGGCAAACAAAGATTCATTAAACAATCTTTTGGTCCACCAAATGGAAAGGTGTGAGGACTGGATACATTACGACATTGGGCTTAACAGAGATATACAAACACATGCGAAATATATAATCACCAAAACCTACGGAATACCAAGAGAACACTACTGAAAATTGTGTCATAACCTACATGGGAAAAGGATCCGAAGAAGAATAGATATATGTATATGTGTGAAAGAACCACATCTTGCACACCTAGAACACACAAAACATTGTAAACAAATTTGCTGTGATAAAAAATAAAAATTAAGGTAAAAATACGAACCAGAAGTAATGAGACATAAACATAAAGGGCTTTTTCCTGGCACATTCCATTCTAATTTACAACCTACAACACCACTTCCATTAAGGCTCTGCTTCCCTAGTACCCAGATTTGGGAATGGAGAAATGCTGCCTCCTTTGGCCGGTTCCCACAACAGCAGCTTTAAACCCATTGCTAAAGGTCACTGAATAGTCACCAAACTTGCAGTTCTGTAAATGACACCTGCCCTCCAAAAAAATCCTGGGGTCAAAAATCGACCAAAAAATTCAAGAGGACAAAATTCTGAGAAGACAATTTCAAGACGTATATTGTACTCACACTATTTTCTTTCTTTCTTTTTTTAACAGAAAAGGAAAAGGCGTGGGAAAATCATGAATTTTAGGGATTTTTAAAGACATGCAAACCCGAATTACAAAACCCTATCAGCTCACAGCGGTCAGAATGGTCATTAGTAAAAAGCTGCAAACAATACATGCTGAAGGGATTTTGGAGAAATGCGTACCCTCCATTCTAAGGGGGACCTGGTAAGAGCCACTACTGAAAACACAATGGAGGTGCTTTTAAAAGGGAAACTTTGAGCTACCACTCAGTCAATCACAGCCACTGCTGGGCCTATACCCTGAGAAAATGAGAATCTAAAAGTCACATGCTGGGGGTTTCCTTGGTGGCGTAGTGGTTGAGAATCTGCCTGCCAACGCAAGGGACACGGGTTCAAGCCCTGGTCTGGGAAGATCCCACATGCCGCGGAGCAACTAAGCCCGTGAGCCACAACTATTGAGCCTGCGCATCTGGAGCTTGTGCTCCGGAGCAAGAGAGGCCGCGACAGTGAGAAGCCCGCACAACGCGATGAAGAGTGGCCCCCGCTTGCTGCATCTATAGAAAGCCCTCACGAAGACCCAACACATCCAAAATTAAATAAATACATAAATAAAACTGAAAACAAAAAGTCACAGGCAGGCAGTCCTACACTCCAGCAATGTTTATCATAGCCAACACTAGGAAGCAACGAAAATGTCCATCAACAGAGGAATGCACCAAGAAGAAGTGGTCCATGTACATATTGGAATATTACTCCAATAAAACATATAAATTAAAATTAAATAACAAATGAAAGTAAGAGACATCAGCTTTTGTGGGTTTATCCGGGCACATTCCACTCTAATTTATAAGCGAGGAACACCACTGGCTGGGAGGTCTGTTTCCCAAGTTTCCAGAGTGGGGAACATAGAAAGGATGCCGCCCTCTGGACATTACCTGCAAAAGCAGCTTTAAAGCCTGTGCTAATGGTCACTTCATTTGAACGACTACTGCAGGGCTGTAACTGAAAGCTGCCCTCAAAATTTCTTGAGGGAGGGAATGGCCAGAACATTTCAAATTGTAACACATACTTTAAGAAAACACTTTGACGAACTAAGCTGTAATCACACTTTAAAAAATAAAAAGGACATGTCTTAAAACTCAATTTCAACGGATTATGAGACACATGCAAATTCAACCACAAAGAGGTATCAGCTCACACCAGTCAGAAGAACCATCAGCAAGTCAACTATAAACAATAAATGCTAAACGTGTTGTGGAGAAATGCATACCCTCCACTTTAAGAGGGACGAAACCTGGAAAGAGCCACTAATGAGAACAGAAGAGAGGTGCCTTTAAAAGGTAAACATTGAGCTACCAAATGATCCAGCAGGCCCATTCCTGGACCTAGAACCTAAGAAGACAGAATTGGAATGACACAGGCAGGCAAATCTGCACTGCACAGTATTACTCTAGCCAAGATATGGAAGTAACCAAAAAGTTCACCAACAGTTGGGTGGACATAGAAGAACTGCTACATGTCGAGATGGAATATTAGCTAGCGAAAAAATGAAACAATGCCATTTGCAGCACCATAGGTGAGTCTACAAGTAATCACGCAACTTGTGGTGAGAAAGCGAAAGACACATGTCCTATCATATCACTTAGAGGTGTTACCTAAAAACTGATACCAATGAAGATATTTCCACAGAGAAAGGCAATCACAGATTCATTAAACAATCTTATGGTTCACCAAATGGAAAGGTGTGAGGATTGGATACGTTACGACATTGGGCTTAACAGAGATATACAAACACATGCGAAATATATAATCACCAAAACCTACGGAATACCAAGAGAACACTACTGAAAATTGTGTCATAACCTACATGGGAAAAGGATCCGAAGAAGAATAGATATATGTATATGTGTGAAAGAACCACATCTTGCACACCTAGAACACACAAAACATTGTAAACAAATTTGCTGTGATAAAAAATAAAAATTAAGGTAAAAATACGAACCAGAAGTAATGAGACATAAACATAAAGGGCTTTTTCCTGGCACATTCCATTCTAATTTACAACCTACAACACCACTTCCATTAAGGCTCTGCTTCCCTAGTACCCAGATTTGGGAATGGAGAAATGCTGCCTCCTTTGGCCGGTTCCCACAACAGCAGCTTTAAACCCATTGCTAAAGGTCACTGAATAGTCACCAAACTTGCAGTTCTGTAAATGACACCTGCCCTCCAAAAAAATCCTGGGGTCAAAAATCGACCAAAAAATTCAAGAGGACAAAATTCTGAGAAGACAATTTCAAGACGTATATTGTACTCACACTATTTTCTTTCTTTCTTTTTTTAACAGAAAAGGAAAAGGCGTGGGAAAATCATGAATTTTAGGGATTTTTAAAGACATGCAAACCCGAATTACAAAACCCTATCAGCTCACAGCGGTCAGAATGGTCATTAGTAAAAAGCTGCAAACAATACATGCTGAAGGGATTTTGGAGAAATGCGTACCCTCCATTCTAAGGGGGACCTGGTAAGAGCCACTACTGAAAACACAATGGAGGTGCTTTTAAAAGGGAAACTTTGAGCTACCACTCAGTCAATCACAGCCACTGCTGGGCCTATACCCTGAGAAAATGAGAATCTAAAAGTCACATGCTGGGGGTTTCCTTGGTGGCGTAGTGGTTGAGAATCTGCCTGCCAACGCAAGGGACACGGGTTCAAGCCCTGGTCTGGGAAGATCCCACATGCCACGGAGCAACTAAGCCCGTGAGCCACAACTATTGAGCCTGCGCATCTGGAGCTTGTGCTCCGGAGCAAGAGAGGCCGCGACAGTGAGAAGCCCGCACAACGCGATGAAGAGTGGCCCCCGCTTGCTGCATCTATAGAAAGCCCTCACGAAGACCCAACACATCCAAAATTAAATAAATACATAAATAAAACTGAAAACAAAAAGTCACAGGCAGGCAGTCCTACACTCCAGCAATGTTTATCATAGCCAACACTAGGAAGCAACGAAAATGTCCATCAACAGAGGAATGCACCAAGAAGAAGTGGTCCATGTACATATTGGAATATTACTCCAATAAAACATATAAATTAAAATTAAATAACAAATGAAAGTAAGAGACATCAGCTTTTGTGGGTTTATCCGGGCACATTCCACTCTAATTTATAAGCGAGGAACACCACTGGCCGGGAGGTCTGTTTCCCAAGTTTCCAGAGTGGGGAACATAGAAAGGATGCCGCCCTCTGGACATTACCTGCAAAAGCAGCTTTAAAGCCTGTGCTAATGGTCACTTCATTTGAACGACTACTGCAGGGCTGTAACTGAAAGCTGCCCTCAAAATTTCTTGAGGGAGGGAATGGCCAGAACATTTCAAATTGTAACACATACTTTAAGAAAACACTTTGACGAACTAAGCTGTAATCACACTTTAAAAAATAAAAAGGACATGTCTTAAAACTCAATTTCAACGGATTATGAGACACATGCAAATTCAACCACAAAGAGGTATCAGCTCACACCAGTCAGAAGAACCATCAGCAAGTCAACTATAAACAATAAATGCTAAACGTGTTGTGGAGAAATGCATACCCTCCACTTTAAGAGGGACGAAACCTGGAAAGAGCCACTAATGAGAACAGAAGAGAGGTGCCTTTAAAAGGTAAACATTGAGCTACCAAATGATCCAGCAGGCCCATTCCTGGACCTAGAACCTAAGAAGACAGAATTGGAATGACACAGGCAGGCAAATCTGCACTGCACAGTATTACTCTAGCCAAGATATGGAAGTAACCAAAAAGTTCACCAACAGTTGGGTGGACATAGAAGAACTGCTACATGTCGAGATGGAATATTAGCTAGCGAAAAAATGAAACAATGCCATTTGCAGCACCATAGGTGAGTCTACAAGTAATCACGCAACTTGTGGTGAGAAAGCGAAAGACACATGTCCTATCATATCACTTAGAGGTGTTACCTAAAAACTGATACCAATGAAGATATTTCCACAGAGAAAGGCAATCACAGATTCATTAAACAATCTTATGGTTCACCAAATGGAAAGGTGTGAGGATTGGATACGTTACGACATTGGGCTTAACAGAGATATACAAACACATGTGAAATATATAATCACCAAAGACCTACGGAACACCAAGAGAACACTACTCAACATTGTGTCATAACCTACATGGGAAAAGGATCCGAAGAAGAATAGATATATGTATATGTTTGAAAGAACCACATCTTGCACACCTAGAACACACAAAACATTGTAAACAAATTTGCTGTGATAAAAAATAAAAATTAAGGTAAAAATACGAACCAGAAGTAATGAGACATAAACATAAAGGGCTTTTTCCTGGCACATTCCATTCTAATTTACAACCTACAACACCACTTCCATTAAGGCTCTGCTGCCCTAGTACCCAGATTTGGGAATGGAGAAATGCTGCCTCCTTGTGGCCGGTTCCCACAACAGCAGCTTTAAACCCATTGCTGAAGGTCACTGAATAGTCACCAAACTTGCAGTTCTGTAAATGACACCTGCCCTGCAAGAAAATCCTGGGGTCAAAAATCGACCAAAAACTTCAAAAGAGGGCAAACTTCCGAGAAGACAATTTCAAGACGCATATTGTACTCACACTATTTTCTTTCTTTCTTTTTAACAGCAAAGGAAAAGGCGTGGAAAAATGATGAATTTTAGGAATTTTTAAAGACATGCAAACCCAAATTGCAAAACCCTATCAGCTCACAGCAGTCAGAATGGTCATTAGCAAAAAGCTGCAAACAATACCTGCTGAAGGGATTTTGGAGAAATGCGTACCCTCAGTTCTAAGGGGCACAAGGTAAGAGCCACTAGTGAAAACACAATGGAGGTGCTTTGAAAAGGGAAACTTTGAGCTACCAGTCAATCAATCTCACCCAATGCTGGGCCTATACCCTGAGAAAATGAGAAGCAAAAAGTCACATGCTGGGGGATTCCCTGGTGACGCAGTGGTGGAGAATCTGCCTGCCAATGCAGGGGACACGGGTTCGGGCCCTGGTCTGGGAAGATCCCACATGCCACGGAGCAACTAAGCCCGTGAGCCACAACTATTGAGCCTGTGCGTCTGGAGCTTGTGCTCTGGAAAAAGAGAGGCCGCGACAGTGAGAGGCCCACGCACCGCGATGAAGAGTGGCGCCCGCTCGCCGCAACTACAGAAAGCCCTCGCGAAGAAGCAACACAGCCAAAAATAAATTAATAAATAAATAAAACTTAAAACAAAATGTCACAGGCAGGCAGTCCTACACTACAGCAATGTTGATCATAGCCAACACTTGGAAGCAATGAAAATGTCCATCAACAGAGGAATGCACCAAGAAGAAGTGGTCCATGTACACATTGGAATATTACTCCAATTAAAAATATAAATTAAAATTAAATAACAAATAAAAGTAAGGAGACATCAGCTTTTGTGGGTTTATCCGGGCACATTCCACTCTAATTTATAAGCGAGGAACACCACTGGGCGGGAGGTCTGTTTCCCTAGTTTCCAGAGTGGGGAACGTAGAAAGGATGCCGCCCTCTGGCCATTACCTGCAAAAGCAGCTTTAAAGCCTGTGCTAATGGTCACTTCATATGAACAACTACTGCAGGGCTGTAACTGAAACCTGCCCTCAAAATGTCTTGAGGGAGGGAATGGCCAAAACCTTTCAAATTGTGACACATACTTTAAGAAAACACTTTGAAGAACTAAGCTATAATCACACTTTGAAAAATAAAAAGGACATCTCTTAAAGCTCAATTTCAACAGATTATGAGACACATGCAAATTCAACCACAAAGAGGTATCAGCTCACACCAGTCAGAAGAACCATCAGCAAGTCAACTATAAACAATAAATGCTGAAGGTGTTGTGGAGAAATGCATACCCTCCACTTTAAGAGGGACGAAACCTGGAAAGAGCCACTAATGAGAATAGAATGGAGGAGCCTTTAAAAGGTAAACATTGAGCTACCAAATGATCCACCAGGCCCATTCCTGGACCTAGAAACTAAGAGGACAGAATTGGAAAGACACAGGCTGGCAAATCTGCACTGCACCGTATTACTCTAGCCAAGATATGGAAGTAACCAAAAAGTTCACCAACAGATGGGTGGACATAGAAGAACTGCTACATGTCGAGATGGAATATTAGCTAGCAAAGAAACGAAAAACTGCCATTTGCAGCACCATAGGTGAGTCTACAAGTAATCACGCAACTTGCGGTAAGTGAGAAAGCGAAAGACACATGTCCTATCATATCACGTAAAGGTGTTACCTAAAAACTGATACCAATGAAGATACTTCCACAGAGAAAGGCAAACAAAGATTCATTAAACAATCTTTTGGTCCACCAAATGGAAAGGTGTGAGGACTGGATACATTACGACATTGGGCTTAACAGAGATATACAAACACATGCGAAATATATAATCACCAAAACCTACGGAATACCAAGAGAACACTACTGAAAATTGTGTCATAACCTACATGGGAAAAGGATCCGAAGAAGAATAGATATATGTATATGTGTGAAAGAACCACATCTTGCACACCTAGAACACACAAAACATTGTAAACAAATTTGCTGTGATAAAAAATAAAAATTAAGGTAAAAATACGAACCAGAAGTAATGAGACATAAACATAAAGGGCTTTTTCCTGGCACATTCCATTCTAATTTACAACCTACAACACCACTTCCATTAAGGCTCTGCTTCCCTAGTACCCAGATTTGGGAATGGAGAAATGCTGCCTCCTTTGGCCGGTTCCCACAACAGCAGCTTTAAACCCATTGCTAAAGGTCACTGAATAGTCACCAAACTTGCAGTTCTGTAAATGACACCTGCCCTCCAAAAAAATCCTGGGGTCAAAAATCGACCAAAAAATTCAAGAGGACAAAATTCTGAGAAGACAATTTCAAGACGTATATTGTACTCACACTATTTTCTTTCTTTCTTTTTTTAACAGAAAAGGAAAAGGCGTGGGAAAATCATGAATTTTAGGGATTTTTAAAGACATGCAAACCCGAATTACAAAACCCTATCAGCTCACAGCGGTCAGAATGGTCATTAGTAAAAAGCTGCAAACAATACATGCTGAAGGGATTTTGGAGAAATGCGTACCCTCCATTCTAAGGGGGACCTGGTAAGAGCCACTACTGAAAACACAATGGAGGTGCTTTTAAAAGGGAAACTTTGAGCTACCACTCAGTCAATCACAGCCACTGCTGGGCCTATACCCTGAGAAAATGAGAATCTAAAAGTCACATGCTGGGGGTTTCCTTGGTGGCGTAGTGGTTGAGAATCTGCCTGCCAACGCAAGGGACACGGGTTCAAGCCCTGGTCTGGGAAGATCCCACATGCCGCGGAGCAACTAAGCCCGTGAGCCACAACTATTGAGCCTGCGCATCTGGAGCTTGTGCTCCGGAGCAAGAGAGGCCGCGACAGTGAGAAGCCCGCACAACGCGATGAAGAGTGGCCCCCGCTTGCTGCATCTATAGAAAGCCCTCACGAAGACCCAACACATCCAAAATTAAATAAATACATAAATAAAACTGAAAACAAAAAGTCACAGGCAGGCAGTCCTACACTCCAGCAATGTTTATCATAGCCAACACTAGGAAGCAACGAAAATGTCCATCAACAGAGGAATGCACCAAGAAGAAGTGGTCCATGTACATATTGGAATATTACTCCAATAAAACATATAAATTAAAATTAAATAACAAATGAAAGTAAGAGACATCAGCTTTTGTGGGTTTATCCGGGCACATTCCACTCTAATTTATAAGCGAGGAACACCACTGGCTGGGAGGTCTGTTTCCCAAGTTTCCAGAGTGGGGAACATAGAAAGGATGCCGCCCTCTGGACATTACCTGCAAAAGCAGCTTTAAAGCCTGTGCTAATGGTCACTTCATTTGAACGACTACTGCAGGGCTGTAACTGAAAGCTGCCCTCAAAATTTCTTGAGGGAGGGAATGGCCAGAACATTTCAAATTGTAACACATACTTTAAGAAAACACTTTGACGAACTAAGCTGTAATCACACTTTAAAAAATAAAAAGGACATGTCTTAAAACTCAATTTCAACGGATTATGAGACACATGCAAATTCAACCACAAAGAGGTATCAGCTCACACCAGTCAGAAGAACCATCAGCAAGTCAACTATAAACAATAAATGCTAAACGTGTTGTGGAGAAATGCATACCCTCCACTTTAAGAGGGACGAAACCTGGAAAGAGCCACTAATGAGAACAGAAGAGAGGTGCCTTTAAAAGGTAAACATTGAGCTACCAAATGATCCAGCAGGCCCATTCCTGGACCTAGAACCTAAGAAGACAGAATTGGAATGACACAGGCAGGCAAATCTGCACTGCACAGTATTACTCTAGCCAAGATATGGAAGTAACCAAAAAGTTCACCAACAGTTGGGTGGACATAGAAGAACTGCTACATGTCGAGATGGAATATTAGCTAGCGAAAAAATGAAACAATGCCATTTGCAGCACCATAGGTGAGTCTACAAGTAATCACGCAACTTGTGGTGAGAAAGCGAAAGACACATGTCCTATCATATCACTTAGAGGTGTTACCTAAAAACTGATACCAATGAAGATATTTCCACAGAGAAAGGCAATCACAGATTCATTAAACAATCTTATGGTTCACCAAATGGAAAGGTGTGAGGATTGGATACGTTACGACATTGGGCTTAACAGAGATATACAAACACATGCGAAATATATAATCACCAAAACCTACGGAATACCAAGAGAACACTACTGAAAATTGTGTCATAACCTACATGGGAAAAGGATCCGAAGAAGAATAGATATATGTATATGTGTGAAAGAACCACATCTTGCACACCTAGAACACACAAAACATTGTAAACAAATTTGCTGTGATAAAAAATAAAAATTAAGGTAAAAATACGAACCAGAAGTAATGAGACATAAACATAAAGGGCTTTTTCCTGGCACATTCCATTCTAATTTACAACCTACAACACCACTTCCATTAAGGCTCTGCTTCCCTAGTACCCAGATTTGGGAATGGAGAAATGCTGCCTCCTTTGGCCGGTTCCCACAACAGCAGCTTTAAACCCATTGCTAAAGGTCACTGAATAGTCACCAAACTTGCAGTTCTGTAAATGACACCTGCCCTCCAAAAAAATCCTGGGGTCAAAAATCGACCAAAAAATTCAAGAGGACAAAATTCTGAGAAGACAATTTCAAGACGTATATTGTACTCACACTATTTTCTTTCTTTCTTTTTTTAACAGAAAAGGAAAAGGCGTGGGAAAATCATGAATTTTAGGGATTTTTAAAGACATGCAAACCCGAATTACAAAACCCTATCAGCTCACAGCGGTCAGAATGGTCATTAGTAAAAAGCTGCAAACAATACATGCTGAAGGGATTTTGGAGAAATGCGTACCCTCCATTCTAAGGGGGACCTGGTAAGAGCCACTACTGAAAACACAATGGAGGTGCTTTTAAAAGGGAAACTTTGAGCTACCACTCAGTCAATCACAGCCACTGCTGGGCCTATACCCTGAGAAAATGAGAATCTAAAAGTCACATGCTGGGGGTTTCCTTGGTGGCGTAGTGGTTGAGAATCTGCCTGCCAACGCAAGGGACACGGGTTCAAGCCCTGGTCTGGGAAGATCCCACATGCCACGGAGCAACTAAGCCCGTGAGCCACAACTATTGAGCCTGCGCATCTGGAGCTTGTGCTCCGGAGCAAGAGAGGCCGCGACAGTGAGAAGCCCGCACAACGCGATGAAGAGTGGCCCCCGCTTGCTGCATCTATAGAAAGCCCTCACGAAGACCCAACACATCCAAAATTAAATAAATACATAAATAAAACTGAAAACAAAAAGTCACAGGCAGGCAGTCCTACACTCCAGCAATGTTTATCATAGCCAACACTAGGAAGCAACGAAAATGTCCATCAACAGAGGAATGCACCAAGAAGAAGTGGTCCATGTACATATTGGAATATTACTCCAATAAAACATATAAATTAAAATTAAATAACAAATGAAAGTAAGAGACATCAGCTTTTGTGGGTTTATCCGGGCACATTCCACTCTAATTTATAAGCGAGGAACACCACTGGCCGGGAGGTCTGTTTCCCAAGTTTCCAGAGTGGGGAACATAGAAAGGATGCCGCCCTCTGGACATTACCTGCAAAAGCAGCTTTAAAGCCTGTGCTAATGGTCACTTCATTTGAACGACTACTGCAGGGCTGTAACTGAAAGCTGCCCTCAAAATTTCTTGAGGGAGGGAATGGCCAGAACATTTCAAATTGTAACACATACTTTAAGAAAACACTTTGACGAACTAAGCTGTAATCACACTTTAAAAAATAAAAAGGACATGTCTTAAAACTCAATTTCAACGGATTATGAGACACATGCAAATTCAACCACAAAGAGGTATCAGCTCACACCAGTCAGAAGAACCATCAGCAAGTCAACTATAAACAATAAATGCTAAACGTGTTGTGGAGAAATGCATACCCTCCACTTTAAGAGGGACGAAACCTGGAAAGAGCCACTAATGAGAACAGAAGAGAGGTGCCTTTAAAAGGTAAACATTGAGCTACCAAATGATCCAGCAGGCCCATTCCTGGACCTAGAACCTAAGAAGACAGAATTGGAATGACACAGGCAGGCAAATCTGCACTGCACAGTATTACTCTAGCCAAGATATGGAAGTAACCAAAAAGTTCACCAACAGTTGGGTGGACATAGAAGAACTGCTACATGTCGAGATGGAATATTAGCTAGCGAAAAAATGAAACAATGCCATTTGCAGCACCATAGGTGAGTCTACAAGTAATCACGCAACTTGTGGTGAGAAAGCGAAAGACACATGTCCTATCATATCACTTAGAGGTGTTACCTAAAAACTGATACCAATGAAGATATTTCCACAGAGAAAGGCAATCACAGATTCATTAAACAATCTTATGGTTCACCAAATGGAAAGGTGTGAGGATTGGATACGTTACGACATTGGGCTTAACAGAGATATACAAACACATGTGAAATATATAATCACCAAAGACCTACGGAACACCAAGAGAACACTACTCAACATTGTGTCATAACCTACATGGGAAAAGGATCCGAAGAAGAATAGATATATGTATATGTTTGAAAGAACCACATCTTGCACAGCTAGAACACACAAAACATTGTAAACAAATTTGCTGTGATAAAAAATAAAAATTAAGGTAAAAATACGAACCACAAGTAATGAGACATAAACATAAAGGGCTTTTTCCTGGCACATTCCATTCTAATTTACAACCTACAACACCACTTCCATTAAGGCTCTGCTGCCCTAGTACCCAGATTTGGGAATGGAGAAATGCTGCCTCCTTGTGGCCGGTTCCCACAACAGCAGCTTTAAACCCATTGCTGAAGGTCACTGAATAGTCACCAAACTTGCAGTTCTGTAAATGACACCTGCCCTGCAAGAAAATCCTGGGGTCAAAAATCGACCAAAAACTTCAAAAGAGGGCAAACTTCCGAGAAGACAATTTCAAGACGCATATTGTACTCACACTATTTTCTTTCTTTCTTTTTAACAGCAAAGGAAAAGGCGTGGAAAAATGATGAATTTTAGGAATTTTTAAAGACATGCAAACCCAAATTGCAAAACCCTATCAGCTCACAGCAGTCAGAATGGTCATTAGCAAAAAGCTGCAAACAATACCTGCTGAAGGGATTTTGGAGAAATGCGTACCCTCAGTTCTAAGGGGCACAAGGTAAGAGCCACTAGTGAAAACACAATGGAGGTGCTTTGAAAAGGGAAACTTTGAGCTACCAGTCAATCAATCTCACCCAATGCTGGGCCTATACCCTGAGAAAATGAGAAGCAAAAAGTCACATGCTGGGGGATTCCCTGGTGACGCAGTGGTGGAGAATCTGCCTGCCAATGCAGGGGACACGGGTTCGGGCCCTGGTCTGGGAAGATCCCACATGCCACGGAGCAACTAAGCCCGTGAGCCACAACTATTGAGCCTGTGCGTCTGGAGCTTGTGCTCTGGAAAAAGAGAGGCCGCGACAGTGAGAGGCCCACGCACCGCGATGAAGAGTGGCGCCCGCTCGCCGCAACTACAGAAAGCCCTCGCGAAGAAGCAACACAGCCAAAAATAAATTAATAAATAAATAAAACTTAAAACAAAATGTCACAGGCAGGCAGTCCTACACTACAGCAATGTTGATCATAGCCAACACTTGGAAGCAATGAAAATGTCCATCAACAGAGGAATGCACCAAGAAGAAGTGGTCCATGTACACATTGGAATATTACTCCAATTAAAAATATAAATTAAAATTAAATAACAAATAAAAGTAAGGAGACATCAGCTTTTGTGGGTTTATCCGGGCACATTCCACTCTAATTTATAAGCGAGGAACACCACTGGGCGGGAGGTCTGTTTCCCTAGTTTCCAGAGTGGGGAACGTAGAAAGGATGCCGCCCTCTGGCCATTACCTGCAAAAGCAGCTTTAAAGCCTGTGCTAATGGTCACT
Source organism: Balaenoptera borealis (assembly GCF_965194805.1). NCBI lineage: Eukaryota > Metazoa > Chordata > Mammalia > Artiodactyla > Balaenopteridae > Balaenoptera > Balaenoptera borealis. The sequence continues at coordinate 180,610 of NW_028123617.1, forward strand.
TCATATGAACAACTACTGCAGGGCTGTAACTGAAACCTGCCCTCAAAATGTCTTGAGGGAGGGAATGGCCAAAACCTTTCAAATTGTGACACATACTTTAAGAAAACACTTTGAAGAACTAAGCTATAATCACACTTTGAAAAATAAAAAGGACATCTCTTAAAGCTCAATTTCAACAGATTATGAGACACATGCAAATTCAACCACAAAGAGGTATCAGCTCACACCAGTCAGAAGAACCATCAGCAAGTCAACTATAAACAATAAATGCTGAAGGTGTTGTGGAGAAATGCATACCCTCCACTTTAAGAGGGACGAAACCTGGAAAGAGCCACTAATGAGAATAGAATGGAGGAGCCTTTAAAAGGTAAACATTGAGCTACCAAATGATCCACCAGGCCCATTCCTGGACCTAGAAACTAAGAGGACAGAATTGGAAAGACACAGGCTGGCAAATCTGCACTGCACCGTATTACTCTAGCCAAGATATGGAAGTAACCAAAAAGTTCACCAACAGATGGGTGGACATAGAAGAACTGCTACATGTCGAGATGGAATATTAGCTAGCAAAGAAACGAAAAACTGCCATTTGCAGCACCATAGGTGAGTCTACAAGTAATCACGCAACTTGCGGTAAGTGAGAAAGCGAAAGACACATGTCCTATCATATCACGTAAAGGTGTTACCTAAAAACTGATACCAATGAAGATACTTCCACAGAGAAAGGCAAACAAAGATTCATTAAACAATCTTTTGGTCCACCAAATGGAAAGGTGTGAGGACTGGATACATTACGACATTGGGCTTAACAGAGATATACAAACACATGCGAAATATATAATCACCAAAACCTACGGAATACCAAGAGAACACTACTGAAAATTGTGTCATAACCTACATGGGAAAAGGATCCGAAGAAGAATAGATATATGTATATGTGTGAAAGAACCACATCTTGCACACCTAGAACACACAAAACATTGTAAACAAATTTGCTGTGATAAAAAATAAAAATTAAGGTAAAAATACGAACCAGAAGTAATGAGACATAAACATAAAGGGCTTTTTCCTGGCACATTCCATTCTAATTTACAACCTACAACACCACTTCCATTAAGGCTCTGCTTCCCTAGTACCCAGATTTGGGAATGGAGAAATGCTGCCTCCTTTGGCCGGTTCCCACAACAGCAGCTTTAAACCCATTGCTAAAGGTCACTGAATAGTCACCAAACTTGCAGTTCTGTAAATGACACCTGCCCTCCAAAAAAATCCTGGGGTCAAAAATCGACCAAAAAATTCAAGAGGACAAAATTCTGAGAAGACAATTTCAAGACGTATATTGTACTCACACTATTTTCTTTCTTTCTTTTTTTAACAGAAAAGGAAAAGGCGTGGGAAAATCATGAATTTTAGGGATTTTTAAAGACATGCAAACCCGAATTACAAAACCCTATCAGCTCACAGCGGTCAGAATGGTCATTAGTAAAAAGCTGCAAACAATACATGCTGAAGGGATTTTGGAGAAATGCGTACCCTCCATTCTAAGGGGGACCTGGTAAGAGCCACTACTGAAAACACAATGGAGGTGCTTTTAAAAGGGAAACTTTGAGCTACCACTCAGTCAATCACAGCCACTGCTGGGCCTATACCCTGAGAAAATGAGAATCTAAAAGTCACATGCTGGGGGTTTCCTTGGTGGCGTAGTGGTTGAGAATCTGCCTGCCAACGCAAGGGACACGGGTTCAAGCCCTGGTCTGGGAAGATCCCACATGCCGCGGAGCAACTAAGCCCGTGAGCCACAACTATTGAGCCTGCGCATCTGGAGCTTGTGCTCCGGAGCAAGAGAGGCCGCGACAGTGAGAAGCCCGCACAACGCGATGAAGAGTGGCCCCCGCTTGCTGCATCTATAGAAAGCCCTCACGAAGACCCAACACATCCAAAATTAAATAAATACATAAATAAAACTGAAAACAAAAAGTCACAGGCAGGCAGTCCTACACTCCAGCAATGTTTATCATAGCCAACACTAGGAAGCAACGAAAATGTCCATCAACAGAGGAATGCACCAAGAAGAAGTGGTCCATGTACATATTGGAATATTACTCCAATAAAACATATAAATTAAAATTAAATAACAAATGAAAGTAAGAGACATCAGCTTTTGTGGGTTTATCCGGGCACATTCCACTCTAATTTATAAGCGAGGAACACCACTGGCCGGGAGGTCTGTTTCCCAAGTTTCCAGAGTGGGGAACATAGAAAGGATGCCGCCCTCTGGACATTACCTGCAAAAGCAGCTTTAAAGCCTGTGCTAATGGTCACTTCATTTGAACGACTACTGCAGGGCTGTAACTGAAAGCTGCCCTCAAAATTTCTTGAGGGAGGGAATGGCCAGAACATTTCAAATTGTAACACATACTTTAAGAAAACACTTTGACGAACTAAGCTGTAATCACACTTTAAAAAATAAAAAGGACATGTCTTAAAACTCAATTTCAACGGATTATGAGACACATGCAAATTCAACCACAAAGAGGTATCAGCTCACACCAGTCAGAAGAACCATCAGCAAGTCAACTATAAACAATAAATGCTAAACGTGTTGTGGAGAAATGCATACCCTCCACTTTAAGAGGGACGAAACCTGGAAAGAGCCACTAATGAGAACAGAAGAGAGGTGCCTTTAAAAGGTAAACATTGAGCTACCAAATGATCCAGCAGGCCCATTCCTGGACCTAGATCCTAAGAAGACAGAATTGGAATGACACAGGCAGGCAAATCTGCACTGCACAGTATTACTCTAGCCAAGATATGGAAGTAACCAAAAAGTTCACCAACAGTTGGGTGGACATAGAAGAACTGCTACATGTCGAGATGGAATATTAGCTAGCGAAAAAATGAAACAATGCCATTTGCAGCACCATAGGTGAGTCTACAAGTAATCACGCAACTTGTGGTGAGAAAGCGAAAGACACATGTCCTATCATATCACTTAGAGGTGTTACCTAAAAACTGATACCAATGAAGATATTTCCACAGAGAAAGGCAATCACAGATTCATTAAACAATCTTATGGTTCACCAAATGGAAAGGTGTGAGGATTGGATACGTTACGACATTGGGCTTAACAGAGATATACAAACACATGCGAAATATATAATCACCAAAACCTACGGAATACCAAGAGAACACTACTGAAAATTGTGTCATAACCTACATGGGAAAAGGATCCGAAGAAGAATAGATATATGTATATGTGTGAAAGAACCACATCTTGCACACCTAGAACACACAAAACATTGTAAACAAATTTGCTGTGATAAAAAATAAAAATTAAGGTAAAAATACGAACCAGAAGTAATGAGACATAAACATAAAGGGCTTTTTCCTGGCACATTCCATTCTAATTTACAACCTACAACACCACTTCCATTAAGGCTCTGCTTCCCTAGTACCCAGATTTGGGAATGGAGAAATGCTGCCTCCTTTGGCCGGTTCCCACAACAGCAGCTTTAAACCCATTGCTAAAGGTCACTGAATAGTCACCAAACTTGCAGTTCTGTAAATGACACCTGCCCTCCAAAAAAATCCTGGGGTCAAAAATCGACCAAAAAATTCAAGAGGACAAAATTCTGAGAAGACAATTTCAAGACGTATATTGTACTCACACTATTTTCTTTCTTTCTTTTTTTAACAGAAAAGGAAAAGGCGTGGGAAAATCATGAATTTTAGGGATTTTTAAAGACATGCAAACCCGAATTACAAAACCCTATCAGCTCACAGCGGTCAGAATGGTCATTAGTAAAAAGCTGCAAACAATACATGCTGAAGGGATTTTGGAGAAATGCGTACCCTCCATTCTAAGGGGGACCTGGTAAGAGCCACTACTGAAAACACAATGGAGGTGCTTTTAAAAGGGAAACTTTGAGCTACCACTCAGTCAATCACAGCCACTGCTGGGCCTATACCCTGAGAAAATGAGAATCTAAAAGTCACATGCTGGGGGTTTCCTTGGTGGCGTAGTGGTTGAGAATCTGCCTGCCAACGCAAGGGACACGGGTTCAAGCCCTGGTCTGGGAAGATCCCACATGCCACGGAGCAACTAAGCCCGTGAGCCACAACTATTGAGCCTGCGCATCTGGAGCTTGTGCTCCGGAGCAAGAGAGGCCGCGACAGTGAGAAGCCCGCACAACGCGATGAAGAGTGGCCCCCGCTTGCTGCATCTATAGAAAGCCCTCACGAAGACCCAACACATCCAAAATTAAATAAATACATAAATAAAACTGAAAACAAAAAGTCACAGGCAGGCAGTCCTACACTCCAGCAATGTTTATCATAGCCAACACTAGGAAGCAACGAAAATGTCCATCAACAGAGGAATGCACCAAGAAGAAGTGGTCCATGTACATATTGGAATATTACTCCAATAAAACATATAAATTAAAATTAAATAACAAATGAAAGTAAGAGACATCAGCTTTTGTGGGTTTATCCGGGCACATTCCACTCTAATTTATAAGCGAGGAACACCACTGGCCGGGAGGTCTGTTTCCCAAGTTTCCAGAGTGGGGAACATAGAAAGGATGCCGCCCTCTGGACATTACCTGCAAAAGCAGCTTTAAAGCCTGTGCTAATGGTCACTTCATTTGAACGACTACTGCAGGGCTGTAACTGAAAGCTGCCCTCAAAATTTCTTGAGGGAGGGAATGGCCAGAACATTTCAAATTGTAACACATACTTTAAGAAAACACTTTGACGAACTAAGCTGTAATCACACTTTAAAAAATAAAAAGGACATGTCTTAAAACTCAATTTCAACGGATTATGAGACACATGCAAATTCAACCACAAAGAGGTATCAGCTCACACCAGTCAGAAGAACCATCAGCAAGTCAACTATAAACAATAAATGCTAAACGTGTTGTGGAGAAATGCATACCCTCCACTTTAAGAGGGACGAAACCTGGAAAGAGCCACTAATGAGAACAGAAGAGAGGTGCCTTTAAAAGGTAAACATTGAGCTACCAAATGATCCAGCAGGCCCATTCCTGGACCTAGAACCTAAGAAGACAGAATTGGAATGACACAGGCAGGCAAATCTGCACTGCACAGTATTACTCTAGCCAAGATATGGAAGTAACCAAAAAGTTCACCAACAGTTGGGTGGACATAGAAGAACTGCTACATGTCGAGATGGAATATTAGCTAGCGAAAAAATGAAACAATGCCATTTGCAGCACCATAGGTGAGTCTACAAGTAATCACGCAACTTGTGGTGAGAAAGCGAAAGACACATGTCCTATCATATCACTTAGAGGTGTTACCTAAAAACTGATACCAATGAAGATATTTCCACAGAGAAAGGCAATCACAGATTCATTAAACAATCTTATGGTTCACCAAATGGAAAGGTGTGAGGATTGGATACGTTACGACATTGGGCTTAACAGAGATATACAAACACATGTGAAATATATAATCACCAAAGACCTACGGAACACCAAGAGAACACTACTCAACATTGTGTCATAACCTACATGGGAAAAGGATCCGAAGAAGAATAGATATATGTATATGTTTGAAAGAACCACATCTTGCACACCTAGAACACACAAAACATTGTAAACAAATTTGCTGTGATAAAAAATAAAAATTAAGGTAAAAATACGAACCACAAGTAATGAGACATAAACATAAAGGGCTTTTTCCTGGCACATTCCATTCTAATTTACAAACTACAACACCACTTCCATTAAGGCTCTGCTGCCCTAGTACCCAGATTTGGGAATGGAGAAATGCTGCCTCCTTGTGGCCGGTTCCCACAACAGCAGCTTTAAACCCATTGCTGAAGGTCACTGAATAGTCACCAAACTTGCAGTTCTGTAAATGACACCTGCCCTGCAAGAAAATCCTGGGGTCAAAAATCGACCAAAAACTTCAAAAGAGGGCAAACTTCCGAGAAGACAATTTCAAGACGCATATTGTACTCACACTATTTTCTTTCTTTCTTTTTAACAGCAAAGGAAAAGGCGTGGAAAAATGATGAATTTTAGGAATTTTTAAAGACATGCAAACCCAAATTGCAAAACCCTATCAGCTCACAGCAGTCAGAATGGTCATTAGCAAAAAGCTGCAAACAATACCTGCTGAAGGGATTTTGGAGAAATGCGTACCCTCAGTTCTAAGGGGCACAAGGTAAGAGCCACTAGTGAAAACACAATGGAGGTGCTTTGAAAAGGGAAACTTTGAGCTACCAGTCAATCAATCTCACCCAATGCTGGGCCTATACCCTGAGAAAATGAGAAGCAAAAAGTCACATGCTGGGGGATTCCCTGGTGACGCAGTGGTGGAGAATCTGCCTGCCAATGCAGGGGACACGGGTTCGGGCCCTGGTCTGGGAAGATCCCACATGCCACGGAGCAACTAAGCCCGTGAGCCACAACTATTGAGCCTGTGCGTCTGGAGCTTGTGCTCTGGAAAAAGAGAGGCCGCGACAGTGAGAGGCCCACGCACCGCGATGAAGAGTGGCGCCCGCTCGCCGCAACTACAGAAAGCCCTCGCGAAGAAGCAACACAGCCAAAAATAAATTAATAAATAAATAAAACTTAAAACAAAAAGTCACAGGCAGGCAGTCCTACACTACAGCAATGTTTATCATAGCCAACACTTGGAAGCAATGAAAATGTCCATCAACAGAGGAATGCACCAAGAAGAAGTGGTCCATGTACACATTGGAATATTACTCCAATTAAAAATATAAATTAAAATTAAATAACAAATAAAAGTAAGGAGACATCAGCTTTTGTGGGTTTATCCGGGCACATTCCACTCTAATTTATAAGCGAGGAACACCACTGGGCGGGAGGTCTGTTTCCCTAGTTTCCAGAGTGGGGAACGTAGAAAGGATGCCGCCCTCTGGCCATTACCTGCAAAAGCAGCTTTAAAGCCTGTGCTAATGGTCACTTCATATGAACAACTACTGCAGGGCTGTAACTGAAACCTGCCCTCAAAATGTCTTGAGGGAGGGAATGGCCAAAACCTTTCAAATCGTGACACATACTTTAAGAAAACACTTTGATGAACTAAGCTATAATCACACTTTGAAAAATAAAAAGGACATCTCTTAAAGCTCAATTTCAACAGATTATGAGACACATGCAAATTCAACCACAAAGAGGTATCAGCTCACACCAGTCAGAAGAACCATCAGCAAGTCAACTATAAACAATAAATGCTGAAGGTGTTGTGGAGAAATGCATACCCTCCACTTTAAGAGGGACGAAACCTGGAAAGAGCCACTAATGAGAATAGAATGGAGGAGCCTTTAAAAGGTAAACATTGAGCTACCAAATGATCCACCAGGCCCATTCCTGGACCTAGAAACTAAGAGGACAGAATTGGAAAGACACAGGCTGGCAAATCTGCACTGCACCGTATTACTCTAGCCAAGATATGGAAGTAACCAAAAAGTTCACCAACAGATGGGTGGACATAGAAGAACTGCTACATGTCGAGATGGAATATTAGCTAGCAAAGAAACGAAAAACTGCCATTTGCAGCACCATAGGTGAGTCTACAAGTAATCACGCAACTTGCGGTAAGTGAGAAAGCGAAAGACACATGTCCTATCATATCACGTAAAGGTGTTACCTAAAAACTGATACCAATGAAGATACTTCCACAGAGAAAGGCAAACAAAGATTCATTAAACAATCTTTTGGTCCACCAAATGGAAAGGTGTGAGGACTGGATACATTACGACATTGGGCTTAACAGAGATATACAAACACATGCGAAATATATAATCACCAAAACCTACGGAATACCAAGAGAACACTACTGAAAATTGTGTCATAACCTACATGGGAAAAGGATCCGAAGAAGAATAGATATATGTATATGTGTGAAAGAACCACATCTTGCACACCTAGAACACACAAAACATTGTAAACAAATTTGCTGTGATAAAAAATAAAAATTAAGGTAAAAATACGAACCAGAAGTAATGAGACATAAACATAAAGGGCTTTTTCCTGGCACATTCCATTCTAATTTACAACCTACAACACCACTTCCATTAAGGCTCTGCTTCCCTAGTACCCAGATTTGGGAATGGAGAAATGCTGCCTCCTTTGGCCAGTTCCCACAACAGCAGCTTTAAACCCATTGCTAAAGGTCACTGAATAGTCACCAAACTTGCAGTTCTGTAAATGACACCTGCCCTCCAAAAAAATCCTGGGGTCAAAAATCGACCAAAAAATTCAAGAGGACAAAATTCTGAGAAGACAATTTCAAGACGTATATTGTACTCACACTATTTTCTTTCTTTCTTTTTTTAACAGAAAAGGAAAAGGCGTGGGAAAATCATGAATTTTAGGGATTTTTAAAGACATGCAAACCCGAATTACAAAACCCTATCAGCTCACAGCGGTCAGAATGGTCATTAGTAAAAAGCTGCAAACAATACATGCTGAAGGGATTTTGGAGAAATGCGTACCCTCCATTCTAAGGGGGACCTGGTAAGAGCCACTACTGAAAACACAATGGAGGTGCTTTTAAAAGGGAAACTTTGAGCTACCACTCAGTCAATCACAGCCACTGCTGGGCCTATACCCTGAGAAAATGAGAATCTAAAAGTCACATGCTGGGGGTTTCCTTGGTGGCGCAGTGGTTGAGAATCTGCCTGCCAACGCAAGGGACACGGGTTCAAGCCCTGGTTTGGGAAGATCCCACATGCCGCGGAGCAACTAAGCCCGTGAGCCACAACTATTGAGCCTGCGCATCTGGAGCTTGTGCTCCGGAGCAAGAGAGGCCGCGACAGTGAGAAGCCCGCACAACGCGATGAAGAGTGGCCCCCGCTTGCTGCATCTATAGAAAGCCCTCACGAAGACCCAACACATCCAAAATTAAATAAATACATAAATAAAACTGAAAACAAAAAGTCACAGGCAGGCAGTCCTACACTCCAGCAATGTTTATCATAGCCAACACTAGGAAGCAACGAAAATGTCCATCAACAGAGGAATGCACCAAGAAGAAGTGGTCCATGTACACATTGGAATATTACTCCAATTAAAAATATAAATTAAAATTAAATAACAAATAAAAGTAAGGAGACATCAGCTTTTGTGGGTTTATCCGGGCACATTCCACTCTAATTTATAAGCGAGGAACACCACTGGGCGGGAGGTCTGTTTCCCTAGTTTCCAGAGTGGGGAACGTAGAAAGGATGCCGCCCTCTGGCCATTACCTGCAAAAGCAGCTTTAAAGCCTGTGCTAATGGTCACTTCATATGAACAACTACTGCAGGGCTGTAACTGAAACCTGCCCTCAAAATGTCTTGAGGGAGGGAATGGCCAAAACCTTTCAAATTGTGACACATACTTTAAGAAAACACTTTGAAGAACTAAGCTATAATCACACTTTGAAAAATAAAAAGGACATCTCTTAAAGCTCAATTTCAACAGATTATGAGACACATGCAAATTCAACCACAAAGAGGTATCAGCTCACACCAGTCAGAAGAACCATCAGCAAGTCAACTATAAACAATAAATGCTGAAGGTGTTGTGGAGAAATGCATACCCTCCACTTTAAGAGGGACGAAACCTGGAAAGAGCCACTAATGAGAATAGAATGGAGGAGCCTTTAAAAGGTAAACATTGAGCTACCAAATGATCCACCAGGCCCATTCCTGGACCTAGAAACTAAGAGGACAGAATTGGAAAGACACAGGCTGGCAAATCTGCACTGCACCGTATTACTCTAGCCAAGATATGGAAGTAACCAAAAAGTTCACCAACAGATGGGTGGACATAGAAGAACTGCTACATGTCGAGATGGAATATTAGCTAGCAAAGAAACGAAAAACTGCCATTTGCAGCACCATAGGTGAGTCTACAAGTAATCACGCAACTTGCGGTAAGTGAGAAAGCGAAAGACACATGTCCTATCATATCACGTAAAGGTGTTACCTAAAAACTGATACCAATGAAGATACTTCCACAGAGAAAGGCAAACAAAGATTCATTAAACAATCTTTTGGTCCACCAAATGGAAAGGTGTGAGGACTGGATACATTACGACATTGGGCTTAACAGAGATATACAAACACATGCGAAATATATAATCACCAAAACCTACGGAATACCAAGAGAACACTACTGAAAATTGTGTCATAACCTACATGGGAAAAGGATCCAAAGAAGAATAGATATATGTATATGTGTGAAAGAACCACATCTTGCACACCTAGAACACACAAAACATTGTAAACAAATTTGCTGTGATAAAAAATAAAAATTAAGGTAAAAATACGAACCAGAAGTAATGAGACATAAACATAAAGGGCTTTTTCCTGGCACATTCCATTCTAATTTACAACCTACAACACCACTTCCATTAAGGCTCTGCTTCCCTAGTACCCAGATTTGGGAATGGAGAAATGCTGCCTCCTTTGGCCGGTTCCCACAACAGCAGCTTTAAACCCATTGCTAAAGGTCACTGAATAGTCACCAAACTTGCAGTTCTGTAAATGACACCTGCCCTCCAAAAAAATCCTGGGGTCAAAAATCGACCAAAAAATTCAAGAGGACAAAATTCTGAGAAGACAATTTCAAGACGTATATTGTACTCACACTATTTTCTTTCTTTCTTTTTTTAACAGAAAAGGAAAAGGCGTGGGAAAATCATGAATTTTAGGGATTTTTAAAGACATGCAAACCCGAATTACAAAACCCTATCAGCTCACAGCGGTCAGAATGGTCATTAGTAAAAAGCTGCAAACAATACATGCTGAAGGGATTTTGGAGAAATGCGTACCCTCCATTCTAAGGGGGACCTGGTAAGAGCCACTACTGAAAACACAATGGAGGTGCTTTTAAAAGGGAAACTTTGAGCTACCACTCAGTCAATCACAGCCACTGCTGGGCCTATACCCTGAGAAAATGAGAATCTAAAAGTCACATGCTGGGGGTTTCCTTGGTGGCGTAGTGGTTGAGAATCTGCCTGCCAACGCAAGGGACACGGGTTCAAGCCCTGGTCTGGGAAGATCCCACATGCCGCGGAGCAACTAAGCCCGTGAGCCACAACTATTGAGCCTGCGCATCTGGAGCTTGTGCTCCGGAGCAAGAGAGGCCGCGACAGTGAGAAGCCCGCACAACGCGATGAAGAGTGGCCCCCGCTTGCTGCATCTATAGAAAGCCCTCACGAAGACCCAACACATCCAAAATTAAATAAATACATAAATAAAACTGAAAACAAAAAGTCACAGGCAGGCAGTCCTACACTCCAGCAATGTTTATCATAGCCAACACTAGGAAGCAACGAAAATGTCCATCAACAGAGGAATGCACCAAGAAGAAGTGGTCCATGTACACATTGGAATATTACTCCAATTAAAAATATAAATTAAAATTAAATAACAAATAAAAGTAAGGAGACATCAGCTTTTGTGGGTTTATCCGGGCACATTCCACTCTAATTTATAAGCGAGGAACACCACTGGGCGGGAGGTCTGTTTCCCTAGTTTCCAGAGTGGGGAACGTAGAAAGGATGCCGCCCTCTGGCCATTACCTGCAAAAGCAGCTTTAAAGCCTGTGCTAATGGTCACTTCATATGAACAACTACTGCAGGGCTGTAACTGAAACCTGCCCTCAAAATGTCTTGAGGGAGGGAATGGCCAAAACCTTTCAAATTGTGACACATACTTTAAGAAAACACTTTGAAGAACTAAGCTATAATCACACTTTGAAAAATAAAAAGGACATCTCTTAAAGCTCAATTTCAACAGATTATGAGACACATGCAAATTCAACCACAAAGAGGTATCAGCTCACACCAGTCAGAAGAACCATCAGCAAGTCAACTATAAACAATAAATGCTGAAGGTGTTGTGGAGAAATGCATACCCTCCACTTTAAGAGGGACGAAACCTGGAAAGAGCCACTAATGAGAATAGAATGGAGGAGCCTTTAAAAGGTAAACATTGAGCTACCAAATGATCCACCAGGCCCATTCCTGGACCTAGAAACTAAGAGGACAGAATTGGAAAGACACAGGCTGGCAAATCTGCACTGCACCGTATTACTCTAGCCAAGATATGGAAGTAACCAAAAAGTTCACCAACAGATGGGTGGACATAGAAGAACTGCTACATGTCGAGATGGAATATTAGCTAGCAAAGAAACGAAAAACTGCCATTTGCAGCACCATAGGTGAGTCTACAAGTAATCACGCAACTTGCGGTAAGTGAGAAAGCGAAAGACACATGTCCTATCATATCACGTAAAGGTGTTACCTAAAAACTGATACCAATGAAGATACTTCCACAGAGAAAGGCAAACGAAGATTCATTAAACAATCTTTTGGTCCACCAAATGGAAAGGTGTGAGGACTGGATACATTACGACATTGGGCTTAACAGAGATATACAAACACATGCGAAATATATAATCACCAAAACCTACGGAATACCAAGAGAACACTACTGAAAATTGTGTCATAACCTACATGGGAAAAGGATCCGAAGAAGAATAGATATATGTATATGTGTGAAAGAACCACATCTTGCACACCTAGAACACACAAAACATTGTAAACAAATTTGCTGTGATAAAAAATAAAAATTAAGGTAAAAATACGAACCAGAAGTAATGAGACATAAACATAAAGGGCTTTTTCCTGGCACATTCCATTCTAATTTACAACCTACAACACCACTTCCATTAAGGCTCTGCTTCCCTAGTACCCAGATTTGGGAATGGAGAAATGCTGCCTCCTTTGGCCGGTTCCCAAAACAGCAGCTATAAACCCATTGCTAAAGGTCACTGAATAGTCACCAAACTTGCAGTTCTGTAAATGACACCTGCCCTCCAAAAAAATCCTGGGGTCAAAAATCCACCAAAAAATTCAAGAGGACAAAATTCTGAGAAGACAATTTCAAGACGTATATTGTACTCACACTATTTTCTTTCTTTCTTTTTTTAACAGAAAAGGAAAAGGCGTGGGAAAATCATGAATTTTAGGGATTTTTAAAGACATGCAAACCCGAATTACAAAACCCTATCAGCTCACAGCGGTCAGAATGGTCATTAGTAAAAAGCTGCAAACAATACATGCTGAAGGGATTTTGGAGAAATGCGTACCCTCCATTCTAAGGGGGACCTGGTAAGAGCCACTACTGAAAACACAATGGAGGTGCTTTTAAAAGGGAAACTTTGAGCTACCACTCAGTCAATCACAGCCACTGCTGGGCCTATACCCTGAGAAAATGAGAATCTAAAAGTCACATGCTGGGGGTTTCCTTGGTGGCGCAGTGGTTGAGAATCTGCCTGCCAACGCAAGGGACACGGGTTCAAGCCCTGGTCTGGGAAGATCCCACATGCCGCGGAGCAACTAAGCCCGTGAGCCACAACTATTGAGCCTGCGCATCTGGAGCTTGTGCTCCGGAGCAAGAGAGGCCGCGACAGTGAGAAGCCCGCACAACGCGATGAAGAGTGGCCCCCGCTTGCTGCATCTATAGAAAGCCCTCACGAAGACCCAACACATCCAAAATTAAATAAATACATAAATAAAACTGAAAACAAAAAGTCACAGGCAGGCAGTCCTACACTCCAGCAATGTTTATCATAGCCAACACTAGGAAGCAACGAAAATGTCCATCAACAGAGGAATGCACCAAGAAGAAGTGGTCCATGTACACATTGGAATATTACTCCAATTAAAAATATAAATTAAAATTAAATAACAAATAAAAGTAAGGAGACATCAGCTTTTGTGGGTTTATCCGGGCACATTCCACTCTAATTTATAAGCGAGGAACACCACTGGGCGGGAGGTCTGTTTCCCTAGTTTCCAGAGTGGGGAACGTAGAAAGGATGCCGCCCTCTGGCCATTACCTGCAAAAGCAGCTTTAAAGCCTGTGCTAATGGTCACTTCATATGAACAACTACTGCAGGGCTGTAACTGAAACCTGCCCTCAAAATGTCTTGAGGGAGGGAATGGCCAAAACCTTTCAAATTGTGACACATACTTTAAGAAAACACTTTGAAGAACTAAGCTATAATCACACTTTGAAAAATAAAAAGGACATCTCTTAAAGCTCAATTTCAACAGATTATGAGACACATGCAAATTCAACCACAAAGAGGTATCAGCTCACACCAGTCAGAAGAACCATCAGCAAGTCAACTATAAACAATAAATGCTGAAGGTGTTGTGGAGAAATGCATACCCTCCACTTTAAGAGGGACGAAACCTGGAAAGAGCCACTAATGAGAATAGAATGGAGGAGCCTTTAAAAGGTAAACATTGAGCTACCAAATGATCCACCAGGCCCATTCCTGGACCTAGAAACTAAGAGGACAGAATTGGAAAGACACAGGCTGGCAAATCTGCACTGCACCGTATTACTCTAGCCAAGATATGGAAGTAACCAAAAAGTTCACCAACAGATGGGTGGACATAGAAGAACTGCTACATGTCGAGATGGAATATTAGCTAGCAAAGAAACGAAAAACTGCCATTTGCAGCACCATAGGTGAGTCTACAAGTAATCACGCAACTTGCGGTAAGTGAGAAAGCGAAAGACACATGTCCTATCATATCACGTAAAGGTGTTACCTAAAAACTGATACCAATGAAGATACTTCCACAGAGAAAGGCAAACGAAGATTCATTAAACAATCTTTTGGTCCACCAAATGGAAAGGTGTGAGGACTGGATACATTACGACATTGGGCTTAACAGAGATATACAAACACATGCGAAATATATAATCACCAAAACCTACGGAATACCAAGAGAACACTACTGAAAATTGTGTCATAACCTACATGGGAAAAGGATCCGAAGAAGAATAGATATATGTATATGTGTGAAAGAACCACATCTTGCACACCTAGAACACACAAAACATTGTAAACAAATTTGCTGTGATAAAAAATAAAAATTAAGGTAAAAATACGAACCAGAAGTAATGAGACATAAACATAAAGGGCTTTTTCCTGGCACATTCCATTCTAATTTACAACCTACAACACCACTTCCATTAAGGCTCTGCTTCCCTAGTACCCAGATTTGGGAATGGAGAAATGCTGCCTCCTTTGGCCGGTTCCCAAAACAGCAGCTATAAACCCATTGCTAAAGGTCACTGAATAGTCACCAAACTTGCAGTTCTGTAAATGACACCTGCCCTCCAAAAAAATCCTGGGGTCAAAAATCGACCAAAAAATTCAAGAGGACAAAATTCTGAGAAGACAATTTCAAGACGTATATTGTACTCACACTATTTTCTTTCTTTCTTTTTTTAACAGAAAAGGAAAAGGCGTGGGAAAATCATGAATTTTAGGGATTTTTAAAGACATGCAAACCCGAATTACAAAACCCTATCAGCTCACAGCGGTCAGAATGGTCATTAGTAAAAAGCTGCAAACAATACATGCTGAAGGGATTTTGGAGAAATGCGTACCCTCCATTCTAAGGGGGACCTGGTAAGAGCCACTACTGAAAACACAATGGAGGTGCTTTTAAAAGGGAAACTTTGAGCTACCACTCAGTCAATCACAGCCACTGCTGGGCCTATACCCTGAGAAAATGAGAATCTAAAAGTCACATGCTGGGGGTTTCCTTGGTGGCGTAGTGGTTGAGAATCTGCCTGCCAACGCAAGGGACACGGGTTCAAGCCCTGGTCTGGGAAGATCCCACATGCCGCGGAGCAACTAAGCCCGTGAGCCACAACTATTGAGCCTGCGCATCTGGAGCTTGTGCTCCGGAGCAAGAGAGGCCGCGACAGTGAGAAGCCCGCACAACGCGATGAAGAGTGGCCCCCGCTTGCTGCATCTATAGAAAGCCCTCACGAAGACCCAACACATCCAAAATTAAATAAATACATAAATAAAACGGAAAACAAAAAGTCACAGGCAGGCAGTCCTACACTCCAGCAATGTTTATCATAGCCAACACTAGGAAGCAACGAAAATGTCCATCAACAGAGGAATGCACCAAGAAGAAGTGGTCCATGTACATATTGGAATATTACTCCAATAAAACATATAAATTAAAATTAAATAACAAATGAAAGTAAGAGACATCAGCTTTTGTGGGTTTATCCGGGCACATTCCACTCTAATTTATAAGCGAGGAACACCACTGGCCGGGAGGTCTGTTTCCCAAGTTTCCAGAGTGGGGAACATAGAAAGGATGCCGCCCTCTGGACATTACCTGCAAAAGCAGCTTTAAAGCCTGTGCTAATGGTCACTTCATTTGAACGACTACTGCAGGGCTGTAACTGAAAGCTGCCCTCAAAATTTCTTGAGGGAGGGAATGGCCAGAACATTTCAAATTGTAACACATACTTTAAGAAAACACTTTGAAGAACTAAGCTGTAGTCACACTTTGAAAAATAAAAAGGACATGTCTTAAAACTCAATTTCAACGGATTATGAGACACATGCAAATTCAACCACAAAGAGGTATCAGCTCACACCAGTCAGAAGAACCATCAGCAAGTCAACTATAAACAATAAATGCTAAACGTGTTGTGGAGAAATGCATACCCTCCACTTTAAGAGGGACGAAACCTGGAAAGAGCCACTAATGAGAACAGAAGAGAGGTGCCTTTAAAAGGTAAACATTGAGCTACCAAATGATCCAGCAGGCCCATTCCTGGACCTAGAACCTAAGAAGACAGAATTGGAATGACACAGGCAGGCAAATCTGCACTGCACAGTATTACTCTAGCCAAGATATGGAAGTAACCAAAAAGTTCACCAACAGTTGGGTGGACATAGAAGAACTGCTACATGTCGAGATGGAATATTAGCTAGCGAAAAAATGAAACAATGCCATTTGCAGCACCATAGGTGAGTCTACAAGTAATCACGCAACTTGTGGTGAGAAAGCGAAAGACACATATCCTATCATATCACTTAGAGGTGTTACCTAAAAACTGATACCAATGAAGATATTTCCACAGAGAAAGGCAATCACAGATTCATTAAACAATCTTATGGTTCACCAAATGGAAAGGTGTGGGGATTGGATACGTTACGACATTGGGCTTAACAGAGATATACAAACACATGTGAAATATATAATCACCAAAGACCTACGGAACACCAAGAGAACACTACTCAACATTGTGTCATAACCTACATGGGAAAAGGATCCGAAGAAGAATAGATATATGTATATGTTTGAAAGAACCACATCTTGCACACCTAGAACACACAAAACATTGTAAACAAATTTGCTGTCATAAAAAATAAAAATTAAGGTAAAAATACGAACCAGAAGTAATGAGACATAAACATAAAGGGCTTTTTCCTGGCACATTCCATTCTAATTTACAACCTACAACACCACTTCCATTAAGGCTCTGCTGCCCTAGTACCCAGATTTGGGAATGGAGAAATGCTGCCTCCTTGTGGCCGGTTCCCACAACAGCAGCTTTAAACCCATTGCTGAAGGTCACTGAATAGTCACCAAACTTGCAGTTCTGTAAATGACACCTGCCCTGCAAGAAAATCCTGGGGTCAAAAATCGACCAAAAACTTCAAAAGAGGGCAAACTTCCGAGAAGACAATTTCAAGACGCATATTGTACTCACACTATTTTCTTTCTTTCTTTTTAACAGCAAAGGAAAAGGCGTGGAAAAATGATGAATTTTAGGAATTTTTAAAGACATGCAAACCCAAATTGCAAAACCCTATCAGCTCACAGCAGTCAGAATGGTCATTAGCAAAAAGCTGCAAACAATACCTGCTGAAGGGATTTTGGAGAAATGCGTACCCTCGGTTCTAAGGGGCACAAGGTAAGAGCCACTAGTGAAAACACAATGGAGGTGCTTTGAAAAGGGAAACTTTGAGCTACCAGTCAATCAATCTCACCCAATGCTGGGCCTATACCCTGAGAAAATGAGAAGCAAAAAGTCACATGCTGGGGGATTCCCTGGTGACGCAGTGGTTGAGAATCTGCCTGCCAATGCAGGGGACACGGGTTCGGGCCCTGGTCTGGGAAGATCCCACATGCCACGGAGCAACTAAGCCCGTGAGCCACAACTATTGAGCCTCTGCGTCTGGAGCTTGTGCTCTGGAAAAAGAGAGGCCGCGACAGTGAGAGGCCCACGCACCGCGATGAAGAGTGGCGCCCGCTCGCCGCAACTACAGAAAGCCCTCGCGAAGAAGCAACACAGCCAAAAATAAATTAATAAATAAATAAAACTTAAAACAAAATGTCACAGGCAGGCAGTCCTACACTACAGCAATGTTTATCATAGCCAACACTTGGAAGCAATGAAAATGTCCATCAACAGAGGAATGCACCAAGAAGAAGTGGTCCATGTACACATTGGAATATTACTCCAATTAAAAATATAAATTAAAATTAAATAACAAATACAAGTAAGGAGACATCAGCTTTTGTGGGTTTATCCGGGCACATTCCACTCTAATTTATAAGCGAGGAACACCACTGGCCGGGAGGTCTGTTTCCCTAGTTTCCAGAGTGGGGAACGTAGAAAGGATGCCGCCCTCTGGACATTACCTGCAAAAGCAGCTTTAAAGCCTGTGCTAATGGTCACTTCATATGAACAACTACTGCAGGGCTGTAACTGAAACCTGCCCTCAAAATGTCTTGAGGGAGGGAATGGCCAAAACCTTTCAAATCGTGACACATACTTTAAGAAAACACTTTGACGAACTAAGCTATAATCACACTTTGAAAAATAAAAAGGATATCTCTTAAAGCTCAATTTCAACAGATTATGAGACACATGCAAATTCAACCACAAAGAGGTATCAGCTCACACCAGTCAGAAGAACCATCAGCAAGTCAACTATAAACAATAAATGCTGAAGGTGTTGTGGAGAAATGCATACCCTCCACTTTAAGAGGGACGAAACCTGGAAAGAGCCACTAATGAGAATAGAATGGAGGAGCCTTTAAAAGGTAAACATTGAGCTACCAAATGATCCACCAGGCCCATTCCTGGACCTAGAAACTAAGAGGACAGAATTGGAAAGACACAGGCTGGCAAATCTGCACTGCACCGTATTACTCTAGCCAAGATATGGAAGTAACCAAAAAGTTCACCAACAGATGGGTGGACATAGAAGAACTGCTACATGTCGAGATGGAATATTAGCTAGCAAAGAAACGAAAAACTGCCATTTGCAGCACCATAGGTGAGTCTACAAGTAATCACGCAACTTGCGGTAAGTGAGAAAGCGAAAGACACATGTCCTATCATATCACGTAAAGGTGTTACCTAAAAACTGATACCAATGAAGATACTTCCACAGAGAAAGGCAAACAAAGATTCATTAAACAATCTTTTGGTCCACCAAATGGAAAGGTGTGAGGACTGGATACATTACGACATTGGGCTTAACAGAGATATACAAACACATGCGAAATATATAATCACCAAAACCTACGGAATACCAAGAGAACACTACTGAAAATTGTGTCATAACCTACATGGGAAAAGGATCCGAAGAAGAATAGATATATGTATATGTGTGAAAGAACCACATCTTGCACACCTAGAACACACAAAACATTGTAAACAAATTTGCTGTGATAAAAAATAAAAATTAAGGTAAAAATACGAACCAGAAGTAATGAGACATAAACATAAAGGGCTTTTTCCTGGCACATTCCATTCTAATTTACAACCTACAACACCACTTCCATTAAGGCTCTGCTTCCCTAGTACCCAGATTTGGGAATGGAGAAATGCTGCCTCCTTTGGCCGGTTCCCACAACAGCAGCTTTAAACCCATTGCTAAAGGTCACTGAATAGTCACCAAACTTGCAGTTCTGTAAATGACACCTGCCCTCCAAAAAAATCCTGGGGTCAAAAATCGACCAAAAAATTCAAGAGGACAAAATTCTGAGAAGACAATTTCAAGACGTATATTGTACTCACACTATTTTCTTTCTTTCTTTTTTTAACAGAAAAGGAAAAGGCGTGGGAAAATCATGAATTTTAGGGATTTTTAAAGACATGCAAACCCGAATTACAAAACCCTATCAGCTCACAGCGGTCAGAATGGTCATTAGTAAAAAGCTGCAAACAATACATGCTGAAGGGATTTTGGAGAAATGCGTACCCTCCATTCTAAGGGGGACCTGGTAAGAGCCACTACTGAAAACACAATGGAGGTGCTTTTAAAAGGGAAACTTTGAGCTACCACTCAGTCAATCACAGCCACTGCTGGGCCTATACCCTGAGAAAATGAGAATCTAAAAGTCACATGCTGGGGGTTTCCTTGGTGGCGCAGTGGTTGAGAATCTGCCTGCCAACGCAAGGGACACGGGTTCAAGCCCTGGTCTGGGAAGATCCCACATGCCGCGGAGCAACTAAGCCCGTGAGCCACAACTATTGAGCCTGCGCATCTGGAGCTTGTGCTCCGGAGCAAGAGAGGCCGCGACAGTGAGAAGCCCGCACAACGCGATGAAGAGTGGCCCCCGCTTGCTGCATCTATAGAAAGCCCTCACGAAGACCCAACACATCCAAAATTAAATAAATACATAAATAAAACTGAAAACAAAAAGTCACAGGCAGGCAGTCCTACACTCCAGCAATGTTTATCATAGCCAACACTAGGAAGCAACGAAAATGTCCATCAACAGAGGAATGCACCAAGAAGTGGTCCATGTACATATTGGAATATTACTCCAATAAAACATATAAATTAAAATTAAATAACAAATGAAAGTAAGAGACATCAGCTTTTGTGGGTTTATCCGGGCACATTCCACTCTAATTTATAAGCGAGGAACACCACTGGCCGGGAGGTCTGTTTCCCAAGTTTCCAGAGTGGGGAACATAGAAAGGATGCCGCCCTCTGGACATTACCTGCAAAAGCAGCTTTAAAGCCTGTGCTAATGGTCACTTCATTTGAACGACTACTGCAGGGCTGTAACTGAAAGCTGCCCTCAAAATTTCTTGAGGGAGGGAATGGCCAGAACATTTCAAATTGTAACACATACTTTAAGAAAACACTTTGACGAACTAAGCTGTAATCACACTTTAAAAAATAAAAAGGACATGTCTTAAAACTCAATTTCAACGGATTATGAGACACATGCAAATTCAACCACAAAGAGGTATCAGCTCACACCAGTCAGAAGAACCATCAGCAAGTCAACTATAAACAATAAATGCTAAACGTGTTGTGGAGAAATGCATACCCTCCACTTTAAGAGGGACGAAACCTGGAAAGAGCCACTAATGAGAACAGAAGAGAGGTGCCTTTAAAAGGTAAACATTGAGCTACCAAATGATCCAGCAGGCCCATTCCTGGACCTAGAACCTAAGAAGACAGAATTGGAATGACACAGGCAGGCAAATCTGCACTGCACAGTATTACTCTAGCCAAGATATGGAAGTAACCAAAAAGTTCACCAACAGTTGGGTGGACATAGAAGAACTGCTACATGTCGAGATGGAATATTAGCTAGCGAAAAAATGAAACAATGCCATTTGCAGCACCATAGGTGAGTCTACAAGTAATCACGCAACTTGTGGTGAGAAAGCGAAAGACACATGTCCTATCATATCACTTAGAGGTGTTACCTAAAAACTGATACCAATGAAGATATTTCCACAGAGAAAGGCAATCACAGATTCATTAAACAATCTTATGGTTCACCAAATGGAAAGGTGTGAGGATTGGATACGTTACGACATTGGGCTTAACAGAGATATACAAACACATGTGAAATATATAATCACCAAAGACCTACGGAACACCAAGAGAACACTACTCAACATTGTGTCATAACCTACATGGGAAAAGGATCCGAAGAAGAATAGATATATGTATATGTTTGAAAGAACCACATCTTGCACACCTAGAACACACAAAACATTGTAAACAAATTTGCTGTGATAAAAAATAAAAATTAAGGTAAAAATACGAACCACAAGTAATGAGACATAAACATAAAGGGCTTTTTCCTGGCACATTCCATTCTAATTTACAACCTACAACACCACTTCCATTAAGGCTCTGCTGCCCTAGTACCCAGATTTGGGAATGGAGAAATGCTGCCTCCTTGTGGCCGGTTCCCACAACAGCAGCTTTAAACCCATTGCTGAAGGTCACTGAATAGTCACCAAACTTGCAGTTCTGTAAATGACACCTGCCCTGCAAGAAAATCCTGGGGTCAAAAATCGACCAAAAACTTCAAAAGAGGGCAAACTTCCGAGAAGACAATTTCAAGACGCATATTGTACTCACACTATTTTCTTTCTTTCTTTTTAACAGCAAAGGAAAAGGCGTGGAAAAATGATGAATTTTAGGAATTTTTAAAGACATGCAAACCCAAATTGCAAAACCCTATCAGCTCACAGCAGTCAGAATGGTCATTAGCAAAAAGCTGCAAACAATACCTGCTGAAGGGATTTTGGAGAAATGCGTACCCTCGGTTCTAAGGGGCACAAGGTAAGAGCCACTAGTGAAAACACAATGGAGGTGCTTTGAAAAGGGAAACTTTGAGCTACCAGTCAATCAATCTCACCCAATGCTGGGCCTATACCCTGAGAAAATGAGAAGCAAAAAGTCACATGCTGGGGGATTCCCTGGTGACGCAGTGGTTGCGAATCTGCCTGCCAATGCAGGGGACACGGGTTCGGGCCCTGGTCTGGGAAGATCCCACATGCCACGGAGCAACTAAGCCCGTGAGCCACAACTATTGAGCCTGTGCGTCTGGAGCTTGTGCTCTGGAAAAAGAGAGGCCACGACAGTGAGAGGCCCACGCACCGCGATGAAGAGTGGCACCCGCTCACCGCAACTACAGAAAGCCCTCGCGAAGAAGCAACACAGCCAAAAATAAATTAATAAATAAATAAAACTTAAAACAAAATGTCACAGGCAGGCAGTCCTACACTACAGCAATGTTTATCATAGCCAACACTTGGAAGCAATGAAAATGTCCATCAACAGAGGAATGCACCAAGAAGAAGTGGTCCATGTACACATTGGAATATTACTCCAATTAAAAATATAAATTAAAATTAAATAACAAATAAAAGTAAGGAGACATCAGCTTTTGTGGGTTTATCCGGGCACATTCCACTCTAATTTATAAGCGAGGAACACCACTGGGCGGGAGGTCTGTTTCCCTAGTTTCCAGAGTGGGGAACGTAGAAAGGATGCCGCCCTCTGGCCATTACCTGCAAAAGCAGCTTTAAAGCCTGTGCTAATGGTCACTTCATATGAACAACTACTGCAGGGCTGTAACTGAAACCTGCCCTCAAAATGTCTTGAGGGAGGGAATGGCCAAAACCTTTCAAATTGTGACACATACTTTAAGAAAACACTTTGAAGAACTAAGCTATAATCACACTTTGAAAAATAAAAAGGACATCTCTTAAAGCTCAATTTCAACAGATTATGAGACACATGCAAATTCAACCACAAAGAGGTATCAGCTCACACCAGTCAGAAGAACCATCAGCAAGTCAACTATAAACAATAAATGCTGAAGGTGTTGTGGAGAAATGCATACCCTCCACTTTAAGAGGGACGAAACCTGGAAAGAGCCACTAATGAGAATAGAATGGAGGAGCCTTTAAAAGGTAAACATTGAGCTACCAAATGATCCACCAGGCCCATTCCTGGACCTAGAAACTAAGAGGACAGAATTGGAAAGACACAGGCTGGCAAATCTGCACTGCACCGTATTACTCTAGCCAAGATATGGAAGTAACCAAAAAGTTCACCAACAGATGGGTGGACATAGAAGAACTGCTACATGTCGAGATGGAATATTAGCTAGCAAAGAAACGAAAAACTGCCATTTGCAGCACCATAGGTGAGTCTACAAGTAATCACGCAACTTGCGGTAAGTGAGAAAGCGAAAGACACATGTCCTATCATATCACGTAAAGGTGTTACCTAAAAACTGATACCAATGAAGATACTTCCACAGAGAAAGGCAAACAAAGATTCATTAAACAATCTTTTGGTCCACCAAATGGAAAGGTGTGAGGACTGGATACATTACGACATTGGGCTTAACAGAGATATACAAACACATGCGAAATATATAATCACCAAAACCTACGGAATACCAAGAGAACACTACTGAAAATTGTGTCATAACCTACATGGGAAAAGGATCCGAAGAAGAATAGATATATGTATATGTGTGAAAGAACCACATCTTGCACACCTAGAACACACAAAACATTGTAAACAAATTTGCTGTGATAAAAAATAAAAATTAAGGTAAAAATACGAACCAGAAGTAATGAGACATAAACATAAAGGGCTTTTTCCTGGCACATTCCATTCTAATTTACAACCTACAACACCACTTCCATTAAGGCTCTGCTTCCCTAGTACCCAGATTTGGGAATGGAGAAATGCTGCCTCCTTTGGCCGGTTCCCACAACAGCAGCTTTAAACCCATTGCTAAAGGTCACTGAATAGTCACCAAACTTGCAGTTCTGTAAATGACACCTGCCCTCCAAAAAAATCCTGGGGTCAAAAATCGACCAAAAAATTCAAGAGGACAAAATTCTGAGAAGACAATTTCAAGACGTATATTGTACTCACACTATTTTCTTTCTTTCTTTTTTTAACAGAAAAGGAAAAGGCGTGGGAAAATCATGAATTTTAGGGATTTTTAAAGACATGCAAACCCGAATTACAAAACCCTATCAGCTCACAGCGGTCAGAATGGTCATTAGTAAAAAGCTGCAAACAATACATGCTGAAGGGATTTTGGAGAAATGCGTACCCTCCATTCTAAGGGGGACCTGGTAAGAGCCACTACTGAAAACACAATGGAGGTGCTTTTAAAAGGGAAACTTTGAGCTACCACTCAGTCAATCACAGCCACTGCTGGGCCTATACCCTGAGAAAATGAGAATCTAAAAGTCACATGCTGGGGGTTTCCTTGGTGGCGTAGTGGTTGAGAATCTGCCTGCCAACGCAAGGGACACGGGTTCAAGCCCTGGTCTGGGAAGATCCCACATGCTGCGGAGCAACTAAGCCCGTGAGCCACAACTATTGAGCCTGCGCATCTGGAGCTTGTGCTCCGGAGCAAGAGAGGCCGCGACAGTGAGAAGCCCGCACAACGCGATGAAGAGTGGCCCCCGCTTGCTGCATCTATAGAAAGCCCTCACGAAGACCCAACACATCCAAAATTAAATAAATACATAAATAAAACGGAAAACAAAAAGTCACAGGCAGGCAGTCCTACACTCCAGCAATGTTTATCATAGCCAACACTAGGAAGCAACGAAAATGTCCATCAACAGAGGAATGCACCAAGAAGAAGTGGTCCATGTACATATTGGAATATTACTCCAATAAAACATATAAATTAAAATTAAATAACAAATGAAAGTAAGAGACATCAGCTTTTGTGGGTTTATCCGGGCACATTCCACTCTAATTTATAAGCGAGGAACACCACTGGCCGGGAGGTCTGTTTCCCAAGTTTCCAGAGTGGGGAACATAGAAAGGATGCCGCCCTCTGGACATTACCTGCAAAAGCAGCTTTAAAGCCTGTGCTAATGGTCACTTCATTTGAACGACTACTGCAGGGCTGTAACTGAAAGCTGCCCTCAAAATTTCTTGAGGGAGGGAATGGCCAGAACATTTCAAATTGTAACACATACTTTAAGAAAACACTTTGACGAACTAAGCTGTAATCACACTTTAAAAAATAAAAAGGACATGTCTTAAAACTCAATTTCAACGGATTATGAGACACATGCAAATTCAACCACAAAGAGGTATCAGCTCACACCAGTCAGAAGAACCATCAGCAAGTCAACTATAAACAATAAATGCTAAACGTGTTGTGGAGAAATGCATACCCTCCACTTTAAGAGGGACGAAACCTGGAAAGAGCCACTAATGAGAACAGAAGAGAGGTGCCTTTAAAAGGTAAACATTGAGCTACCAAATGATCCAGCAGGCCCATTCCTGGACCTAGAACCTAAGAAGACAGAATTGGAATGACACAGGCAGGCAAATCTGCACTGCACAGTATTACTCTAGCCAAGATATGGAAGTAACCAAAAAGTTCACCAACAGTTGGGTGGACATAGAAGAACTGCTACATGTCGAGATGGAATATTAGCTAGCGAAAAAATGAAACAATGCCATTTGCAGCACCATAGGTGAGTCTACAAGTAATCACGCAACTTGTGGTGAGAAAGCGAAAGACACATGTCCTATCATATCACTTAGAGGTGTTACCTAAAAACTGATACCAATGAAGATATTTCCACAGAGAAAGGCAATCACAGATTCATTAAACAATCTTATGGTTCACCAAATGGAAAGGTGTGAGGATTGGATACGTTACGACATTGGGCTTAACAGAGATATACAAACACATGTGAAATATATAATCACCAAAGACCTACGGAACACCAAGAGAACACTACTCAACATTGTGTCATAACCTACATGGGAAAAGGATCCGAAGAAGAATAGATATATGTATATGTTTGAAAGAACCACATCTTGCACACCTAGAACACACAAAACATTGTAAACAAATTTGCTGTGATAAAAAATAAAAATTAAGGTAAAAATACGAACCACAAGTAATGAGACATAAACATAAAGGGCTTTTTCCTGGCACATTCCATTCTAATTTACAACCTACAACACCACTTCCATTAAGGCTCTGCTGCCCTAGTACCCAGATTTGGGAATGGAGAAATGCTGCCTCCTTGTGGCCGGTTCCCACAACAGCAGCTTTAAACCCATTGCTGAAGGTCACTGAATAGTCACCAAACTTGCAGTTCTGTAAATGACACCTGCCCTGCAAGAAAATCCTGGGGTCAAAAATCGACCAAAAACTTCAAAAGAGGGCAAACTTCCGAGAAGACAATTTCAAGACGCATATTGTACTCACACTATTTTCTTTCTTTCTTTTTAACAGCAAAGGAAAAGGCGTGGAAAAATGATGAATTTTAGGAATTTTTAAAGACATGCAAACCCAAATTGCAAAACCCTATCAGCTCACAGCAGTCAGAATGGTCATTAGCAAAAAGCTGCAAACAATACCTGCTGAAGGGATTTTGGAGAAATGCGTACCCTCGGTTCTAAGGGGCACAAGGTAAGAGCCACTAGTGAAAACACAATGGAGGTGCTTTGAAAAGGGAAACTTTAAGCTACCAGTCAATCAATCTCACCCAATGCTGGGCCTATACCCTGAGAAAATGAGAAGCAAACAGTCACATGCTGGGGGATTCCCTGGTGACGCAGTGGTTGAGAATCTGCCTGCCAATGCAGGGGACACGGGTTCGGGCCCTGGTCTGGGAAGATCCCACATGCCACGGAGCAACTAAGCCCGTGAGCCACAACTATTGAGCCTGTGCGTCTGGAGCTTGTGCTCTGGAAAAAGAGAGGCCGCGACAGTGAGAGGCCCACGCACCGCGATGAAGAGTGGTGCCCGCTCGCCGCAACTACAGAAAGCCCTCGCGAAGAAGCAACACAGCCAAAAATAAATTAATAAATAAATAAAACTTAAAACAAAATGTCACAGGCAGGCAGTCCTACACTACAGCAATGTTTATCATAGCCAACACTTGGAAGCAATGAAAATGTCCATCAACAGAGGAATGCACCAAGAAGAAGTGGTCCATGTACACATTGGAATATTACTCCAATTAAAAATATAAATTAAAATTAAATAACAAATAAAAGTAAGGAGACATCAGCTTTTGTGGGTTTATCCGGGCACATTCCACTCTAATTTATAAGCGAGGAACACCACTGGGCGGGAGGTCTGTTTCCCTAGTTTCCAGAGTGGGGAACGTAGAAAGGATGCCGCCCTCTGGCCATTACCTGCAAAAGCAGCTTTAAAGCCTGTGCTAATGGTCACTTCATATGAACAACTACTGCAGGGCTGTAACTGAAACCTGCCCTCAAAATGTCTTGAGGGAGGGAATGGCCAAAACCTTTCAAATTGTGACACATACTTTAAGAAAACACTTTGAAGAACTAAGCTATAATCACACTTTGAAAAATAAAAAGGACATCTCTTAAAGCTCAATTTCAACAGATTATGAGACACATGCAAATTCAACCACAAAGAGGTATCAGCTCACACCAGTCAGAAGAACCATCAGCAAGTCAACTATAAACAATAAATGCTGAAGGTGTTGTGGAGAAATGCATACCCTCCACTTTAAGAGGGACGAAACCTGGAAAGAGCCACTAATGAGAATAGAATGGAGGAGCCTTTAAAAGGTAAACATTGAGCTACCAAATGATCCACCAGGCCCATTCCTGGACCTAGAAACTAAGAGGACAGAATTGGAAAGACACAGGCTGGCAAATCTGCACTGCACCGTATTACTCTAGCCAAGATATGGAAGTAACCAAAAAGTTCACCAACAGATGGGTGGACATAGAAGAACTGCTACATGTCGAGATGGAATATTAGCTAGCAAAGAAACGAAAAACTGCCATTTGCAGCACCATAGGTGAGTCTACAAGTAATCACGCAACTTGCGGTAAGTGAGAAAGCGAAAGACACATGTCCTATCATATCACGTAAAGGTGTTACCTAAAAACTGATACCAATGAAGATACTTCCACAGAGAAAGGCAAACAAAGATTCATTAAACAATCTTTTGGTCCACCAAATGGAAAGGTGTGAGGACTGGATACATTACGACATTGGGCTTAACAGAGATATACAAACACATGCGAAATATATAATCACCAAAACCTACGGAATACCAAGAGAACACTACTGAAAATTGTGTCATAACCTACATGGGAAAAGGATCCGAAGAAGAATAGATATATGTATATGTGTGAAAGAACCACATCTTGCACACCTAGAACACACAAAACATTGTAAACAAATTTGCTGTGATAAAAAATAAAAATTAAGGTAAAAATACGAACCAGAAGTAATGAGACATAAACATAAAGGGCTTTTTCCTGGCACATTCCATTCTAATTTACAACCTACAACACCACTTCCATTAAGGCTCTGCTGCCCTAGTACCCAGATTTGGGAATGGAGAAATGCTGCCTCCTTTGGCCGGTTCCCACAACAGCGGCTTTAAACCCATTGCTAAAGGTCACTGAATAGTCACCAAACTTGCAGTTCTGTAAATGACACCTGCCCTCCAAAAACATCCTGGGGTCAAAAATCGACCAAAAAATTCAAGAGGACAAAATTCTGAGAAGACAATTTCAAGACGTATATTGTACTCACACTATTTTCTTTCTTTCTTTTTTTAACAGAAAAGGAAAAGGCGTGGGAAAATCATGAATTTTAGGGATTTTTAAAGACATGCAAACCCGAATTACAAAACCCTATCAGCTCACAGCGGTCAGAATGGTCATTAGTAAAAAGCTGCAAACAATACATGCTGAAGGGATTTTGGAGAAATGCGTACCCTCCATTCTAAGGGGGACCTGGTAAGAGCCACTACTGAAAACACAATGGAGGTGCTTTTAAAAGGGAAACTTTGAGCTACCACTCAGTCAATCACAGCCACTGCTGGGCCTATACCCTGAGAAAATGAGAATCTAAAAGTCACATGCTGGGGGTTTCCTTGGTGGCGTAGTGGTTGAGAATCTGCCTGCCAACGCAAGGGACACGGGTTCAAGCCCTGGTCTGGGAAGATCCCACATGCTGCGGAGCAACTAAGCCCGTGAGCCACAACTATTGAGCCTGCGCATCTGGAGCTTGTGCTCCGGAGCAAGAGAGGCCGCGACAGTGAGAAGCCCGCACAACGCGATGAAGAGTGGCCCCCGCTTGCTGCATCTATAGAAAGCCCTCACGAAGACCCAACACATCCAAAATTAAATAAATACATAAATAAAACTGAAAACAAAAAGTCACAGGCAGGCAGTCCTACACTCCAGCAATGTTTATCATAGCCAACACTAGGAAGCAACGAAAATGTCCATCAACAGAGGAATGCACCAAGAAGAAGTGGTCCATGTACATATTGGAATATTACTCCAATAAAACATATAAATTAAAATTAAATAACAAATGAAAGTAAGAGACATCAGCTTTTGTGGGTTTATCCGGGCACATTCCACTCTAATTTATAAGCGAGGAACACCACTGGCCGGGAGGTCTGTTTCCCAAGTTTCCAGAGTGGGGAACATAGAAAGGATGCCGCCCTCTGGACATTACCTGCAAAAGCAGCTTTAAAGCCTGTGCTAATGGTCACTTCATTTGAACGACTACTGCAGGGCTGTAACTGAAAGCTGCCCTCAAAATTTCTTGAGGGAGGGAATGGCCAGAACATTTCAAATTGTAACACATACTTTAAGAAAACACTTTGACGAACTAAGCTGTAATCACACTTTAAAAAATAAAAAGGACATGTCTTAAAACTCAATTTCAACGGATTATGAGACACATGCAAATTCAACCACAAAGAGGTATCAGCTCACACCAGTCAGAAGAACCATCAGCAAGTCAACTATAAACAATAAATGCTAAACGTGTTGTGGAGAAATGCATACCCTCCACTTTAAGAGGGACGAAACCTGGAAAGAGCCACTAATGAGAACAGAAGAGAGGTGCCTTTAAAAGGTAAACATTGAGCTACCAAATGATCCAGCAGGCCCATTCCTGGACCTAGAACCTAAGAAGACAGAATTGGAATGACACAGGCAGGCAAATCTGCACTGCACAGTATTACTCTAGCCAAGATATGGAAGTAACCAAAAAGTTCACCAACAGTTGGGTGGACATAGAAGAACTGCTACATGTCGGGATGGAATATTAGCTAGCGAAAAAATGAAACAATGCCATTTGCAGCACCATAGGTGAGTCTACAAGTAATCACGCAACTTGTGGTGAGAAAGCGAAAGACACATGTCCTATCATATCACTTAGAGGTGTTACCTAAAAACTGATACCAATGAAGATATTTCCACAGAGAAAGGCAATCACAGATTCATTAAACAATCTTATGGTTCACCAAATGGAAAGGTGTGAGGATTGGATACGTTACGACATTGGGCTTAACAGAGATATACAAACACATGTGAAATATATAATCACCAAAGACCTACGGAACACCAAGAGAACACTACTCAACATTGTGTCATAACCTACATGGGAAAAGGATCCGAAGAAGAATAGATATATGTATATGTTTGAAAGAACCACATCTTGCACACCTAGAACACACAAAACATTGTAAACAAATTTGCTGTGATAAAAAATAAAAATTAAGGTAAAAATACGAACCAGAAGTAATGAGACATAAACATAAAGGGCTTTTTCCTGGCACATTCCATTCTAATTTACAACCTACAACACCACTTCCATTAAGGCTCTGCTGCCCTAGTACCCAGATTTGGGAATGGAGAAATGCTGCCTCCTTGTGGCCGGTTCCCACAACAGCAGCTTTAAACCCATTGCTGAAGGTCACTGAATAGTCACCAAACTTGCAGTTCTGTAAATGACACCTGCCCTGCAAGAAAATCCTGGGGTCAAAAATCGACCAAAAACTTCAAAAGAGGGCAAACTTCCGAGAAGACAATTTCAAGACGCATATTGTACTCACACTATTTTCTTTCTTTCTTTTTAACAGCAAAGGAAAAGGCGTGGAAAAATGATGAATTTTAGGAATTTTTAAAGACATGCAAACCCAAATTGCAAAACCCTATCAGCTCACAGCAGTCAGAATGGTCATTAGCAAAAAGCTGCAAACAATACCTGCTGAAGGGATTTTGGAGAAATGCGTACCCTCGGTTCTAAGGGGCACAAGGTAAGAGCCACTAGTGAAAACACAATGGAGGTGCTTTGAAAAGGGAAACTTTGAGCTACCAGTCAATCAATCTCACCCAATGCTGGGCCTATACCCTGAGAAAATGAGAAGCAAACAGTCACATGCTGGGGGATTCCCTGGTGACGCAGTGGTTGAGAATCTGCCTGCCAATGCAGGGGACACGGGTTCGGGCCCTGGTCTGGGAAGATCCCACATGCCACGGAGCAACTAAGCCCGTGAGCCACAACTATTGAGCCTGTGCGTCTGGAGCTTGTGCTCTGGAAAAAGAGAGGCCGCGACAGTGAGAGGCCCACGCACCGCGATGAAGAGTGGTGCCCGCTCGCCGCAACTACAGAAAGCCCTCGCGAAGAAGCAACACAGCCAAAAATAAATTAATAAATAAATAAAACTTAAAACAAAATGTCACAGGCAGGCAGTCCTACACTACAGCAATGTTTATCATAGCCAACACTTGGAAGCAATGAAAATGTCCATCAACAGAGGAATGCACCAAGAAGAAGTGGTCCATGTACACATTGGAATATTACTCCAATTAAAAATATAAATTAAAATTAAATAACAAATAAAAGTAAGGAGACATCAGCTTTTGTGGGTTTATCCGGGCACATTCCACTCTAATTTATAAGCGAGGAACACCACTGGCCGGGAGGTCTGTTTCCCTAGTTTCCAGAGTGGGGAACGTAGAAAGGATGCCGCCCTCTGGACATTACCTGCAAAAGCAGCTTTAAAGCCTGTGCTAATGGTCACTTCATATGAACAACTACTGCAGGGCTGTAACTGAAACCTGCCCTCAAAATGTCTTGAGGGAGGGAATGGCCAAAACCTTTCAAATTGTGACACATACTTTAAGAAAACACTTTGAAGAACTAAGCTATAATCACACTTTGAAAAATAAAAAGGACATCTCTTAAAGCTCAATTTCAACAGATTATGAGACACATGCAAATTCAACCACAAAGAGGTATCAGCTCACACCAGTCAGAAGAACCATCAGCAAGTCAACTATAAACAATAAATGCTGAAGGTGTTGTGGAGAAATGCATACCCTCCACTTTAAGAGGGACGAAACCTGGAAAGAGCCACTAATGAGAATAGAATGGAGGAGCCTTTAAAAGGTAAACATTGAGCTACCAAATGATCCACCAGGCCCATTCCTGGACCTAGAAACTAAGAGGACAGAATTGGAAAGACACAGGCTGGCAAATCTGCACTGCACCGTATTACTCTAGCCAAGATATGGAAGTAACCAAAAAGTTCACCAACAGATGGGTGGACATAGAAGAACTGCTACATGTCGAGATGTAATATTAGCTAGCAAAGAAACGAAAAACTGCCATTTGCAGCACCATAGGTGAGTCTACAAGTAATCACGCAACTTGCGGTAAGTGAGAAAGCGAAAGACACATGTCCTATCATATCACGTAAAGGTGTTACCTAAAAACTGATACCAATGAAGATACTTCCACAGAGAAAGGCAAACAAAGATTCATTAAACAATCTTTTGGTCCACCAAATGGAAAGGTGTGAGGACTGGATACATTACGACATTGGGCTTAACAGAGATATACAAACACATGCGAAATATATAATCACCAAAACCTACGGAATACCAAGAGAACACTACTGAAAATTGTGTCATAACCTACATGGGAAAAGGATCCGAAGAAGAATAGATATATGTATATGTGTGAAAGAACCACATCTTGCACACCTAGAACACACAAAACATTGTAAACAAATTTGCTGTGATAAAAAATAAAAATTAAGGTAAAAATACGAACCAGAAGTAATGAGACATAAACATAAAGGGCTTTTTCCTGGCACATTCCATTCTAATTTACAACCTACAACACCACTTCCATTAAGGCTCTGCTGCCCTAGTACCCAGATTTGGGAATGGAGAAATGCTGCCTCCTTTGGCCAGTTCCCACAACAGCAGCTTTAAACCCATTGCTAAAGGTCACTGAATAGTCACCAAACTTGCAGTTCTGTAAATGACACCTGCCCTCCAAAAAAATCCTGGGGTCAAAAATCGACCAAAAAATTCAAGAGGACAAAATTCTGAGAAGACAATTTCAAGACGTATATTGTACTCACACTATTTTCTTTCTTTCTTTTTTTAACAGAAAAGGAAAAGGCGTGGGAAAATCATGAATTTTAGGGATTTTTAAAGACATGCAAACCCGAATTACAAAACCCTATCAGCTCACAGCGGTCAGAATGGTCATTAGTAAAAAGCTGCAAACAATACATGCTGAAGGGATTTTGGAGAAATGCGTACCCTCCATTCTAAGGGGGACCTGGTAAGAGCCACTACTGAAAACACAATGGAGGTGCTTTTAAAAGGGAAACTTTGAGCTACCACTCAGTCAATCACAGCCACTGCTGGGCCTATACCCTGAGAAAATGAGAATCTAAAAGTCACATGCTGGGGGTTTCCTTGGTGGCGTAGTGGTTGAGAATCTGCCTGCCAACGCAAGGGACACGGGTTCAAGCCCTGGTCTGGGAAGATCCCACATGCTGCGGAGCAACTAAGCCCGTGAGCCACAACTATTGAGCCTGCGCATCTGGAGCTTGTGCTCCGGAGCAAGAGAGGCCGCGACAGTGAGAAGCCCGCACAACGCGATGAAGAGTGGCCCCCGCTTGCTGCATCTATAGAAAGCCCTCACGAAGACCCAACACATCCAAAATTAAATAAATACATAAATAAAACGGAAAACAAAAAGTCACAGGCAGGCAGTCCTACACTCCAGCAATGTTTATCATAGCCAACACTAGGAAGCAACGAAAATGTCCATCAACAGAGGAATGCACCAAGAAGAAGTGGTCCATGTACATATTGGAATATTACTCCAATAAAACATATAAATTAAAATTAAATAACAAATGAAAGTAAGAGACATCAGCTTTTGTGGGTTTATCCGGGCACATTCCACTCTAATTTATAAGCGAGGAACACCACTGGCCGGGAGGTCTGTTTCCCAAGTTTCCAGAGTGGGGAACATAGAAAGGATGCCGCCCTCTGGACATTACCTGCAAAAGCAGCTTTAAAGCCTGTGCTAATGGTCACTTCATTTGAACGACTACTGCAGGGCTGTAACTGAAAGCTGCCCTCAAAATTTCTTGAGGGAGGGAATGGCCAGAACATTTCAAATTGTAACACATACTTTAAGAAAACACTTTGACGAACTAAGCTGTAATCACACTTTAAAAAATAAAAAGGACATGTCTTAAAACTCAATTTCAACGGATTATGAGACACATGCAAATTCAACCACAAAGAGGTATCAGCTCACACCAGTCAGAATAACCATCAGCAAGTCAACTATAAACAATAAATGCTAAACGTGTTGTGGAGAAATGCATACCCTCCACTTTAAGAGGGACGAAACCTGGAAAGAGCCACTAATGAGAACAGAAGAGAGGTGCCTTTAAAAGGTAAACATTGAGCTACCAAATGATCCAGCAGGCCCATTCCTGGACCTAGAACCTAAGAAGACAGAATTGGAATGACACAGGCAGGCAAATCTGCACTGCACAGTATTACTCTAGCCAAGATATGGAAGTAACCAAAAAGTTCACCAACAGTTGGGTGGACATAGAAGAACTGCTACATGTCGAGATGGAATATTAGCTAGCGAAAAAATGAAACAATGCCATTTGCAGCACCATAGGTGAGTCTACAAGCAATCACGCAACTTGTGGTGAGAAAGCGAAAGACACATGTCCTATCATATCACTTAGAGGTGTTACCTAAAAACTGATACCAATGAAGATGTTTCCACAGAGAAAGGCAATCACAGATTCATTAAACAATCTTATGGTTCACCAAATGGAAAGGTGTGGGGATTGGATACGTTACGACACTGGGCTTAACAGAGATATACAAACACATGTGAAATATATAATCACCAAAGACCTACGGAACACCAAGAGAACACTACTCAACATTGTGTCATAACCTACATGGGAAAAGGATCCGAAGAAGAATAGATATATGTATATGTTTGAAAGAACCACATCTTGCACACCTAGAACACACAAAACATTGTAAACAAATTTGCTGTCATAAAAAATAAAAATTAAGGTAAAAATACGAACCAGAAGTAATGAGACATAAACATAAAGGGCTTTTTCCTGGCACATTCCATTCTAATTTACAACCTACAACACCACTTCCATTAAGGCTCTGCTGCCCTAGTACCCAGATTTGGGAATGGAGAAATGCTGCCTCCTTGTGGCCGGTTCCCACAACAGCAGCTTTAAACCCATTGCTGAAGGTCACTGAATAGTCACCAAACTTGCAGTTCTGTAAATGACACCTGCCCTGCAAGAAAATCCTGGGGTCAAAAATCGACCAAAAACTTCAAAAGAGGGCAAACTTCCGAGAAGACAATTTCAAGACGCATATTGTACTCACACTATTTTCTTTCTTTCTTTTTAACAGCAAAGGAAAAGGCGTGGAAAAATGATGAATTTTAGGAATTTTTAAAGACATGCAAACCCAAATTGCAAAACCCTATCAGCTCACAGCAGTCAGAATGGTCATTAGCAAAAAGCTGCAAACAATACCTGCTGAAGGGATTTTGGAGAAATGCGTACCCTCGGTTCTAAGGGGCACAAGGTAAGAGCCACTAGTGAAAACACAATGGAGGTGCTTTGAAAAGGGAAACTTTGAGCTACCAGTCAATCAATCTCACCCAATGCTGGGCCTATACCCTGAGAAAATGAGAAGCAAAAAGTCACATGCTGGGGGATTCCCTGGTGACGCAGTGGTTGAGAATCTGCCTGCCAATGCAGGGGACACGGGTTCGGGCCCTGGTCTGGGAAGATCCCACATGCCACGGAGCAACTAAGCCCGTGAGCCACAACTATTGAGCCTGTGCGTCTGGAGCTTGTGCTCTGGAAAAAGAGAGGCCGCGACAGTGAGAGGCCCACGCACCGCGATGAAGAGTGGCGCCCGCTCGCCGCAACTACAGAAAGCCCTCGCGAAGAAGCAACACAGCCAAAAATAAATTAATAAATAAATAAAACTTAAAACAAAATGTCACAGGCAGGCAGTCCTACACTACAGCAATGTTTATCATAGCCAACACTTGGAAGCAATGAAAATGTCCATCAACAGAGGAATGCACCAAGAAGAAGTGGTCCATGTACACATTGGAATATTACTCCAATTAAAAATATAAATTAAAATTAAATAACAAATAAAAGTAAGGAGACATCAGCTTTTGTGGGTTTATCCGGGCACATTCCACTCTAATTTATAAGCGAGGAACACCACTGGGCGGGAGGTCTGTTTCCCTAGTTTCCAGAGTGGGGAACGTAGAAAGGATGCCGCCCTCTGGCCATTACCTGCAAAAGCAGCTTTAAAGCCTGTGCTAATGGTCACTTCATATGAACAACTACTGCAGGGCTGTAACTGAAACCTGCCCTCAAAATGTCTTGAGGGAGGGAATGGCCAAAACCTTTCAAATTGTGACACATACTTTAAGAAAACACTTTGAAGAACTAAGCTATAATCACACTTTGAAAAATAAAAAGGACATCTCTTAAAGCTCAATT
This sequence comes from Balaenoptera borealis, assembly GCF_965194805.1. Taxonomy (NCBI): domain Eukaryota; kingdom Metazoa; phylum Chordata; class Mammalia; order Artiodactyla; family Balaenopteridae; genus Balaenoptera; species Balaenoptera borealis. The sequence continues at coordinate 217,940 of NW_028123617.1, forward strand.
TCAACAGATTATGAGACACATGCAAATTCAACCACAAAGAGGTATCAGCTCACACCAGTCAGAAGAACCATCAGCAAGTCAACTATAAACAATAAATGCTGAAGGTGTTGTGGAGAAATGCATACCCTCCACTTTAAGAGGGATGAAACCTGGAAAGAGCCACTAATGAGAATAGAATGGAGGAGCCTTTAAAAGGTAAACATTGAGCTACCAAATGATCCACCAGGCCCATTCCTGGACCTAGAAACTAAGAGGACAGAATTGGAAAGACACAGGCTGGCAAATCTGCACTGCACCGTATTACTCTAGCCAAGATATGGAAGTAACCAAAAAGTTCACCAACAGATGGGTGGACATAGAAGAACTGCTACATGTCGAGATGGAATATTAGCTAGCAAAGAAACGAAAAACTGCCATTTGCAGCACCATAGGTGAGTCTACAAGTAATCACGCAACTTGCGGTAAGTGAGAAAGCGAAAGACACATGTCCTATCATATCACGTAAAGGTGTTACCTAAAAACTGATACCAATGAAGATACTTCCACAGAGAAAGGCAAACAAAGATTCATTAAACAATCTTTTGGTCCACCAAATGGAAAGGTGTGAGGACTGGATACATTACGACATTGGGCTTAACAGAGATATACAAACACATGCGAAATATATAATCACCAAAACCTACGGAATACCAAGAGAACACTACTGAAAATTGTGTCATAACCTACATGGGAAAAGGATCCGAAGAAGAATAGATATATGTATATGTGTGAAAGAACCACATCTTGCACACCTAGAACACACAAAACATTGTAAACAAATTTGCTGTGATAAAAAATAAAAATTAAGGTAAAAATACGAACCAGAAGTAATGAGACATAAACATAAAGGGCTTTTTCCTGGCACATTCCATTCTAATTTACAACCTACAACACCACTTCCATTAAGGCTCTGCTGCCCTAGTACCCAGATTTGGGAATGGAGAAATGCTGCCTCCTTTGGCCGGTTCCCACAACAGCAGCTTTAAACCCATTGCTAAAGGTCACTGAATAGTCACCAAACTTGCAGTTCTGTAAATGACACCTGCCCTCCAAAAAAATCCTGGGGTCAAAAATCGACCAAAAAATTCAAGAGGACAAAATTCTGAGAAGACAATTTCAAGACGTATATTGTACTCACACTATTTTCTTTCTTTCTTTTTTTAACAGAAAAGGAAAAGGCGTGGGAAAATCATGAATTTTAGGGATTTTTAAAGACATGCAAACCCGAATTACAAAACCCTATCAGCTCACAGCGGTCAGAATGGTCATTAGTAAAAAGCTGCAAACAATACATGCTGAAGGGATTTTGGAGAAATGCGTACCCTCCATTCTAAGGGGGACCTGGTAAGAGCCACTACTGAAAACACAATGGAGGTGCTTTTAAAAGGGAAACTTTGAGCTACCACTCAGTCAATCACAGCCACTGCTGGGCCTATACCCTGAGAAAATGAGAATCTAAAAGTCACATGCTGGGGGTTTCCTTGGTGGCGTAGTGGTTGAGAATCTGCCTGCCAACGCAAGGGACACGGGTTCAAGCCCTGGTCTGGGAAGATCCCACATGCTGCGGAGCAACTAAGCCCGTGAGCCACAACTATTGAGCCTGCGCATCTGGAGCTTGTGCTCCGGAGCAAGAGAGGCCGCGACAGTGAGAAGCCCACACAACGCGATGAAGAGTGGCCCCCGCTTGCTGCATCTATAGAAAGCCCTCACGAAGACCCAACACATCCAAAATTAAATAAATACATAAATAAAACGGAAAACAAAAAGTCACAGGCAGGCAGTCCTACACTCCAGCAATGTTTATCATAGCCAACACTAGGAAGCAACGAAAATGTCCATCAACAGAGGAATGCACCAAGAAGAAGTGGTCCATGTACATATTGGAATATTACTCCAATAAAACATATAAATTAAAATTAAATAACAAATGAAAGTAAGAGACATCAGCTTTTGTGGGTTTATCCGGGCACATTCCACTCTAATTTATAAGCGAGGAACACCACTGGCCGGGAGGTCTGTTTCCCAAGTTTCCAGAGTGGGGAACATAGAAAGGATGCCGCCCTCTGGACATTACCTGCAAAAGCAGCTTTAAAGCCTGTGCTAATGGTCACTTCATTTGAACGACTACTGCAGGGCTGTAACTGAAAGCTGCCCTCAAAATTTCTTGAGGGAGGGAATGGCCAGAACATTTCAAATTGTAACACATACTTTAAGAAAACACTTTGACGAACTAAGCTGTAATCACACTTTAAAAAATAAAAAGGACATGTCTTAAAACTCAATTTCAACGGATTATGAGACACATGCAAATTCAACCACAAAGAGGTATCAGCTCACACCAGTCAGAAGAACCATCAGCAAGTCAACTATAAACAATAAATGCTAAACGTGTTGTGGAGAAATGCATACCCTCCACTTTAAGAGGGACGAAACCTGGAAAGAGCCACTAATGAGAACAGAAGAGAGGTGCCTTTAAAAGGTAAACATTGAGCTACCAAATGATCCAGCAGGCCCATTCCTGGACCTAGAACCTAAGAAGACAGAATTGGAATGACACAGGCAGGCAAATCTGCACTGCACAGTATTACTCTAGCCAAGATATGGAAGTAACCAAAAAGTTCACCAACAGTTGGGTGGACATAGAAGAACTGCTACATGTCGAGATGGAATATTAGCTAGCGAAAAAATGAAACAATGCCATTTGCAGCACCATAGGTGAGTCTACAAGCAATCACGCAACTTGTGGTGAGAAAGCGAAAGACACATGTCCTATCATATCACTTAGAGGTGTTACCTAAAAACTGATACCAATGAAGATATTTCCACAGAGAAAGGCAATCACAGATTCATTAAACAATCTTATGGTTCACCAAATGGAAAGGTGTGGGGATTGGATACGTTACGACATTGGGCTTAACAGAGATATACAAACACATGTGAAATATATAATCACCAAAGACCTACGGAACACCAAGAGAACACTACTCAACATTGTGTCATAACCTACATGGGAAAAGGATCCGAAGAAGAATAGATATATGTATATGTTTGAAAGAACCACATCTTGCACACCTAGAACACACAAAACATTGTAAACAAATTTGCTGTGATAAAAAATAAAAATTAAGGTAAAAATACGAACCACAAGTAATGAGACATAAACATAAAGGGCTTTTTCCTGGCACATTCCATTCTAATTTACAACCTACAACACCACTTCCATTAAGGCTCTGCTGCCCTAGTACCCAGATTTGGGAATGGAGAAATGCTGCCTCCTTGTGGCCGGTTCCCACAACAGCAGCTTTAAACCCATTGCTGAAGGTCACTGAATAGTCACCAAACTTGCACTTCTGTAAATGACACCTGCCCTGCAAGAAAATCCTGGGGTCAAAAATCGACCAAAAACTTCAAAAGAGGGCAAACTTCCGAGAAGACAATTTCAAGACGCATATTGTACTCACACTATTTTCTTTCTTTCTTTTTAACAGCAAAGGAAAAGGCGTGGAAAAATGATGAATTTTAGGAATTTTTAAAGACATGCAAACCCAAATTGCAAAACCCTATCAGCTCACAGCAGTCAGAATGGTCATTAGCAAAAAGCTGCAAACAATACCTGCTGAAGGGATTTTGGAGAAATGCGTACCCTCGGTTCTAAGGGGCACAAGGTAAGAGCCACTAGTGAAAACACAATGGAGGTGCTTTGAAAAGGGAAACTTTGAGCTACCAGTCAATCAATCTCACCCAATGCTGGGCCTATACCCTGAGAAAATGAGAAGCAAAAAGTCACATGCTGGGGGATTCCCTGGTGACGCAGTGGTTGAGAATCTGCCTGCCAATGCAGGGGACACAGGTTCGGGCCCTGGTCTGGGAAGATCCCACATGCCACGGAGCAACTAAGCCCGTGAGCCACAACTATTGAGCCTGTGCGTCTGGAGCTTGTGCTCTGGAAAAAGAGAGGCCGCGACAGTGAGAGGCCCACGCACCGCGATGAAGAGTGGCGCCCGCTCGCCGCAACTACAGAAAGCCCTCGCGAAGAAGCAACACACCCAAAAATAAATTAATAAATAAATAAAACTTAAAACAAAATGTCACAGGCAGGCAGTCCTACACTACAGCAATGTTTATCATAGCCAACACTTGGAAGCAATGAAAATGTCCATCAACAGAGGAATGCACCAAGAAGAAGTGGTCCATGTACACATTGGAATATTACTCCAATTAAAAATATAAATTAAAATTAAATAACAAATAAAAGTAAGGAGACATCAGCTTTTGTGGGTTTATCCGGGCACATTCCACTCTAATTTATAAGCGAGGAACACCACTGGGCGGGAGGTCTGTTTCCCTAGTTTCCAGAGTGGGGAACGTAGAAAGGATGCCGCCCTCTGGCCATTACCTGCAAAAGCAGCTTTAAAGCCTGTGCTAATGGTCACTTCATATGAACAACTACTGCAGGGCTGTAACTGAAACCTGCCCTCAAAATGTCTTGAGGGAGGGAATGGCCAAAACCTTTCAAATTGTGACACATACTTTAAGAAAACACTTTGAAGAACTAAGCTATAATCACACTTTGAAAAATAAAAAGGACATCTCTTAAAGCTCAATTTCAACAGATTATGAGACACATGCAAATTCAACCACAAAGAGGTATCAGCTCACACCAGTCAGAAGAACCATCAGCAAGTCAACTATAAACAATAAATGCTGAAGGTGTTGTGGAGAAATGCATACCCTCCACTTTAAGAGGGACGAAACCTGGAAAGAGCCACTAATGAGAATAGAATGGAGGAGCCTTTAAAAGGTAAACATTGAGCTACCAAATGATCCACCAGGCCCATTCCTGGACCTAGAAACTAAGAGGACAGAATTGGAAAGACACAGGCTGGCAAATCTGCACTGCACCGTATTACTCTAGCCAAGATATGGAAGTAACCAAAAAGTTCACCAACAGATGGGTGGACATAGAAGAACTGCTACATGTCGAGATGGAATATTAGCTAGCAAAGAAACGAAAAACTGCCATTTGCAGCACCATAGGTGAGTCTACAAGTAATCACGCAACTTGCGGTAAGTGAGAAAGCGAAAGACACATGTCCTATCATATCACGTAAAGGTGTTACCTAAAAACTGATACCAATGAAGATACTTCCACAGAGAAAGGCAAACAAAGATTCATTAAACAATCTTTTGGTCCACCAAATGGAAAGGTGTGAGGACTGGATACATTACGACATTGGGCTTAACAGAGATATACAAACACATGCGAAATATATAATCACCAAAACCTACGGAATACCAAGAGAACACTACTGAAAATTGTGTCATAACCTACATGGGAAAAGGATCCGAAGAAGAATAGATATATGTATATGTGTGAAAGAACCACATCTTGCACACCTAGAACACACAAAACATTGTAAACAAATTTGCTGTGATAAAAAATAAAAATTAAGGTAAAAATACGAACCAGAAGTAATGAGACATAAACATAAAGGGCTTTTTCCTGGCACATTCCATTCTAATTTACAACCTACAACACCACTTCCATTAAGGCTCTGCTGCCCTAGTACCCAGATTTGGGAATGGAGAAATGCTGCCTCCTTTGGCCGGTTCCCACAACAGCGGCTTTAAACCCATTGCTAAAGGTCACTGAATAGTCACCAAACTTGCAGTTCTGTAAATGACACCTGCCCTCCAAAAAAATCCTGGGGTCAAAAATCGACCAAAAAATTCAAGAGGACAAAATTCTGAGAAGACAATTTCAAGACGTATATTGTACTCACACTATTTTCTTTCTTTCTTTTTTTAACAGAAAAGGAAAAGGCGTGGGAAAATCATGAATTTTAGGGATTTTTAAAGACATGCAAACCCGAATTACAAAACCCTATCAGCTCACAGCGGTCAGAATGGTCATTAGTAAAAAGCTGCAAACAATACATGCTGAAGGGATTTTGGAGAAATGCGTCCCCTCCATTCTAAGGGGGACCTGGTAAGAGCCACTACTGAAAACACAATGGAGGTGCTTTTAAAAGGGAAACTTTGAGCTACCACTCAGTCAATCACAGCCACTGCTGGGCCTATACCCTGAGAAAATGAGAATCTAAAAGTCACATGCTGGGGGTTTCCTTGGTGGCGTAGTGGTTGAGAATCTGCCTGCCAATGCAAGGGACACGGGTTCAAGCCCTGGTCTGGGAAGATCCCACATGCTGCGGAGCAACTAAGCCCGTGAGCCACAACTATTGAGCCTGCGCATCTGGAGCTTGTGCTCCGGAGCAAGAGAGGCCGCGACAGTGAGAAGCCCGCACAACGCGATGAAGAGTGGCCCCCGCTTGCTGCATCTATAGAAAGCCCTCACGAAGACCCAACACATCCAAAATTAAATAAATACATAAATAAAACTGAAAACAAAAAGTCACAGGCAGGCAGTCCTACACTCCAGCAATGTTTATCATAGCCAACACTAGGAAGCAACGAAAATGTCCATCAACAGAGGAATGCACCAAGAAGAAGTGGTCCATGTACATATTGGAATATTACTCCAATAAAACATATAAATTAAAATTAAATAACAAATGAAAGTAAGAGACATCAGCTTTTGTGGGTTTATCCGGGCACATTCCACTCTAATTTATAAGCGAGGAACACCACTGGCCGGGAGGTCTGTTTCCCAAGTTTCCAGAGTGGGGAACATAGAAAGGATGCCGCCCTCTGGACATTACCTGCAAAAGCAGCTTTAAAGCCTGTGCTAATGGTCACTTCATTTGAACGACTACTGCAGGGCTGTAACTGAAAGCTGCCCTCAAAATTTCTTGAGGGAGGGAATGGCCAGAACATTTCAAATTGTAACACATACTTTAAGAAAACACTTTGACGAACTAAGCTGTAATCACACTTTAAAAAATAAAAAGGACATGTCTTAAAACTCAATTTCAACGGATTATGAGACACATGCAAATTCAACCACAAAGAGGTATCAGCTCACACCAGTCAGAAGAACCATCAGCAAGTCAACTATAAACAATAAATGCTAAACGTGTTGTGGAGAAATGCATACCCTCCACTTTAAGAGGGACGAAACCTGGAAAGAGCCACTAATGAGAACAGAAGAGAGGTGCCTTTAAAAGGTAAACATTGAGCTACCAAATGATCCAGCAGGCCCATTCCTGGACCTAGAACCTAAGAAGACAGAATTGGAATGACACAGGCAGGCAAATCTGCACTGCACAGTATTACTCTAGCCAAGATATGGAAGTAACCAAAAAGTTCACCAACAGTTGGGTGGACATAGAAGAACTGCTACATGTCGGGATGGAATATTAGCTAGCGAAAAAATGAAACAATGCCATTTGCAGCACCATAGGTGAGTCTACAAGTAATCACGCAACTTGTGGTGAGAAAGCGAAAGACACATGTCCTATCATATCACTTAGAGGTGTTACCTAAAAACTGATACCAATGAAGATATTTCCACAGAGAAAGGCAATCACAGATTCATTAAACAATCTTATGGTTCACCAAATGGAAAGGTGTGAGGATTGGATACGTTACGACATTGGGCTTAACAGAGATATACAAACACATGTGAAATATATAATCACCAAAGACCTACGGAACACCAAGAGAACACTACTCAACATTGTGTCATAACCTACATGGGAAAAGGATCCGAAGAAGAATAGATATATGTATATGTTTGAAAGAACCACATCTTGCACACCTAGAACACACAAAACATTGTAAACAAATTTGCTGTGATAAAAAATAAAAATTAAGGTAAAAATACGAACCAGAAGTAATGAGACATAAACATAAAGGGCTTTTTCCTGGCACATTCCATTCTAATTTACAACCTACAACACCACTTCCATTAAGGCTCTGCTGCCCTAGTACCCAGATTTGGGAATGGAGAAATGCTGCCTCCTTGTGGCCGGTTCCCACAACAGCAGCTTTAAACCCATTGCTGAAGGTCACTGAATAGTCACCAAACTTGCAGTTCTGTAAATGACACCTGCCCTGCAAGAAAATCCTGGGGTCAAAAATCGACCAAAAACTTCAAAAGAGGGCAAACTTCCGAGAAGACAATTTCAAGACGCATATTGTACTCACACTATTTTCTTTCTTTCTTTTTAACAGCAAAGGAAAAGGCGTGGAAAAATGATGAATTTTAGGAATTTTTAAAGACATGCAAACCCAAATTGCAAAACCCTATCAGCTCACAGCAGTCAGAATGGTCATTAGCAAAAAGCTGCAAACAATACCTGCTGAAGGGATTTTGGAGAAATGCGTACCCTCGGTTCTAAGGGGCACAAGGTAAGAGCCACTAGTGAAAACACAATGGAGGTGCTTTGAAAAGGGAAACTTTGAGCTACCAGTCAATCAATCTCACCCAATGCTGGGCCTATACCCTGAGAAAATGAGAAGCAAACAGTCACATGCTGGGGGATTCCCTGGTGACGCAGTGGTTGAGAATCTGCCTGCCAATGCAGGGGACACGGGTTCGGGCCCTGGTCTGGGAAGATCCCACATGCCACGGAGCAACTAAGCCCGTGAGCCACAACTATTGAGCCTGTGCGTCTGGAGCTTGTGCTCTGGAAAAAGAGAGGCCGCGACAGTGAGAGGCCCACGCACCGCGATGAAGAGTGGTGCCCGCTCGCCGCAACTACAGAAAGCCCTCGCGAAGAAGCAACACAGCCAAAAATAAATTAATAAATAAATAAAACTTAAAACAAAATGTCACAGGCAGGCAGTCCTACACTACAGCAATGTTTATCATAGCCAACACTTGGAAGCAATGAAAATGTCCATCAACAGAGGAATGCACCAAGAAGAAGTGGTCCATGTACACATTGGAATATTACTCCAATTAAAAATATAAATTAAAATTAAATAACAAATAAAAGTAAGGAGACATCAGCTTTTGTGGGTTTATCCGGGCACATTCCACTCTAATTTATAAGCGAGGAACACCACTGGCCGGGAGGTCTGTTTCCCTAGTTTCCAGAGTGGGGAACGTAGAAAGGATGCCGCCCTCTGGACATTACCTGCAAAAGCAGCTTTAAAGCCTGTGCTAATGGTCACTTCATATGAACAACTACTGCAGGGCTGTAACTGAAACCTGCCCTCCAAATGTCTTGAGGGAGGGAATGGCCAAAACCTTTCAAATTGTGACACATACTTTAAGAAAACACTTTGAAGAACTAAGCTATAATCACACTTTGAAAAATAAAAAGGACATCTCTTAAAGCTCAATTTCAACAGATTATGAGACACATGCAAATTCAACCACAAAGAGGTATCAGCTCACACCAGTCAGAAGAACCATCAGCAAGTCAACTATAAACAATAAATGCTGAAGGTGTTGTGGAGAAATGCATACCCTCCACTTTAAGAGGGACGAAACCTGGAAAGAGCCACTAATGAGAATAGAATGGAGGAGCCTTTAAAAGGTAAACATTGAGCTACCAAATGATCCACCAGGCCCATTCCTGGACCTAGAAACTAAGAGGACAGAATTGGAAAGACACAGGCTGGCAAATCTGCACTGCACCGTATTACTCTAGCCAAGATATGGAAGTAACCAAAAAGTTCACCAACAGATGGGTGGACATAGAAGAACTGCTACATGTCGAGATGGAATATTAGCTAGCAAAGAAACGAAAAACTGCCATTTGCAGCACCATAGGTGAGTCTACAAGTAATCACGCAACTTGCGGTAAGTGAGAAAGTGAAAGACACATGTCCTATCATATCACGTAAAGGTGTTACCTAAAAACTGATACCAATGAAGATACTTCCACAGAGAAAGGCAAACAAAGATTCATTAAACAATCTTTTGGTCCACCAAATGGAAAGGTGTGAGGACTGGATACATTACGACATTGGGCTTAACAGAGATATACAAACACATGCGAAATATATAATCACCAAAACCTACGGAATACCAAGAGAACACTACTGAAAATTGTGTCATAACCTACATGGGAAAAGGATCCGAAGAAGAATAGATATATGTATATGTGTGAAAGCACCACATCTTGCACACCTAGAACACACAAAACATTGTAAACAAATTTGCTGTGATAAAAAATAAAAATTAAGGTAAAAATACGAACCAGAAGTAATGAGACATAAACATAAAGGGCTTTTTCCTGGCACATTCCATTCTAATTTACAACCTACAACACCACTTCCATTAAGGCTCTGCTTCCCTAGTACCCAGATTTGGGAATGGAGAAATGCTGCCTCCTTTGGCCGGTTCCCACAACAGCAGCTTTAAACCCATTGCTAAAGGTCACTGAATAGTCACCAAACTTGCAGTTCTGTAAATGACACCTGCCCTCCAAAAAAATCCTGGGGTCAAAAATCGACCAAAAAATTCAAGAGGACAAAATTCTGAGAAGACAATTTCAAGACGTATATTGTACTCACACTATTTTCTTTCTTTCTTTTTTTAACAGAAAAGGAAAAGGCGTGGGAAAATCATGAATTTTAGGGATTTTTAAAGACATGCAAACCCGAATTACAAAACCCTATCAGCTCACAGCGGTCAGAATGGTCATTAGTAAAAAGCTGCAAACAATACATGCTGAAGGGATTTTGGAGAAATGCGTACCCTCCATTCTAAGGGGGACCTGGTTAGAGCCACTAATGAAAACACAATGGAGGTGCTTTTAAAAGGGAAACTTTGAGCTACCACTCAGTCAATCACAGCCACTGCTGGGCCTATACCCTGAGAAAATGAGAATCTAAAAGTCACATGCTGGGGGTTTCCTTGGTGGCGTAGTGGTTGAGAATCTGCCTGCCAACGCAGGGGACACGGGTTCGAGCCCTGGTCTGGGAAGATCCCACATGCCGCGGAGCAACTAAGCCCGTGAGCCACAACTACTGAGCCTGAGCGTCTGGAGCTTGTGCTCCGGAAAAAGAGAGGCCGCGACAGTGAGAAGCCCGCACAACGCGATGAAGAGTGGCCCCCGCTTGCTGCATCTATAGAAAGCCCTCACGAAGACCCAACACATCCAAAATTAAATAAATACATAAATAAAACGGAAAACAAAAAGTCACAGGCAGGCAGTCCTACACTCCAGCAATGTTTATCATAGCCAACACTAGGAAGCAACGAAAATGTCCATCAACAGAGGAATGCACCAAGAAGAAGTGGTCCATGTACATATTGGAATATTACTCCAATAAAACATATAAATTAAAATTAAATAACAAATGAAAGTAAGAGACATCAGCTTTTGTGGGTTTATCCGGGCACATTCCACTCTAATTTATAAGCGAGGAACACCACTGGCCGGGAGGTCTGTTTCCCAAGTTTCCAGAGTGGGGAACATAGAAAGGATGCCGCCCTCTGGACATTACCTGCAAAAGCAGCTTTAAAGCCTGTGCTAATGGTCACTTCATTTGAACGACTACTGCAGGGCTGTAACTGAAAGCTGCCCTCAAAATTTCTTGAGGGAGGGAATGGCCAGAACATTTCAAATTGTAACACATACTTTAAGAAAACACTTTGACGAACTAAGCTGTAATCACACTTTAAAAAATAAAAAGGACATGTCTTAAAACTCAATTTCAACGGATTATGAGACACATGCAAATTCAACCACAAAGAGGTATCAGCTCACACCAGTCAGAATAACCATCAGCAAGTCAACTATAAACAATAAATGCTAAACGTGTTGTGGAGAAATGCATACCCTCCACTTTAAGAGGGACGAAACCTGGAAAGAGCCACTAATGAGAACAGAAGAGAGGTGCCTTTAAAAGGTAAACATTGAGCTACCAAATGATCCAGCAGGCCCATTCCTGGACCTAGAACCTAAGAAGACAGAATTGGAATGACACAGGCAGGCAAATCTGCACTGCACAGTATTACTCTAGCCAAGATATGGAAGTAACCAAAAAGTTCACCAACAGTTGGGTGGACATAGAAGAACTGCTACATGTCGAGATGGAATATTAGCTAGCGAAAAAATGAAACAATGCCATTTGCAGCACCATAGGTGAGTCTACAAGCAATCACGCAACTTGTGGTGAGAAAGCGAAAGACACATGTCCTATCATATCACTTAGAGGTGTTACCTAAAAACTGATACCAATGAAGATATTTCCACAGAGAAAGGCAATCACAGATTCATTAAACAATCTTATGGTTCACCAAATGGAAAGGTGTGGGGATTGGATACGTTACGACACTGGGCTTAACAGAGATATACAAACACATGTGAAATATATAATCACCAAAGACCTACGGAACACCAAGAGAACACTACTCAACATTGTGTCATAACCTACATGGGAAAAGGATCCGAAGAAGAATAGATATATGTATATGTTTGAAAGAACCACATCTTGCACACCTAGAACACACAAAACATTGTAAACAAATTTGCTGTGATAAAAAATAAAAATTAAGGTAAAAATACGAACCAGAAGTAATGAGACATAAACATAAAGGGCTTTTTCCTGGCACATTCCATTCTAATTTACAACCTACAACACCACTTCCATTAAGGCTCTGCTGCCCTAGTACCCAGATTTGGGAATGGAGAAATGCTGCCTCCTTGTGGCCGGTTCCCACAACAGCAGCTTTAAACCCATTGCTGAAGGTCACTGAATAGTCACCAAACTTGCAGTTCTGTAAATGACACCTGCCCTGCAAGAAAATCCTGGGGTCAAAAATCGACCAAAAACTTCAAAAGAGGGCAAACTTCCGAGAAGACAATTTCAAGACGCATATTGTACTCACACTATTTTCTTTCTTTCTTTTTAACAGCAAAGGAAAAGGCGTGGAAAAATGATGAATTTTAGGAATTTTTAAAGACATGCAAACCCAAATTGCAAAACCCTATCAGCTCACAGCAGTCAGAATGGTCATTAGCAAAAAGCTGCAAACAATACCTGCTGAAGGGATTTTGGAGAAATGCGTACCCTCGGTTCTAAGGGGCACAAGGTAAGAGCCACTAGTGAAAACACAATGGAGGTGCTTTGAAAAGGGAAACTTTGAGCTACCAGTCAATCAATCTCACCCAATGCTGGGCCTATACCCTGAGAAAATGAGAAGCAAAAAGTCACATGCTGGGGGATTCCCTGGTGACGCAGTGGTTGAGAATCTGCCTGCCAATGCAGGGGACACGGGTTCGGGCCCTGGTCTGGGAAGATCCCACATGCCACGGAGCAACTAAGCCCGTGAGCCACAACTATTGAGCCTGTGCGTCTGGAGCTTCTGCTCTGGAAAAAGAGAGGCCGCGACAGTGAGAGGCCCACGCACCGCGATGAAGAGTGGCGCCCACTCGCCGCAACTACAGAAAGCCCTCGCGAAGAAGCAACACACCCAAAAATAAATTAATAAATAAATAAAACTTAAAACAAAATGTCACAGGCAGGCAGTCCTACACTACAGCAATGTTTATCATAGCCAACACTTGGAAGCAATGAAAATGTCCATCAACAGAGGAATGCACCAAGAAGAAGTGCTCCATGTACACATTGGAATATTACTCCAATTAAAAATATAAATTAAAATTAAATAACAAATAAAAGTAAGGAGACATCAGCTTTTGTGGGTTTATCCGGGCACATTCCACTCTAATTTATAAGCGAGGAACACCACTGGGTGGGAGGTCTGTTTCCCTAGTTTCCAGAGTGGGGAACGTAGAAAGGATGCCGCCCTCTGGCCATTACCTGCAAAAGCAGCTTTAAAGCCTGTGCTAATGGTCACTTCATATGAACAACTACTGCAGGGCTGTAACTGAAACCTGCCCTCCAAATGTCTTGAGGGAGGGAATGGCCAAAACCTTTCAAATTGTGACACATACTTTAAGAAAACACTTTGAAGAACTAAGCTATAATCACACTTTGAAAAATAAAAAGGACATCTCTTAAAGCTCAATTTCAACAGATTATGAGACACATGCAAATTCAACCACAAAGAGGTATCAGCTCACACCAGTCAGAAGAACCATCAGCAAGTCAACTATAAACAATAAATGCTGAAGGTGTTGTGGAGAAATGCATACCCTCCACTTTAAGAGGGACGAAACCTGGAAAGAGCCACTAATGAGAATAGAATGGAGGAGCCTTTAAAAGGTAAACATTGAGCTACCAAATGATCCACCAGGCCCATTCCTGGACCTAGAAACTAAGAGGACAGAATTGGAAAGACACAGGCTGGCAAATCTGCACTGCACCGTATTACTCTAGCCAAGATATGGAAGTAACCAAAAAGTTCACCAACAGATGGGTGGACATAGAAGAACTGCTACATGTCGAGATGGAATATTAGCTAGCAAAGAAACGAAAAACTGCCATTTGCAGCACCATAGGTGAGTCTACAAGTAATCACGCAACTTGCGGTAAGTGAGAAAGCGAAAGACACATGTCCTATCATATCACGTAAAGGTGTTACCTAAAAACTGATACCAATGAAGATACTTCCACAGAGAAAGGTAAACAAAGATTCATTAAACAATCTTTTGGTCCACCAAATGGAAAGGTGTGAGGACTGGATACATTACGACATTGGGCTTAACAGAGATATACAAACACATGCGAAATATATAATCACCAAAACCTACGGAATACCAAGAGAACACTACTGAAAATTGTGTCATAACCTACATGGGAAAAGGATCCGAAGAAGAATAGATATATGTATATGTGTGAAAGAACCACATCTTGCACACCTAGAACACACAAAACATTGTAAACAAATTTGCTGTGATAAAAAATAAAAATTAAGGTAAAAATACGAACCAGAATTAATGAGACATAAACATAAAGGGCTTTTTCCTGGCACAGTCCATTCTAATTTACAACCTACAACACCACTTCCATTAAGGCTCTGCTTCCCTAGTACCCAGATTTGGGAATGGAGAAATGCTGCCTCCTTTGGCCGGTTCCCACAACAGCAGCTTTAAACCCATTGCTAAAGGTCACTGAATAGTCACCAAACTTGCAGTTCTGTAAATGACACCTGCCCTCCAAAAAAATCCTGGGGTCAAAAATCGACCAAAAAATTCAAGAGGACAAAATTCTGAGAAGACAATTTCAAGACGTATATTGTACTCACACTATTTTCTTTCTTTCTTTTTTTAACAGAAAAGGAAAAGGCGTGGGAAAATCATGAATTTTAGGGATTTTTAAAGACATGCAAACCCGAATTACAAAACCCTATCAGCTCACAGCGGTCAGAATGGTCATTAGTAAAAAGCTGCAAACAATACATGCTGAAGGGATTTTGGAGAAATGCGTACCCTCCATTCTAAGGGGGACCTGGTAAGAGCCACTACTGAAAACACAATGGAGGTGCTTTTAAAAGGGAAACTTTGAGCTACCACTCAGTCAATCACAGCCACTGCTGGGCCTATACCCTGAGAAAATGAGAATCTAAAAGTCACATGCTGGGGGTTTCCTTGGTGGCGTAGTGGTTGAGAATCTGCCTGCCAACGCAAGGGACACGGGTTCAAGCCCTGGTCTGGGAAGATCCCACATGCCGCGGAGCAACTAAGCCCGTGAGCCACAACTATTGAGCCTGCGCATCTGGAGCTTTTGCTCCAGAGCAAGAGAGGCCGCGACAGTGAGAAGCCCGCACAACGCGATGAAGAGTGGCCCCCGCTTGCTGCATCTATAGAAAGCCCTCACGAATACCCAACACATCCAAAATTAAATAAATACATAAATAAAACTGAAAACAAAAAGTCACAGGCAGGCAGTCCTACACTCCAGCAACGTTTATCATATCCAACACTTGGAAGCAACGAAAATGTCCATCAACAGAGGAATGCACCAAGAAGAAGTGGTCCATGTACATATTGGAATATTACTCCAATAAAACATATAAATTAAAATTAAATAACAAATGAAAGTAAGAGACATCAGCTTTTGTGGGTTTATCCGGGCACATTCCACTCTAATTTATAAGCGAGGAACACCACTGGCCGGGAGGTCTGTTTCCCAAGTTTCCAGAGTGGGGAACATAGAAAGGATGCCGCCCTCTGGACATTACCTGCAAAAGCAGCTTTAAAGCCTGTGCTAATGGTCACTTCATTTGAACGACTACTGCAGGGCTGTAACTGAAAGCTGCCCTCAAAATTTCTTGAGGGAGGGAATGGCCAGAACATTTCAAATTGTAACACATACTTTAAGAAAACACTTTGACGAACTAAGCTGTAATCACACTTTAAAAAATAAAAAGGACATGTCTTAAAACTCAATTTCAACGGATTATGAGACACATGCAAATTCAACCACAAAGAGGTATCAGCTCACACCAGTCAGAAGAACCATCAGCAAGTCAACTATAAACAATAAATGCTAAACGTGTTGTGGAGAAATGCATACCCTCCACTTTAAGAGGGACGAAACCTGGAAAGAGCCACTAATGAGAACAGAAGAGAGGTGCCTTTAAAAGGTAAACATTGAGCTACCAAATGATCCAGCAGGCCCATTCCTGGACCTAGAACCTAAGAAGACAGAATTGGAATGACACAGGCAGGCAAATCTGCACTGCACAGTATTACTCTAGCCAAGATATGGAAGTAACCAAAAAGTTCACCAACAGTTGGGTGGACATAGAAGAACTGCTACATGTCGAGATGGAATATTAGCTAGCGAAAAAATGAAACAATGCCATTTGCAGCACCATAGGTGAGTCTACAAGTAATCACGCAACTTGTGGTGAGAAAGCGAAAGACACATGTCCTATCATATCACTTAGAGGTGTTACCTAAAAACTGATACCAATGAAGATATTTCCACAGAGAAAGGCAATCACAGATTCATTAAACAATCTTATGGTTCACCAAATGGAAAGGTGTGAGGATTGGATACGTTACGACATTGGGCTTAACAGAGATATACAAACACATGTGAAATATATAATCACCAAAGACCTACGGAACACCAAGAGAACACTACTCAACATTGTGTCATAACCTACATGGGAAAAGGATCTGAAGAAGAATAGATATATGTATATGTTTGAAAGAACCACATCTTGCACACCTAGAACACACAAAACATTGTAAACAAATTTGCTGTGATAAAAAATAAAAATTAAGGTAAAAATACGAACCACAAGTAATGAGACATAAACATAAAGGGCTTTTTCCTGGCACAGTCCATTCTAATTTACAACCTACAACACCACTTCCATTAAGGCTCTGCTGCCCTAGTACCCAGATTTGGGAATGGAGAAATGCTGCCTCCTTGTGGCCGGTTCCCACAACAGCAGCTTTAAACCCATTGCTGAAGGTCACTGAATAGTCACCAAACTTGCAGTTCTGTAAATGACACCTGCCCTGCAAGAAAATCCTGGGGTCAAAAATCGACCAAAAACTTCAAAAGAGGGCAAACTTCCGAGAAGACAATTTCAAGACGCATATTGTACTCATACTATTTTCTTTCTTTCTTTTTAACAGCAAAGGAAAAGGCGTGGAAAATGATGAATTTTAGGAATTTTTAAAGACATGCAAACCCAAATTGCAAAACCCTATCAGCTCACAGCAGTCAGAATGGTCATTAGCAAAAAGCTGCAAACAATACCTGCTGAAGGGATTTTGGAGAAATGCGTACCCTCGGTTCTAAGGGGCACAAGGTAAGAGCCACTAGTGAAAACACAATGGAGGTGCTTTGAAAAGGGAAACTTTGAGCTACCAGTCAATCAATCTCACCCAATGCTGGGCCTATACCCTGAGAAAATGAGAAGCAAACAGTCACATGCTGGGGGATTCCCTGGTGACGCAGTGGTTGAGAATCTGCCTGCCAATGCAGGGGACACGGGTTCGGGCCCTGGTCTGGGAAGATCCCACATGCCACGGAGCAACTAAGCCCGTGAGCCACAACTATTGAGCCTGTGCGTCTGGAGCTTGTGCTCTGGAAAAAGAGAGGCCGCGACAGTGAGAGGCCCACGCACCGCGATGAAGAGTGGTGCCCGCTCGCCGCAACTACAGAAAGCCCTCGCGAAGAAGCAACACAGCCAAAAATAAATTAATAAATAAATAAAACTTAAAACAAAATGTCACAGGCAGGCAGTCCTACACTACAGCAATGTTTATCATAGCCAACACTTGGAAGCAATGAAAATGTCCATCAACAGAGGAATGCACCAAGAAGAAGTGGTCCATGTACACATTGGAATATTACTCCAATTAAAAATATAAATTAAAATTAAATAACAAATAAAAGTAAGGAGACATCAGCTTTTGTGGGTTTATCCGGGCACATTCCACTCTAATTTATAAGCGAGGAACACCACTGGCCGGGAGGTCTGTTTCCCTAGTTTCCAGAGTGGGGAACGTAGAAAGGATGCCGCCCTCTGGACATTACCTGCAAAAGCAGCTTTAAAGCCTGTGCTAATGGTCACTTCATATGAACAACTACTGCAGGGCTGTAACTGAAACCTGCCCTCCAAATGTCTTGAGGGAGGGAATGGCCAAAACCTTTCAAATTGTGACACATACTTTAAGAAAACACTTTGAAGAACTAAGCTATAATCACACTTTGAAAAATAAAAAGGACATCTCTTAAAGCTCAATTTCAACAGATTATGAGACACATGCAAATTCAACCACAAAGAGGTATCAGCTCACACCAGTCAGAAGAACCATCAGCAAGTCAACTATAAACAATAAATGCTGAAGGTGTTGTGGAGAAATGCATACCCTCCACTTTAAGAGGGACGAAACCTGGAAAGAGCCACTAATGAGAATAGAATGGAGGAGCCTTTAAAAGGTAAACATTGAGCTACCAAATGATCCACCAGGCCCATTCCTGGACCTAGAAACTAAGAGGACAGAATTGGAAAGACACAGGCTGGCAAATCTGCACTGCACCGTATTACTCTAGCCAAGATATGGAAGTAACCAAAAAGTTCACCAACAGATGGGTGGACATAGAAGAACTGCTACATGTCGAGATGGAATATTAGCTAGCAAAGAAACAAAAAACTGCCATTTGCAGCACCATAGGTGAGTCTACAAGTAATCACGCAACTTGCGGTAAGTGAGAAAGCGAAAGACACATGTCCTATCATATCACGTAAAGGTGTTACCTAAAAACTGATACCAATGAAGATACTTCCACAGAGAAAGGCAAACAAAGATTCATTAAACAATCTTTTGGTCCACCAAATGGAAAGGTGTGAGGACTGGATACATTACGACATTGGGCTTAACAGAGATATACAAACACATGCGAAATATATAATCACCAAAACCTACGGAATACCAAGAGAACACTACTGAAAATTGTGTCATAACCTACATGGGAAAAGGATCCGAAGAAGAATAGATATATGTATATGTGTGAAAGCACCACATCTTGCACACCTAGAACACACAAAACATTGTAAACAAATTTGCTGTGATAAAAAATAAAAATTAAGGTAAAAATACGAACCAGAAGTAATGAGACATAAACATAAAGGGCTTTTTCCTGGCACATTCCATTCTAATTTACAACCTACAACACCACTTCCATTAAGGCTCTGCTTCCCTAGTACCCAGATTTGGGAATGGAGAAATGCTGCCTCCTTTGGCCGGTTCCCACAACAGCAGCTTTAAACCCATTGCTAAAGGTCACTGAATAGTCACCAAACTTGCAGTTCTGTAAATGACACCTGCCCTCCAAAAAAATCCTGGGGTCAAAAATCGACCAAAAAATTCAAGAGGACAAAATTCTGAGAAGACAATTTCAAGACGTATATTGTACTCACACTATTTTCTTTCTTTCTTTTTTTAACAGAAAAGGAAAAGGCGTGGGAAAATCATGAATTTTAGGGATTTTTAAAGACATGCAAACCCGAATTACAAAACCCTATCAGCTCACAGCGGTCAGAATGGTCATTAGTAAAAAGCTGCAAACAATACATGCTGAAGGGATTTTGGAGAAATGCGTACCCTCCATTCTAAGGGGGACCTGGTTAGAGCCACTAATGAAAACACAATGGAGGTGCTTTTAAAAGGGAAACTTTGAGCTACCACTCAGTCAATCACAGCCACTGCTGGGCCTATACCCTGAGAAAATGAGAATCTAAAAGTCACATGCTGGGGGTTTCCTTGGTGGCGTAGTGGTTGAGAATCTGCCTGCCAACGCAGGGGACACGGGTTCGAGCCCTGGTCTGGGAAGATCCCACATGCCGCGGAGCAACTAAGCCCGTGAGCCACAACTACTGAGCCTGAGCGTCTGGAGCTTGTGCTCCGGAAAAAGAGAGGCCGCGACAGTGAGAAGCCCGCACAACGCGATGAAGAGTGGCCCCCACTTGCTGCATCTATAGAAAGCCCTCACGAAGACCCAACACATCCAAAATTAAATAAATAAATGAATAAAACTGAAAACAAAAAGTCACAGGCAGGCAGTCCTACACTCCAGCAATGTTTATCATATCCAACACTTGGAAGCAACGAAAATGTCCATCAACAGAGGAATGCACCAAGAAGAAGTGGTCCATGTACATATTGGAATATTACTCCAATAAAACATATAAATTAAAATTAAATAACAAATGAAAGTAAGAGACATCAGCTTTTGTGGGTTTATCCGGGCACATTCCACTCTAATTTATAAGCGAGGAACACCACTGGCCGGGAGGTCTGTTTCCCAAGTTTCCAGAGTGGGGAACATAGAAAGGATGCTGCCTTCTGGACATTACCTGCAAAAGCAGCTTTAAAGCCTGTGCTAATGGTCACTTCATTTGAACGACTACTGCAGGGCTGTAACTGAAAGCTGCCCTCAAAATTTCTTGAGGGAGGGAATGGCCAGAACATTTCAAATTGTAACACATACTTTAAGAAAACACTTTGACGAACTAAGCTGTAATCACACTTTAAAAAATAAAAAGGACATGTCTTAAAACTCAATTTCAACGTATTATGAGACACATGCAAATTCAACCACAAAGAGGTATCAGCTCACACCAGTCAGAAGAACCATCAGCAAGTCAACTATAAACAATAAATGCTAAACGTGTTGTGGAGAAATGCATACCCTCCACTTTAAGAGGGACGAAACCTGGAAAGAGCCACTAATGAGAACAGAAGAGAGGTGCCTTTAAAAGGTAAACATTGAGCTACCAAATGATCCAGCAGGCCCATTCCTGGACCTAGAACCTAAGAAGACAGAATTGGAATGACACAGGCAGGCAAATCTGCACTGCACAGTATTACTCTAGCCAAGATATGGAAGTAACCAAAAAGTTCACCAACAGTTGGGTGGACATAGAAGAACTGCTACATGTCGGGATGGAATATTAGCTAGCGAAAAAATGAAACAATGCCATTTGCAGCACCATAGGTGAGTCTACAAGTAATCACGCAACTTGTGGTGAGAAAGCGAAAGACACATGTCCTATCATATCACTTAGAGGTGTTACCTAAAAACTGATACCAATGAAGATATTTCCACAGAGAAAGGCAATCACAGATTCATTAAACAATCTTATGGTTCACCAAATGGAAAGGTGTGAGGATTGGATACGTTACGACATTGGGCTTAACAGAGATATACAAACACATGTGAAATATATAATCACCAAAGACCTACGGAACACCAAGAGAACACTACTCAACATTGTGTCATAACCTACATGGGAAAAGGATCCGAAGAAGAATAGATATATGTATATGTTTGAAAGTACCACATCTTGCACACCTAGAACACACAAAACATTGTAAACAAATTTGCTGTGATAAAAAATAAAAATTAAGGTAAAAATACGAACCAGAAGTAATGAGACATAAACATAAAGGGCTTTTTCCTGGCACATTCCATTCTAATTTACAACCTACAACACCACTTCCATTAAGGCTCTGCTGCCCTAGTACCCAGATTTGGGAATGGAGAAATGCTGCCTCCTTGTGGCCGGTTCCCACAACAGCAGCTTTAAACCCATTGCTGAAGGTCACTGAATAGTCACCAAACTTGCAGTTCTGTAAATGACACCTGCCCTGCAAGAAAATCCTGGGGTCAAAAATCGACCAAAAACTTCAAAAGAGGGCAAACTTCCGAGAAGACAATTTCAAGACGCATATTGTACTCACACTATTTTCTTTCTTTCTTTTTAACAGCAAAGGAAAAGGCGTGGAAAAATGATGAATTTTAGGAATTTTTAAAGACATGCAAACCCAAATTGCAAAACCCTATCAGCTCACAGCAGTCAGAATGGTCATTAGCAAAAAGCTGCAAACAATACCTGCTGAAGGGATTTTGGAGAAATGCGTACCCTCGGTTCTAAGGGGCACAAGGTAAGAGCCACTAGTGAAAACACAATGGAGGTGCTTTGAAAAGGGAAACTTTGAGCTACCAGTCAATCAATCTCACCCAATGCTGGGCCTATACCCTGAGAAAATGAGAAGCAAACAGTCACATGCTGGGGGATTCCCTGGTGACGCAGTGGTTGAGAATCTGCCTGCCAATGCAGGGGACACGGGTTCGGGCCCTGGTCTGGGAAGATCCCACATGCCACGGAGCAACTAAGCCCGTGAGCCACAACTATTGAGCCTGTGCGTCTGGAGCTTGTGCTCTGGAAAAAGAGAGGCCGCGACAGTGAGAGGCCCACGCACCGCGATGAAGAGTGGTGCCCGCTCGCCGCAACTACAGAAAGCCCTCGCGAAGAAGCAACACAGCCAAAAATAAATTAATAAATAAATAAAACTTAAAACAAAATGTCACAGGCAGGCAGTCCTACACTACAGCAATGTTTATCATAGCCAACACTTGGAAGCAATGAAAATGTCCATCAACAGAGGAATGCACCAAGAAGAAGTGGTCCATGTACACATTGGAATATTACTCCAATTAAAAATATAAATTAAAATTAAATAACAAATAAAAGTAAGGAGACATCAGCTTTTGTGGGTTTATCCGGGCACATTCCACTCTAATTTATAAGCGAGGAACACCACTGGCCGGGAGGTCTGTTTCCCTAGTTTCCAGAGTGGGGAACGTAGAAAGGATGCCGCCCTCTGGACATTACCTGCAAAAGCAGCTTTAAAGCCTGTGCTAATGGTCACTTCATATGAACAACTACTGCAGGGCTGTAACTGAAACCTGCCCTCCAAATGTCTTGAGGGAGGGAATGGCCAAAACCTTTCAAATTGTGACACATACTTTAAGAAAACACTTTGAAGAACTAAGCTATAATCACACTTTGAAAAATAAAAAGGACATCTCTTAAAGCTCAATTTCAACAGATTATGAGACACATGCAAATTCAACCACAAAGAGGTATCAGCTCACACCAGTCAGAAGAACCATCAGCAAGTCAACTATAAACAATAAATGCTGAAGGTGTTGTGGAGAAATGCATACCCTCCACTTTAAGAGGGACGAAACCTGGAAAGAGCCACTAATGAGAATAGAATGGAGGAGCCTTTAAAAGGTAAACATTGAGCTACCAAATGATCCACCAGGCCCATTCCTGGACCTAGAAACTAAGAGGACAGAATTGGAAAGACACAGGCTGGCAAATCTGCACTGCACCGTATTACTCTAGCCAAGATATGGAAGTAACCAAAAAGTTCACCAACAGATGGGTGGACATAGAAGAACTGCTACATGTCGAGATGGAATATTAGCTAGCAAAGAAACGAAAAACTGCCATTTGCAGCACCATAGGTGAGTCTACAAGTAATCACGCAACTTGCGGTAAGTGAGAAAGCGAAAGACACATGTCCTATCATATCACGTAAAGGTGTTACCTAAAAACTGATACCAATGAAGATACTTCCACAGAGAAAGGCAAACAAAGATTCATTAAACAATCTTTTGGTCCACCAAATGGAAAGGTGTGAGGACTGGATACATTACGACATTGGGCTTAACAGAGATATACAAACACATGCGAAATATATAATCACCAAAACCTACGGAATACCAAGAGAACACTACTGAAAATTGTGTCATAACCTACATGGGAAAAGGATCCGAAGAAGAATAGATATATGTATATGTGTGAAAGCACCACATCTTGCACACCTAGAACACACAAAACATTGTAAACAAATTTGCTGTGATAAAAAATAAAAATTAAGGTAAAAATACGAACCAGAAGTAATGAGACATAAACATAAAGGGCTTTTTCCTGGCACATTCCATTCTAATTTACAACCTACAACACCACTTCCATTAAGGCTCTGCTTCCCTAGTACCCAGATTTGGGAATGGAGAAATGCTGCCTCCTTTGGCCGGTTCCCACAACAGCAGCTTTAAACCCATTGCTAAAGGTCACTGAATAGTCACCAAACTTGCAGTTCTGTAAATGACACCTGCCCTCCAAAAAAATCCTGGGGTCAAAAATCGACCAAAAAATTCAAGAGGACAAAATTCTGAGAAGACAATTTCAAGACGTATATTGTACTCACACTATTTTCTTTCTTTCTTTTTTTAACAGAAAAGGAAAAGGCGTGGGAAAATCATGAATTTTAGGGATTTTTAAAGACATGCAAACCCGAATTACAAAACCCTATCAGCTCACAGCGGTCAGAATGGTCATTAGTAAAAAGCTGCAAACAATACATGCTGAAGGGATTTTGGAGAAATGCGTACCCTCCATTCTAAGGGGGACCTGGTTAGAGCCACTAATGAAAACACAATGGAGGTGCTTTTAAAAGGGAAACTTTGAGCTACCACTCAGTCAATCACAGCCACTGCTGGGCCTATACCCTGAGAAAATGAGAATCTAAAAGTCACATGCTGGGGGTTTCCTTGGTGGCGTAGTGGTTGAGAATCTGCCTGCCAACGCAGGGGACACGGGTTCGAGCCCTGGTCTGGGAAGATCCCACATGCCGCGGAGCAACTAAGCCCGTGAGCCACAACTACTGAGCCTGAGCGTCTGGAGCTTGTGCTCCGGAAAAAGAGAGGCCGCGACAGTGAGAAGCCCGCACAACGCGATGAAGAGTGGCCCCCGCTTGCTGCATCTATAGAAAGCCCTCACGAAGACCCAACACATCCAAAATTAAATAAATACATAAATAAAACGGAAAACAAAAAGTCACAGGCAGGCAGTCCTACACTCCAGCAATGTTTATCATAGCCAACACTAGGAAGCAACGAAAATGTCCATCAACAGAGGAATGCACCAAGAAGAAGTGGTCCATGTACATATTGGAATATTACTCCAATAAAACATATAAATTAAAATTAAATAACAAATGAAAGTAAGAGACATCAGCTTTTGTGGGTTTATCCGGGCACATTCCACTCTAATTTATAAGCGAGGAACACCACTGGCCGGGAGGTCTGTTTCCCAAGTTTCCAGAGTGGGGAACATAGAAAGGATGCCGCCCTCTGGACATTACCTGCAAAAGCAGCTTTAAAGCCTGTGCTAATGGTCACTTCATTTGAACGACTACTGCAGGGCTGTAACTGAAAGCTGCCCTCAAAATTTCTTGAGGGAGGGAATGGCCAGAACATTTCAAATTGTAACACATACTTTAAGAAAACACTTTGACGAACTAAGCTGTAATCACACTTTAAAAAATAAAAAGGACATGTCTTAAAACTCAATTTCAACGGATTATGAGACACATGCAAATTCAACCACAAAGAGGTATCAGCTCACACCAGTCAGAATAACCATCAGCAAGTCAACTATAAACAATAAATGCTAAACGTGTTGTGGAGAAATGCATACCCTCCACTTTAAGAGGGACGAAACCTGGAAAGAGCCACTAATGAGAACAGAAGAGAGGTGCCTTTAAAAGGTAAACATTGAGCTACCAAATGATCCAGCAGGCCCATTCCTGGACCTAGAACCTAAGAAGACAGAATTGGAATGACACAGGCAGGCAAATCTGCACTGCACAGTATTACTCTAGCCAAGATATGGAAGTAACCAAAAAGTTCACCAACAGTTGGGTGGACATAGAAGAACTGCTACATGTCGAGATGGAATATTAGCTAGCGAAAAAATGAAACAATGCCATTTGCAGCACCATAGGTGAGTCTACAAGCAATCACGCAACTTGTGGTGAGAAAGCGAAAGACACATGTCCTATCATATCACTTAGAGGTGTTACCTAAAAACTGATACCAATGAAGATATTTCCACAGAGAAAGGCAATCACAGATTCATTAAACAATCTTATGGTTCACCAAATGGAAAGGTGTGGGGATTGGATACGTTACGACACTGGGCTTAACAGAGATATACAAACACATGTGAAATATATAATCACCAAAGACCTACGGAACACCAAGAGAACACTACTCAACATTGTGTCATAACCTACATGGGAAAAGGATCCGAAGAAGAATAGATATATGTATATGTTTGAAAGAACCACATCTTGCACACCTAGAACACACAAAACATTGTAAACAAATTTGCTGTGATAAAAAATAAAAATTAAGGTAAAAATACGAACCACAAGTAATGAGACATAAACATAAAGGGCTTTTTCCTGGCACATTCCATTCTAATTTACAACCTACAACACCACTTCCATTAAGGCTCTGCTGCCCTAGTACCCAGATTTGGGAATGGAGAAATGCTGCCTCCTTGTGGCCGGTTCCCACAACAGCAGCTTTAAACCCATTGCTGAAGGTCACTGAATAGTCACCAAACTTGCAGTTCTGTAAATGACACCTGCCCTGCAAGAAAATCCTGGGGTCAAAAATCGACCAAAAACTTCAAAAGAGGGCAAACTTCCGAGAAGACAATTTCAAGACGCATATTGTACTCACACTATTTTCTTTCTTTCTTTTTAACAGCAAAGGAAAAGGCGTGGAAAAATGATGAATTTTAGGAATTTTTAAAGACATGCAAACCCAAATTGCAAAACCCTATCAGCTCACAGCAGTCAGAATGGTCATTAGCAAAAAGCTGCAAACAATACCTGCTGAAGGGATTTTGGAGAAATGCGTACCCTCGGTTCTAAGGGGCACAAGGTAAGAGCCACTAGTGAAAACACAATGGAGGTGCTTTGAAAAGGGAAACTTTGAGCTACCAGTCAATCAATCTCACCCAATGCTGGGCCTATACCCTGAGAAAATGAGAAGCAAAAAGTCACATGCTGGGGGATTCCCTGGTGACGCAGTGGTTGAGAATCTGCCTGCCAATGCAGGGGACACGGGTTCGGGCCCTGGTCTGGGAAGATCCCACATGCCACGGAGCAACTAAGCCCGTGAGCCACAACTATTGAGCCTGTGCGTCTGGAGCTTCTGCTCTGGAAAAAGAGAGGCCGCGACAGTGAGAGGCCCACGCACCGCGATGAAGAGTGGCGCCCACTCGCCGCAACTACAGAAAGCCCTCGCGAAGAAGCAACACACCCAAAAATAAATTAATAAATAAATAAAACTTAAAACAAAATGTCACAGGCAGGCAGTCCTACACTACAGCAATGTTTATCATAGCCAACACTTGGAAGCAATGAAAATGTCCATCAACAGAGGAATGCACCAAGAAGAAGTGCTCCATGTACACATTGGAATATTACTCCAATTAAAAATATAAATTAAAATTAAATAACAAATAAAAGTAAGGAGACATCAGCTTTTGTGGGTTTATCCGGGCACATTCCACTCTAATTTATAAGCGAGGAACACCACTGGGTGGGAGGTCTGTTTCCCTAGTTTCCAGAGTGGGGAACGTAGAAAGGATGCCGCCCTCTGGCCATTACCTGCAAAAGCAGCTTTAAAGCCTGTGCTAATGGTCACTTCATATGAACAACTACTGCAGGGCTGTAACTGAAACCTGCCCTCCAAATGTCTTGAGGGAGGGAATGGCCAAAACCTTTCAAATTGTGACACATACTTTAAGAAAACACTTTGAAGAACTAAGCTATAATCACACTTTGAAAAATAAAAAGGACATCTCTTAAAGCTCAATTTCAACAGATTATGAGACACATGCAAATTCAACCACAAAGAGGTATCAGCTCACACCAGTCAGAAGAACCATCAGCAAGTCAACTATAAACAATAAATGCTGAAGGTGTTGTGGAGAAATGCATACCCTCCACTTTAAGAGGGACGAAACCTGGAAAGAGCCACTAATGAGAATAGAATGGAGGAGCCTTTAAAAGGTAAACATTGAGCTACCAAATGATCCACCAGGCCCATTCCTGGACCTAGAAACTAAGAGGACAGAATTGGAAAGACACAGGCTGGCAAATCTGCACTGCACCGTATTACTCTAGCCAAGATATGGAAGTAACCAAAAAGTTCACCAACAGATGGGTGGACATAGAAGAACTGCTACATGTCGAGATGGAATATTAGCTAGCAAAGAAACGAAAAACTGCCATTTGCAGCACCATAGGTGAGTCTACAAGTAA
Source organism: Balaenoptera borealis (assembly GCF_965194805.1). NCBI lineage: Eukaryota > Metazoa > Chordata > Mammalia > Artiodactyla > Balaenopteridae > Balaenoptera > Balaenoptera borealis. Next base: position 246,256 of record NW_028123617.1, read on the forward strand.
TCACGCAACTTGCGGTAAGTGAGAAAGCGAAAGACACATGTCCTATCATATCACGTAAAGGTGTTACCTAAAAACTGATACCAATGAAGATACTTCCACAGAGAAAGGCAAACAAAGATTCATTAAACAATCTTTTGGTCCACCAAATGGAAAGGTGTGAGGACTGGATACATTACGACATTGGGCTTAACAGAGATATACAAACACATGCGAAATATATAATCACCAAAACCTACGGAATACCAAGAGAACACTACTGAAAATTGTGTCATAACCTACATGGGAAAAGGATCCGAAGAAGAATAGATATATGTATATGTGTGAAAGAACCACATCTTGCACACCTAGAACACACAAAACATTGTAAACAAATTTGCTGTGATAAAAAATAAAAATTAAGGTAAAAATACGAACCAGAAGTAATGAGACATAAACATAAAGGGCTTTTTCCTGGCACAGTCCATTCTAATTTACAACCTACAACACCACTTCCATTAAGGCTCTGCTTCCCTAGTACCCAGATTTGGGAATGGAGAAATGCTGCCTCCTTTGGCCGGTTCCCACAACAGCAGCTTTAAACCCATTGCTAAAGGTCACTGAATAGTCACCAAACTTGCAGTTCTGTAAATGACACCTGCCCTCCAAAAAAATCCTGGGGTCAAAAATCGACCAAAAAATTCAAGAGGACAAAATTCTGAGAAGACAATTTCAAGACGTATATTGTACTCACACTATTTTCTTTCTTTCTTTTTTTAACAGAAAAGGAAAAGGCGTGGGAAAATCATGAATTTTAGGGATTTTTAAAGACATGCAAACCCGAATTACAAAACCCTATCAGCTCACAGCGGTCAGAATGGTCATTAGTAAAAAGCTGCAAACAATACATGCTGAAGGGATTTTGGAGAAATGCGTACCCTCCATTCTAAGGGGGACCTGGTAAGAGCCACTACTGAAAACACAATGGAGGTGCTTTTAAAAGGGAAACTTTGAGCTACCACTCAGTCAATCACAGCCACTGCTGGGCCTATACCCTGAGAAAATGAGAATCTAAAAGTCACATGCTGGGGGTTTCCTTGGTGGCGTAGTGGTTGAGAATCTGCCTGCCAACGCAAGGGACACGGGTTCAAGCCCTGGTCTGGGAAGATCCCACATGCCGCGGAGCAACTAAGCCCGTGAGCCACAACTATTGAGCCTGCGCATCTGGAGCTTTTGCTCCAGAGCAAGAGAGGCCGCGACAGTGAGAAGCCCGCACAACGCGATGAAGAGTGGCCCCCGCTTGCTGCATCTATAGAAAGCCCTCACGAAGACCCAACACATCCAAAATTAAATAAATACATAAATAAAACTGAAAACAAAAAGTCACAGGCAGGCAGTCCTACACTCCAGCAACGTTTATCATATCCAACACTTGGAAGCAACGAAAATGTCCATCAACAGAGGAATGCACCAAGAAGAAGTGGTCCATGTACATATTGGAATATTACTCCAATAAAACATATAAATTAAAATTAAATAACAAATGAAAGTAAGAGACATCAGCTTTTGTGGGTTTATCCGGGCACATTCCACTCTAATTTATAAGCGAGGAACACCACTGGCCGGGAGGTCTGTTTCCCAAGTTTCCAGAGTGGGGAACATAGAAAGGATGCCGCCCTCTGGACATTACCTGCAAAAGCAGCTTTAAAGCCTGTGCTAATGGTCACTTCATTTGAACGACTACTGCAGGGCTGTAACTGAAAGCTGCCCTCAAAATTTCTTGAGGGAGGGAATGGCCAGAACATTTCAAATTGTAACACATACTTTAAGAAAACACTTTGACGAACTAAGCTGTAATCACACTTTAAAAAATAAAAAGGACATGTCTTAAAACTCAATTTCAACGTATTATGAGACACATGCAAATTCAACCACAAAGAGGTATCAGCTCACACCAGTCAGAAGAACCATCAGCAAGTCAACTATAAACAATAAATGCTAAACGTGTTGTGGAGAAATGCATACCCTCCACTTTAAGAGGGACGAAACCTGGAAAGAGCCACTAATGAGAACAGAAGAGAGGTGCCTTTAAAAGGTAAACATTGAGCTACCAAATGATCCAGCAGGCCCATTCCTGGACCTAGAACCTAAGAAGACAGAATTGGAATGACACAGGCAGGCAAATCTGCACTGCACAGTATTACTCTAGCCAAGATATGGAAGTAACCAAAAAGTTCACCAACAGTTGGGTGGACATAGAAGAACTGCTACATGTCGAGATGGAATATTAGCTAGCGAAAAAATGAAACAATGCCATTTGCAGCACCATAGGTGAGTCTACAAGTAATCACGCAACTTGTGGTGAGAAAGCGAAAGACACATGTCCTATCATATCACTTAGAGGTGTTACCTAAAAACTGATACCAATGAAGATATTTCCACAGAGAAAGGCAATCACAGATTCATTAAACAATCTTATGGTTCACCAAATGGAAAGGTGTGAGGATTGGATACGTTACGACATTGGGCTTAACAGAGATATACAAACACATGTGAAATATATAATCACCAAAGACCTACGGAACACCAAGAGAACACTACTCAACATTGTGTCATAACCTACATGGGAAAAGGATCCGAAGAAGAATAGATATATGTATATGTTTGAAAGAACCACATCTTGCACACCTAGAACACACAAAACATTGTAAACAAATTTGCTGTGATAAAAAATAAAAATTAAGGTAAAAATACGAACCAGAAGTAATGAGACATAAACATAAAGGGCTTTTTCCTGGCACAGTCCATTCTAATTTACAACCTACAACACCACTTCCATTAAGGCTCTGCTGCCCTAGTACCCAGATTTGGGAATGGAGAAATGCTGCCTCCTTGTGGCCGGTTCCCACAACAGCAGCTTTAAACCCATTGCTGAAGGTCACTGAAGTCACCAAACTTGCAGTTCTGTAAATGACACCTGCCCTGCAAGAAAATCCTGGGGTCAAAAATCGACCAAAAACTTCAAAAGAGGGCAAACTTCCGAGAAGACAATTTCAAGACGCATATTGTACTCATACTATTTTCTTTCTTTCTTTTTAACAGCAAAGGAAAAGGCGTGGAAAATGATGAATTTTAGGAATTTTTAAAGACATGCAAACCCAAATTGCAAAACCCTATCAGCTCACAGCAGTCAGAATGGTCATTAGCAAAAAGCTGCAAACAATACCTGCTGAAGGGATTTTGGAGAAATGCGTACCCTCGGTTCTAAGGGGCACAAGGTAAGAGCCACTAGTGAAAACACAATGGAGGTGCTTTGAAAAGGGAAACTTTGAGCTACCAGTCAATCAATCTCACCCAATGCTGGGCCTATACCCTGAGAAAATGAGAAGCAAACAGTCACATGCTGGGGGATTCCCTGGTGACGCAGTGGTTGAGAATCTGCCTGCCAATGCAGGGGACACGGGTTCGGGCCCTGGTCTGGGAAGATCCCACATGCCACGGAGCAACTAAGCCCGTGAGCCACAACTATTGAGCCTGTGCGTCTGGAGCTTGTGCTCTGGAAAAAGAGAGGCCGCGACAGTGAGAGGCCCACGCACCGCGATGAAGAGTGGTGCCCGCTCGCCGCAACTACAGAAAGCCCTCGCGAAGAAGCAACACAGCCAAAAATAAATTAATAAATAAATAAAACTTAAAACAAAATGTCACAGGCAGGCAGTCCTACACTACAGCAATGTTTATCATAGCCAACACTTGGAAGCAATGAAAATGTCCATCAACAGAGGAATGCACCAAGAAGAAGTGGTCCATGTACACATTGGAATATTACTCCAATTAAAAATATAAATTAAAATTAAATAACAAATAAAAGTAAGGAGACATCAGCTTTTGTGGGTTTATCCGGGCACATTCCACTCTAATTTATAAGCGAGGAACACCACTGGCCGGGAGGTCTGTTTCCCTAGTTTCCAGAGTGGGGAACGTAGAAAGGATGCCGCCCTCTGGACATTACCTGCAAAAGCAGCTTTAAAGCCTGTGCTAATGGTCACTTCATATGAACAACTACTGCAGGGCTGTAACTGAAACCTGCCCTCCAAATGTCTTGAGGGAGGGAATGGCCAAAACCTTTCAAATTGTGACACATACTTTAAGAAAACACTTTGAAGAACTAAGCTATAATCACACTTTGAAAAATAAAAAGGACATCTCTTAAAGCTCAATTTCAACAGATTATGAGACACATGCAAATTCAACCACAAAGAGGTATCAGCTCACACCAGTCAGAAGAACCATCAGCAAGTCAACTATAAACAATAAATGCTGAAGGTGTTGTGGAGAAATGCATACCCTCCACTTTAAGAGGGACGAAACCTGGAAAGAGCCACTAATGAGAATAGAATGGAGGAGCCTTTAAAAGGTAAACATTGAGCTACCAAATGATCCACCAGGCCCATTCCTGGACCTAGAAACTAAGAGGACAGAATTGGAAAGACACAGGCTGGCAAATCTGCACTGCACCGTATTACTCTAGCCAAGATATGGAAGTAACCAAAAAGTTCACCAACAGATGGGTGGACATAGAAGAACTGCTACATGTCGAGATGGAATATTAGCTAGCAAAGAAACAAAAAACTGCCATTTGCAGCACCATAGGTGAGTCTACAAGTAATCACGCAACTTGCGGTAAGTGAGAAAGCGAAAGACACATGTCCTATCATATCACGTAAAGGTGTTACCTAAAAACTGATACCAATGAAGATACTTCCACAGAGAAAGGCAAACAAAGATTCATTAAACAATCTTTTGGTCCACCAAATGGAAAGGTGTGAGGACTGGATACATTACGACATTGGGCTTAACAGAGATATACAAACACATGCGAAATATATAATCACCAAAACCTACGGAATACCAAGAGAACACTACTGAAAATTGTGTCATAACCTACATGGGAAAAGGATCCGAAGAAGAATAGATATATGTATATGTGTGAAAGCACCACATCTTGCACACCTAGAACACACAAAACATTGTAAACAAATTTGCTGTGATAAAAAATAAAAATTAAGGTAAAAATACGAACCAGAAGTAATGAGACATAAACATAAAGGGCTTTTTCCTGGCACATTCCATTCTAATTTACAACCTACAACACCACTTCCATTAAGGCTCTGCTTCCCTAGTACCCAGATTTGGGAATGGAGAAATGCTGCCTCCTTTGGCCGGTTCCCACAACAGCAGCTTTAAACCCATTGCTAAAGGTCACTGAATAGTCACCAAACTTGCAGTTCTGTAAATGACACCTGCCCTCCAAAAAAATCCTGGGGTCAAAAATCGACCAAAAAATTCAAGAGGACAAAATTCTGAGAAGACAATTTCAAGACGTATATTGTACTCACACTATTTTCTTTCTTTCTTTTTTTAACAGAAAAGGAAAAGGCGTGGGAAAATCATGAATTTTAGGGATTTTTAAAGACATGCAAACCCGAATTACAAAACCCTATCAGCTCACAGCGGTCAGAATGGTCATTAGTAAAAAGCTGCAAACAATACATGCTGAAGGGATTTTGGAGAAATGCGTACCCTCCATTCTAAGGGGGACCTGGTTAGAGCCACTAATGAAAACACAATGGAGGTGCTTTTAAAAGGGAAACTTTGAGCTACCACTCAGTCAATCACAGCCACTGCTGGGCCTATACCCTGAGAAAATGAGAATCTAAAAGTCACATGCTGGGGGTTTCCTTGGTGGCGTAGTGGTTGAGAATCTGCCTGCCAACGCAGGGGACACGGGTTCGAGCCCTGGTCTGGGAAGATCCCACATGCCGCGGAGCAACTAAGCCCGTGAGCCACAACTACTGAGCCTGAGCGTCTGGAGCTTGTGCTCCGGAAAAAGAGAGGCCGCGACAGTGAGAAGCCCGCACAACGCGATGAAGAGTGGCCCCCACTTGCTGCATCTATAGAAAGCCCTCACGAAGACCCAACACATCCAAAATTAAATAAATAAATGAATAAAACTGAAAACAAAAAGTCACAGGCAGGCAGTCCTACACTCCAGCAATGTTTATCATATCCAACACTTGGAAGCAACGAAAATGTCCATCAACAGAGGAATGCACCAAGAAGAAGTGGTCCATGTACATATTGGAATATTACTCCAATAAAACATATAAATTAAAATTAAATAACAAATGAAAGTAAGAGACATCAGCTTTTGTGGGTTTATCCGGGCACATTCCACTCTAATTTATAAGCGAGGAACACCACTGGCCGGGAGGTCTGTTTCCCAAGTTTCCAGAGTGGGGAACATAGAAAGGATGCTGCCTTCTGGACATTACCTGCAAAAGCAGCTTTAAAGCCTGTGCTAATGGTCACTTCATTTGAACGACTACTGCAGGGCTGTAACTGAAAGCTGCCCTCAAAATTTCTTGAGGGAGGGAATGGCCAGAACATTTCAAATTGTAACACATACTTTAAGAAAACACTTTGACGAACTAAGCTGTAATCACACTTTAAAAAATAAAAAGGACATGTCTTAAAACTCAATTTCAACGTATTATGAGACACATGCAAATTCAACCACAAAGAGGTATCAGCTCACACCAGTCAGAAGAACCATCAGCAAGTCAACTATAAACAATAAATGCTAAACGTGTTGTGGAGAAATGCATACCCTCCACTTTAAGAGGGACGAAACCTGGAAAGAGCCACTAATGAGAACAGAAGAGAGGTGCCTTTAAAAGGTAAACATTGAGCTACCAAATGATCCAGCAGGCCCATTCCTGGACCTAGAACCTAAGAAGACAGAATTGGAATGACACAGGCAGGCAAATCTGCACTGCACAGTATTACTCTAGCCAAGATATGGAAGTAACCAAAAAGTTCACCAACAGTTGGGTGGACATAGAAGAACTGCTACATGTCGAGATGGAATATTAGCTAGCGAAAAAATGAAACAATGCCATTTGCAGCACCATAGGTGAGTCTACAAGTAATCACGCAACTTGTGGTGAGAAAGCGAAAGACACATGTCCTATCATATCACTTAGAGGTGTTACCTAAAAACTGATACCAATGAAGATATTTCCACAGAGAAAGGCAATCACAGATTCATTAAACAATCTTATGGTTCACCAAATGGAAAGGTGTGAGGATTGGATACGTTACGACATTGGGCTTAACAGAGATATACAAACACATGTGAAATATATAATCACCAAAGACCTACGGAACACCAAGAGAACACTACTCAACATTGTGTCATAACCTACATGGGAAAAGGATCCGAAGAAGAATAGATATATGTATATGTTTGAAAGAACCACATCTTGCACACCTAGAACACACAAAACATTGTAAACAAATTTGCTGTGATAAAAAATAAAAATTAAGGTAAAAATACGAACCAGAAGTAATGAGACATAAACATAAAGGGCTTTTTCCTGGCACAGTCCATTCTAATTTACAACCTACAACACCACTTCCATTAAGGCTCTGCTGCCCTAGTACCCAGATTTGGGAATGGAGAAATGCTGCCTCCTTGTGGCCGGTTCCCAAAACAGCAGCTTTAAACCCATTGCTGAAGGTCACTGAATAGTCACCAAACTTGCAGTTCTGTAAATGACACCTGCCCTGCAAGAAAATCCTGGGGTCAAAAATCGACCAAAAACTTCAAAAGAGGGCAAACTTCCGAGAAGACAATTTCAAGACGCATATTGTACTCATACTATTTTCTTTCTTTCTTTTTAACAGCAAAGGAAAAGGCGTGGAAAATGATGAATTTTAGGAATTTTTAAAGACATGCAAACCCAAATTGCAAAACCCTATCAGCTCACAGCAGTCAGAATGGTCATTAGCAAAAAGCTGCAAACAATACCTGCTGAAGGGATTTTGGAGAAATGCGTACCCTCGGTTCTAAGGGGCACAAGGTAAGAGCCACTAGTGAAAACACAATGGAGGTGCTTTGAAAAGGGAAACTTTGAGCTACCAGTCAATCAATCTCACCCAATGCTGGGCCTATACCCTGAGAAAATGAGAAGCAAAAAGTCACATGCTGGGGGATTCCCTGGTGACGCAGTGGTTGAGAATCTGCCTGCCAATGCAGGGGACACGGGTTCGGGCCCTGGTCTGGGAAGATCCCACATGCCACGGAGCAACTAAGCCCGTAAGCCACAACTATTGAGCCTGTGCGTCTGGAGCTTGTGCTCTGGAAAAAGAGAGGCCGCGACAGTGAGAGGCCCACGCACCGCGATGAAGAGTGGTGCCCGCTCGCTACAACTACAGAAAGCCCTCGCGAAGAAGCAACACAGCCAAAAATAAATTAATAAATAAATAAAACTTAAAACAAAATGTCACAGGCAGGCAGTCCTACACTACAGCAATGTTTATCATAGCCAACACTTGGAAGCAATGAAAATGTCCATCAACAGAGGAATGTACCAAGAAGAAGTGGTCCATGTACACATTGGAATATTACTCCAATTAAAAATATAAATTAAAATTAAATAACAAATAAAAGTAAGGAGACATCAGCTTTTGTGGGTTTATCCGGGCACATTCCACTCTAATTTATAAGCGAGGAACACCACTGGCCGGGAGGTCTGTTTCCCTAGTTTCCAGAGTGGGGAACGTAGAAAGGATGCCGCCCTCTGGACATTACCTGCAAAAGCAGCTTTAAAGCCTGTGCTAATGGTCACTTCATATGAACAACTACTGCAGGGCTGTAACTGAAACCTGCCCTCAAAATGTCTTGAGGGAGGGAATGGCCAAAACCTTTCAAATTGTGACACATACTTTAAGAAAACACTTTGAAGAACTAAGCTATAATCACACTTTGAAAAATAAAAAGGACATCTCTTAAAGCTCAATTTCAACAGATTATGAGACACATGCAAATTCAACCACAAAGAGGTATCAGCTCACACCAGTCAGAAGAACCATCAGCAAGTCAACTATAAACAATAAATGCTGAAGGTGTTGTGGAGAAATGCATACCCTCCACTTTAAGAGGGACGAAACCTGGAAAGAGCCACTAATGAGAATAGAATGGAGGAGCCTTTAAAAGGTAAACATTGAGCTACCAAATGATCCACCAGGCCCATTCCTGGACCTAGAAACTAAGAGGACAGAATTGGAAAGACACAGGCTGGCAAATCTGCACTGCACCGTATTACTCTAGCCAAGATATGGAAGTAACCAAAAAGTTCACCAACAGATGGGTGGACATAGAAGAACTGCTACATGTCGAGATGGAATATTAGCTAGCAAAGAAACGAAAAACTGCCATTTGCAGCACCATAGGTGAGTCTACAAGTAATCACGCAACTTGCGGTAAGTGAGAAAGCGAAAGACACATGTCCTATCATATCACGTAAAGGTGTTACCTAAAAACTGATACCAATGAAGATACTTCCACAGAGAAAGGCAAACAAAGATTCATTAAACAATCTTTTGGTCCACCAAATGGAAAGGTGTGAGGACTGGATACATTACGACATTGGGCTTAACAGAGATATACAAACACATGCGAAATATATAATCACCAAAACCTACGGAATACCAAGAGAACACTACTGAAAATTGTGTCATAACCTACATGGGAAAAGGATCCGAAGAAGAATAGATATATGTATATGTGTGAAAGAACCACATCTTGCACACCTAGAACACACAAAACATTGTAAACAAATTTGCTGTGATAAAAAATAAAAATTAAGGTAAAAATACGAACCAGAAGTAATGAGACATAAACATAAAGGGCTTTTTCCTGGCACATTCCATTCTAATTTACAACCTACAACACCACTTCCATTAAGGCTCTGCTTCCCTAGTACCCAGATTTGGGAATGGAGAAATGCTGCCTCCTTTGGCCGGTTCCCACAACAGCAGCTTTAAACCCATTGCTAAAGGTCACTGAATAGTCACCAAACTTGCAGTTCTGTAAATGACACCTGCCCTCCAAAAAAATCCTGGGGTCAAAAATCGACCAAAAAATTCAAGAGGACAAAATTCTGAGAAGACAATTTCAAGACGTATATTGTACTCACACTATTTTCTTTCTTTCTTTCTTTTTTTAACAGAAAAGGAAAAGGCGTGGGAAAATCATGAATTTTAGGGATTTTTAAAGACATGCAAACCCGAATTACAAAACCCTATCAGCTCACAGCGGTCAGAATGGTCATTAGTAAAAAGCTGCAAACAATACATGCTGAAGGGATTTTGGAGAAATGCGTACCCTCCATTCTAAGGGGGACCTGGTAAGAGCCACTACTGAAAACACAATGGAGGTGCTTTTAAAAGGGAAACTTTGAGCTACCACTCAGTCAATCACAGCCACTGCTGGGCCTATACCCTGAGAAAATGAGAATCTAAAAGTCACATGCTGGGGGTTTCCTTGGTGGCGTAGTGGTTGAGAATCTGCCTGCCAACGCAAGGGACACGGGTTCAAGCCCTGGTCTGGGAAGATCCCACATGCCGCGGAGCAACTAAGCCCGTGAGCCACAACTATTGAGCCTGCGCATCTGGAGCTTTTGCTCCAGAGCAAGAGAGGCCGCGACAGTGAGAAGCCCGCACAACGCGATGAAGAGTGGCCCCCGCTTGCTGCATCTATAGAAAGCCCTCACGAAGACCCAACACATCCAAAATTAAATAAATACATAAATAAAACTGAAAACAAAAAGTTACAGGCAGGCAGTCCTACACTCCAGCAATGTTTATCATAGCCAACACTAGGAAGCAACGAAAATGTCCATCAACAGAGGAATGCACCAAGAAGAAGTGGTCCATGTACATATTGGAATATTACTCCAATAAAACATATAAATTAAAATTAAATAACAAATGAAAGTAAGAGACATCAGCTTTTGTGGGTTTATCCGGGCACATTCCACTCTAATTTATAAGCGAGGAACACCACTGGCCGGGAGGTCTGTTTCCCAAGTTTCCAGAGTGGGGAACATAGAAAGGATGCCGCCCTCTGGACATTACCTGCAAAAGCAGCTTTAAAGCCTGTGCTAATGGTCACTTCATTTGAACGACTACTGCAGGGCTGTAACTGAAAGCTGCCCTCAAAATTTCTTGAGGGAGGGAATGGCCAGAACATTTCAAATTGTAACACATACTTTAAGAAAACACTTTGAAGAACTAAGCTGTAGTCACACATTGAAAAATAAAAAGGACATGTCTTAAAACTCAATTTCAACGGATTATGAGACACATGCAAATTCAACCACAAAGAGGTATCAGCTCACACCAGTCAGAAGAACCATCAGCAAGTCAACTATAAACAATAAATGCTAAACGTGTTGTGGAGAAATGCATACCCTCCACTTTAAGAGGGACGAAACCTGGAAAGAGCCACTAATGAGAACAGAAGAGAGGTGCCTTTAAAAGGTAAACATTGAGCTACCAAATGATCCAGCAGGCCCATTCCTGGACCTAGAACCTAAGAAGACAGAATTGGAATGACACAGGCAGGCAAATCTGCACTGCACAGTATTACTCTAGCCAAGATATGGAAGTAACCAAAAAGTTCACCAACAGTTGGGTGGACATAGAAGAACTGCTACATGTCGAGATGGAATATTAGCTAGCGAAAAAATGAAACAATGCCATTTGCAGCACCATAGGTGAGTCTACAAGTAATCACGCAACTTGTGGTGAGAAAGCGAAAGACACATGTCCTATCATATCACTTAGAGGTGTTACCTAAAAACTGATACCAATGAAGATATTTCCACAGAGAAAGGCAATCACAGATTCATTAAACAATCTTATGGTTCACCAAATGGAAAGGTGTGGGGATTGGATACGTTATGACATTGGGCTTAACAGAGATATACAAACACATGTGAAATATATAATCACCAAAGACCTACGGAACACCAAGAGAACACTACTCAACATTGTGTCATAACCTACATGGGAAAAGGATCCGAAGAAGAATAGATATATGTATATGTTTGAAAGAACCACATCTTGCACACCTAGAACACACAAAACATTGTAAACAAATTTGCTGTGATAAAAAATAAAAATTAAGGTAAAAATACGAACCAGAAGTAATGAGACATAAACATAAAGGGCTTTTTCCTGGCACATTCCATTCTAATTTACAACCTACAACACCACTTCCATTAAGGCTCTGCTGTCCTAGTACCCAGATTTGGGAATGGAGAAATGCTGCCTCCTTGTGGCCGGTTCCCACAACAGCAGCTTTAAACCCATTGCTGAAGGTCACTGAATAGTCACCAAACTTGCAGTTCTGTAAATGACACCTGCCCTCCAAGAAAATCCTGGGGTCAAAAATCGACCAAAAACTTCAAAAGAGGGCAAACTTCCGAGAAGACAATTTCAAGACGCATATTGTACTCACACTATTTTCTTTCTTTCTTTTTAACAGCAAAGGAAAAGGCGTGGAAAAATGATGAATTTTAGGAATTTTTAAAGACATGCAAACCGAAATTGCAAAACCCTATCAGCTCACAGCAGTCAGAATGGTCATTAGCAAAAAGCTGCAAACAATACCTGCTGAAGGGATTTTGGAGAAATGCGTACCCTCGGTTCTAAGGGGCACAAGGTAAGAGCCACTAGTGAAAACACAATGGAGGTGCTTTGAAAAGGGAAACTTTGAGCTACCAGTCAATCAATCTCACCCAATGCTGGGCCTATACCCTGAGAAAATGAGAAGCAAAAAGTCACATGCTGGGGGATTCCCTGGTGACGCAGTGGTTGAGAATCTGCCTGCCAATGCAGGGGACACGGGTTCGGGCCCTGGTCTGGGAAGATCCCACATGCCACGGAGCAACTAAGCCCGTGAGCCACAACTATTGAGCCTGTGCGTCTGGAGCTTGTGCTCTGGAAAAAGAGAGGCCGCGACAGTGAGAGGCCCACGCACCGCGATGAAGAGTGGCGCCCGCTCGCCGCAACTACAGAAAGCCCTCGCGAAGAAGCAACACAGCCAAAAATAAATTAATAAATAAATAAAACTTAAAACAAAATGTCACAGGCAGGCAGTCCTACACTACAGCAATGTTTATCATAGCCAACACTTGGAAGCAATGAAAATGTCCATCAACAGAGGAATGCACCAAGAAGAAGTGGTCCATGTACACATTGGAATATTACTCCAATTAAAAATATAAATTAAAATTAAATAACAAATAAAAGTAAGGAGACATCAGCTTTTGTGGGTTTATCCGGGCACATTCCACTCTAATTTATAAGCGAGGAACACCACTGGGCGGGAGGTCTGTTTCCCTAGTTTCCAGAGTGGGGAACGTAGAAAGGATGCCGCCCTCTGGCCATTACCTGCAAAAGCAGCTTTAAAGCCTGTGCTAATGGTCACTTCATATGAACAACTACTGCAGGGCTGTAACTGAAACCTGCCCTCAAAATGTCTTGAGGGAGGGAATGGCCAAAACCTTTCAAATTGTGACACATACTTTAAGAAAACACTTTGAAGAACTAAGCTATAATCACACTTTGAAAAATAAAAAGGACATCTCTTAAAGCTCAATTTCAACAGATTATGAGACACATGCAAATTCAACCACAAAGAGGTATCAGCTCACACCAGTCAGAAGAACCATCAGCAAGTCAACTATAAACAATAAATGCTGAAGGTGTTGTGGAGAAATGCATACCCTCCACTTTAAGAGGGACGAAACCTGGAAAGAGCCACTAATGAGAATAGAATGGAGGAGCCTTTAAAAGGTAAACATTGAGCTACCAAATGATCCACCAGGCCCATTCCTGGACCTAGAAACTAAGAGGACAGAATTGGAAAGACACAGGCTGGCAAATCTGCACTGCACCATATTACTCTAGCCAAGATATGGAAGTAACCAAAAAGTTCACCAACAGATGGGTGGACATAGAAGAACTGCTACATGTCGAGATGGAATATTAGCTAGCAAAGAAACGAAAAACTGCCATTTGCAGCACCATAGGTGAGTCTACAAGTAATCACGCAACTTGCGGTAAGTGAGAAAGCGAAAGACACATGTCCTATCATATCACGTAAAGGTGTTACCTAAAAACTGATACCAATGAAGATACTTCCACAGAGAAAGGCAAACAAAGATTCATTAAACAATCTTTTGGTCCACCAAATGGAAAGGTGTGAGGACTGGATACATTACGACATTGGGCTTAACAGAGATATACAAACACATGCGAAATATATAATCACCAAAACCTACGGAATACCAAGAGAACACTACTGAAAATTGTGTCATAACCTACATGGGAAAAGGATCCGAAGAAGAATAGATATATGTATATGTGTGAAAGAACCACATCTTGCACACCTAGAACACACAAAACATTGTAAACAAATTTGCTGTGATAAAAAATAAAAATTAAGGTAAAAATACGAACCAGAAGTAATGAGACATAAACATAAAGGGCTTTTTCCTGGCACATTCCATTCTAATTTACAACCTACAACACCACTTCCATTAAGGCTCTGCTTCCCTAGTACCCAGATTTGGGAATGGAGAAATGCTGCCTCCTTTGGCCGGTTCCCACAACAGCAGCTTTAAACCCATTGCTAAAGGTCACTGAATAGTCACCAAACTTGCAGTTCTGTAAATGACACCTGCCCTCCAAAAAAATCCTGGGGTCAAAAATCGACCAAAAAATTCAAGAGGACAAAATTCTGAGAAGACAATTTCAAGACGTATATTGTACTCACACTATTTTCTTTCTTTCTTTTTTTAACAGAAAAGGAAAAGGCGTGGGAAAATCATGAATTTTAGGGATTTTTAAAGACATGCAAACCCGAATTACAAAACCCTATCAGCTCACAGCGGTCAGAATGGTCATTAGTAAAAAGCTGCAAACAATACATGCTGAAGGGATTTTGGAGAAATGCGTACCCTCCATTCTAAGGGGGACCTGGTAAGAGCCACTACTGAAAACACAATGGAGGTGCTTTTAAAAGGGAAACTTTGAGCTACCACTCAGTCAATCACAGCCACTGCTGGGCCTATACCCTGAGAAAATGAGAATCTAAAAGTCACATGCTGGGGGTTTCCTTGGTGGCGTAGTGGTTGAGAATCTGCCTGCCAACGCAAGGGACACGGGTTCAAGCCCTGGTCTGGGAAGATCCCACATGCCGCGGAGCAACTAAGCCCGTGAGCCACAACTATTGAGCCTGCGCATCTGGAGCTTGTGCTCCGGAGCAAGAGAGGCCGCGACAGTGAGAAGCCCGCACAACGCGATGAAGAGTGGCCCCCGCTTGCTGCATCTATAGAAAGCCCTCACGAAGACCCAACACATCCAAAATTAAATAAATACATAAATAAAACGGAAAACAAAAAGTCACAGGCAGGCAGTCCTACACTCCAGCAATGTTTATCATAGCCAACACTAGGAAGCAACGAAAATGTCCATCAACAGAGGAATGCACCAAGAAGAAGTGGTCCATGTACATATTGGAATATTACTCCAATAAAACATATAAATTAAAATTAAATAACAAATGAAAGTAAGAGACATCAGCTTTTGTGGGTTTATCCGGGCACATTCCACTCTAATTTATAAGCGAGGAACACCACTGGCCGGGAGGTCTGTTTCCCAAGTTTCCAGAGTGGGGAACATAGAAAGGATGCCGCCCTCTGGACATTACCTGCAAAAGCAGCTTTAAAGCCTGTGCTAATGGTCACTTCATTTGAACGACTACTGCAGGGCTGTAACTGAAAGCTGCCCTCAAAATTTCTTGAGGGAGGGAATGGCCAGAACATTTCAAATTGTAACACATACTTTAAGAAAACACTTTGACGAACTAAGCTGTAATCACACTTTAAAAAATAAAAAGGACATGTCTTAAAACTCAATTTCAACGGATTATGAGACACATGCAAATTCAACCACAAAGAGGTATCAGCTCACACCAGTCAGAAGAACCATCAGCAAGTCAACTATAAACAATAAATGCTAAACGTGTTGTGGAGAAATGCATACCCTCCACTTTAAGAGGGACGAAACCTGGAAAGAGCCACTAATGAGAACAGAAGAGAGGTGCCTTTAAAAGGTAAACATTGAGCTACCAAATGATCCAGCAGGCCCATTCCTGGACCTAGAACCTAAGAAGACAGAATTGGAATGACACAGGCAGGCAAATCTGCACTGCACAGTATTACTCTAGCCAAGATATGGAAGTAACCAAAAAGTTCACCAACAGTTGGGTGGACATAGAAGAACTGCTACATGTCGAGATGGAATATTAGCTAGCGAAAAAATGAAACAATGCCATTTGCAGCACCATAGGTGAGTCTACAAGTAATCACGCAACTTGTGGTGAGAAAGCGAAAGACACATGTCCTATCATATCACTTAGAGGTGTTACCTAAAAACTGATACCAATGAAGATATTTCCACAGAGAAAGGCAATCACAGATTCATTAAACAATCTTATGGTTCACCAAATGGAAAGGTGTGAGGATTGGATACGTTACGACATTGGGCTTAACAGAGATATACAAACACATGTGAAATATATAATCACCAAAGACCTACGGAACACCAAGAGAACACTACTCAACATTGTGTCATAACCTACATGGGAAAAGGATCCGAAGAAGAATAGATATATGTATATGTTTGAAAGAACCACATCTTGCACACCTAGAACACACAAAACATTGTAAACAAA
The DNA here is from genome assembly GCF_965194805.1 of Balaenoptera borealis. Lineage (NCBI taxonomy): Eukaryota > Metazoa > Chordata > Mammalia > Artiodactyla > Balaenopteridae > Balaenoptera > Balaenoptera borealis. The sequence continues at coordinate 262,883 of NW_028123617.1, forward strand.
TTTGCTGTGATAAAAAATAAAAATTAAGGTAAAAATACGAACCACAAGTAATGAGACATAAACATAAAGGGCTTTTTCCTGGCACATTCCATTCTAATTTACAACCTACAACACCACTTCCATTAAGGCTCTGCTGCCCTAGTACCCAGATTTGGGAATGGAGAAATGCTGCCTCCTTGTGGCCGGTTCCCACAACAGCAGCTTTAAACCCATTGCTGAAGGTCACTGAATAGTCACCAAACTTGCAGTTCTGTAAATGACACCTGCCCTGCAAGAAAATCCTGGGGTCAAAAATCGACCAAAAACTTCAAAAGAGGGCAAACTTCCGAGAAGACAATTTCAAGACGCATATTGTACTCACACTATTTTCTTTCTTTCTTTTTAACAGCAAAGGAAAAGGCGTGGAAAAATGATGAATTTTAGGAATTTTTAAAGACATGCAAACCCAAATTGCAAAACCCTATCAGCTCACAGCAGTCAGAATGGTCATTAGCAAAAAGCTGCAAACAATACCTGCTGAAGGGATTTTGGAGAAATGCGTACTCTCGGTTCTAAGGGGCACAAGGTAAGAGCCACTAGTGAAAACACAATGGAGGTGCTTTGAAAAGGGAAACTTTGAGCTACCAGTCAATCAATCTCACCCAATGCTGGGCCTATACCCTGAGAAAATGAGAAGCAAAAAGTCACATGCTGGGGGATTCCCTGGTGACGCAGTGGTTGAGAATCTGCCTGCCAATGCAGGGGACACGGGTTCGGGCCCTGGTCTGGGAAGATCCCACATGCCACGGAGCAACTAAGCCCGTGAGCCACAACTATTGAGCCTGTGCGTCTGGAGCTTGTGCTCTGGAAAAAGAGAGGCCGCGACAGTGAGAGGCCCACGCACCGCGATGAAGAGTGGCGCCCGCTCGCCGCAACTACAGAAAGCCCTCGCGAAGAAGCAACACAGCCAAAAATAAATTAATAAATAAATAAAACTTAAAACAAAATGTCACAGGCAGGCAGTCCTACACTACAGCAATGTTGATCATAGCCAACACTTGGAAGCAATGAAAATGTCCATCAACAGAGGAATGCACCAAGAAGAAGTGGTCCATGTACACATTGGAATATTACTCCAATTAAAAATATAAATTAAAATTAAATAACAAATAAAAGTAAGGAGACATCAGCTTTTGTGGGTTTATCCGGGCACATTCCACTCTAATTTATAAGCGAGGAACACCACTGGGCGGGAGGTCTGTTTCCCTAGTTTCCAGAGTGGGGAACGTAGAAAGGATGCCGCCCTCTGGCCATTACCTGCAAAAGCAGCTTTAAAGCCTGTGCTAATGGTCACTTCATATGAACAACTACTGCAGGGCTGTAACTGAAACCTGCCCTCAAAATGTCTTGAGGGAGGGAATGGCCAAAACCTTTCAAATTGTGACACATACTTTAAGAAAACACTTTGAAGAACTAAGCTATAATCACACTTTGAAAAATAAAAAGGACATCTCTTAAAGCTCAATTTCAACAGATTATGAGACACATGCAAATTCAACCACAAAGAGGTATCAGCTCACACCAGTCAGAAGAACCATCAGCAAGTCAACTATAAACAATAAATGCTGAAGGTGTTGTGGAGAAATGCATACCCTCCACTTTAAGAGGGACGAAACCTGGAAAGAGCCACTAATGAGAATAGAATGGAGGAGCCTTTAAAAGGTAAACATTGAGCTACCAAATGATCCACCAGGCCCATTCCTGGACCTAGAACCTAAGAAGACAGAATTGGAATGACACAGGCAGGCAAATCTGCACTGCACAGTATTACTCTAGCCAAGATATGGAAGTAACCAAAAAGTTCACCAACAGTTGGGTGGACATAGAAGAACTGCTACATGTCGAGATGGAATATTAGCTAGCGAAAAAATGAAACAATGCCATTTGCAGCACCATAGGTGAGTCTACAAGTAATCACGCAACTTGTGGTGAGAAAGCGAAAGACACATGTCCTATCATATCACTTAGAGGTGTTACCTAAAAACTGATACCAATGAAGATATTTCCACAGAGAAAGGCAATCACAGATTCATTAAACAATCTTATGGTCCACCAAATGGAAAGGTGTGAGGACTGGATACATTACGACATTGGGCTTAACAGAGATATACAAACACATGCGAAATATATAATCACCAAAACCTACGGAATACCAAGAGAACACTACTGAAAATTGTGTCATAACCTACATGGGAAAAGGATCCGAAGAAGAATAGATATATGTATATGTGTGAAAGAACCACATCTTGCACACCTAGAACACACAAAACATTGTAAACAAATTTGCTGTGATAAAAAATAAAAATTAAGGTAAAAATACGAACCAGAAGTAATGAGACATAAACATAAAGGGCTTTTTCCTGGCACATTCCATTCTAATTTACAACCTACAACACCACTTCCATTAAGGCTCTGCTTCCCTAGTACCCAGATTTGGGAATGGAGAAATGCTGCCTCCTTTGGCCGGTTCCCACAACAGCAGCTTTAAACCCATTGCTAAAGGTCACTGAATAGTCACCAAACTTGCAGTTCTGTAAATGACACCTGCCCTCCAAAAAAATCCTGGGGTCAAAAATCGACCAAAAAATTCAAGAGGACAAAATTCTGAGAAGACAATTTCAAGACGTATATTGTACTCACACTATTTTCTTTCTTTCTTTTTTTAACAGAAAAGGAAAAGGCGTGGGAAAATCATGAATTTTAGGGATTTTTAAAGACATGCAAACCCGAATTACAAAACCCTATCAGCTCACAGCGGTCAGAATGGTCATTAGTAAAAAGCTGCAAACAATACATGCTGAAGGGATTTTGGAGAAATGCGTACCCTCCATTCTAAGGGGGACCTGGTAAGAGCCACTACTGAAAACACAATGGAGGTGCTTTTAAAAGGGAAACTTTGAGCTACCACTCAGTCAATCACAGCCACTGCTGGGCCTATACCCTGAGAAAATGAGAATCTAAAAGTCACATGCTGGGGGTTTCCTTGGTGGCGCAGTGGTTGAGAATCTGCCTGCCAACGCAAGGGACACGGGTTCAAGCCCTGGTCTGGGAAGATCCCACATGCCGCGGAGCAACTAAGCCCGTGAGCCACAACTATTGAGCCTGCGCATCTGGAGCTTGTGCTCCGGAGCAAGAGAGGCCGCGACAGTGAGAAGCCCGCACAACGCGATGAAGAGTGGCCCCCGCTTGCTGCATCTATAGAAAGCCCTCACGAAGACCCAACACATCCAAAATTAAATAAATACATAAATAAAACTGAAAACAAAAAGTCACAGGCAGGCAGTCCTACACTCCAGCAATGTTTATCATAGCCAACACTAGGAAGCAACGAAAATGTCCATCAACAGAGGAATGCACCAAGAAGAAGTGGTCCATGTACACATTGGAATATTACTCCAATTAAAAATATAAATTAAAATTAAATAACAAATAAAAGTAAGGAGACATCAGCTTTTGTGGGTTTATCCGGGCACATTCCACTCTAATTTATAAGCGAGGAACACCACTGGGCGGGAGGTCTGTTTCCCTAGTTTCCAGAGTGGGGAACGTAGAAAGGATGCCGCCCTCTGGCCATTACCTGCAAAAGCAGCTTTAAAGCCTGTGCTAATGGTCACTTCATATGAACAACTACTGCAGGGCTGTAACTGAAACCTGCCCTCAAAATGTCTTGAGGGAGGGAATGGCCAAAACCTTTCAAATTGTGACACATATTTTAAGAAAACACTTTGAAGAACTAAGCTATAATCACACTTTGAAAAATAAAAAGGACATCTCTTAAAGCTCAATTTCAACAGATTATGAGACACATGCAAATTCAACCACAAAGAGGTATCAGCTCACACCAGTCAGAAGAACCATCAGCAAGTCAACTATAAACAATAAATGCTGAAGGTGTTGTGGAGAAATGCATACCCTCCACTTTAAGAGGGACGAAACCTGGAAAGAGCCACTAATGAGAATAGAATGGAGGAGCCTTTAAAAGGTAAACATTGAGCTACCAAATGATCCACCAGGCCCATTCCTGGACCTAGAAACTAAGAGGACAGAATTGGAAAGACACAGGCTGGCAAATCTGCACTGCACCGTATTACTCTAGCCAAGATATGGAAGTAACCAAAAAGTTCACCAACAGATGGGTGGACATAGAAGAACTGCTACATGTCGAGATGGAATATTAGCTAGCAAAGAAACGAAAAACTGCCATTTGCAGCACCATAGGTGAGTCTACAAGTAATCACGCAACTTGCGGTAAGTGAGAAAGCGAAAGACACATGTCCTATCATATCACGTAAAGGTGTTACCTAAAAACTGATACCAATGAAGATACTTCCACAGAGAAAGGCAAACAAAGATTCATTAAACAATCTTTTGGTCCACCAAATGGAAAGGTGTGAGGACTGGATACATTACGACATTGGGCTTAACAGAGATATACAAACACATGCGAAATATATAATCACCAAAACCTACGGAATACCAAGAGAACACTACTGAAAATTGTGTCATAACCTACATGGGAAAAGGATCCGAAGAAGAATAGATATATGTATATGTGTGAAAGAACCACATCTTGCACACCTAGAACACACAAAACATTGTAAACAAATTTGCTGTGATAAAAAATAAAAATTAAGGTAAAAATACGAACCAGAAGTAATGAGACATAAACATAAAGGGCTTTTTCCTGGCACATTCCATTCTAATTTACAACCTACAACACCACTTCCATTAAGGCTCTGCTTCCCTAGTACCCAGATTTGGGAATGGAGAAATGCTGCCTCCTTTGGCCGGTTCCCACAACAGCAGCTTTAAACCCATTGCTAAAGGTCACTGAATAGTCACCAAACTTGCAGTTCTGTAAATGACACCTGCCCTCCAAAAAAATCCTGGGGTCAAAAATCGACCAAAAATTCAAGAGGACAAAATTCTGAGAAGACAATTTCAAGACGTATATTGTACTCACACTATTTTCTTTCTTTCTTTTTTTAACAGAAAAGGAAAAGGCGTGGGAAAATCATGAATTTTAGGGATTTTTAAAGACATGCAAACCCGAATTACAAAACCCTATCAGCTCACAGCAGTCAGAATGGTCATTAGTAAAAAGCTGCAAACAATACATGCTGAAGGGATTTTGGAAAAATGCGTACCCTCCATTCTAAGGGGGACCTGGTAAGAGCCACTACTGAAAACACAATGGAGGTGCTTTTAAAAGGGAAACTTTGAGCTACCACTCAGTCAATCACAGCCACTGCTGGGCCTATACCCTGAGAAAATGAGAATCTAAAAGTCACATGCTGGGGGTTTCCTTGGTGGCGTAGTGGTTGAGAATCTGCCTGCCAACGCAAGGGACATGGGTTCAAGCCCTGGTCTGGGAAGATCCCACATGCCGCGGAGCAACTAAGCCCGTGAGCCACAACTATTGAGCCTGCGCATCTGGAGCTTGTGCTCCGGAGCAAGAGAGGCCGCGACAGTGAGAAGCCCGCACAACGCGATGAAGAGTGGCCCCCGCTTGCTGCATCTATAGAAAGCCCTCACGAAGACCCAACACATCCAAAATTAAATAAATACATAAATAAAACTGAAAACAAAAAGTCACAGGCAGGCAGTCCTACACTCCAGCAATGTTTATCATAGCCAACACTAGGAAGCAACGAAAATGTCCATCAACAGAGGAATGCACCAAGAAGAAGTGGTCCATGTACATATTGGAATATTACTCCAATAAAACATATAAATTAAAATTAAATAACAAATGAAAGTAAGAGACATCAGCTTTTGTGGGTTTATCCGGGCACATTCCACTCTAATTTATAAGCGAGGAACACCACTGGCCGGGAGGTCTGTTTCCCAAGTTTCCAGAGTGGGGAACATAGAAAGGATGCCGCCCTCTGGACATTACCTGCAAAAGCAGCTTTAAAGCCTGTGCTAATGGTCACTTCATTTGAACGACTACTGCAGGGCTGTAACTGAAAGCTGCCCTCAAAATTTCTTGAGGGAGGGAATGGCCAGAACATTTCAAATTGTAACACATACTTTAAGAAAACACTTTGACGAACTAAGCTGTAATCACACTTTAAAAAATAAAAAGGACATGTCTTAAAACTCAATTTCAACGGATTATGAGACACATGCAAATTCAACCACAAAGAGGTATCAGCTCACACCAGTCAGAAGAACCATCAGCAAGTCAACTATAAACAATAAATGCTAAACGTGTTGTGGAGAAATGCATACCCTCCACTTTAAGAGGGACGAAACCTGGAAAGAGCCACTAATGAGAACAGAAGAGAGGTGCCTTTAAAAGGTAAACATTGAGCTACCAAATGATCCAGCAGGCCCATTCCTGGACCTAGAACCTAAGAAGACAGAATTGGAATGACACAGGCAGGCAAATCTGCACTGCACAGTATTACTCTAGCCAAGATATGGAAGTAACCAAAAAGTTCACCAACAGTTGGGTGGACATAGAAGAACTGCTACATGTCGAGATGGAATATTAGCTAGCGAAAAAATGAAACAATGCCATTTGCAGCACCATAGGTGAGTCTACAAGTAATCACGCAACTTGTGGTGAGAAAGCGAAAGACACATGTCCTATCATATCACTTAGAGGTGTTACCTAAAAACTGATACCAATGAAGATATTTCCACAGAGAAAGGCAATCACAGATTCATTAAACAATCTTATGGTTCACCAAATGGAAAGGTGTGAGGATTGGATACGTTACGACATTGGGCTTAACAGAGATATACAAACACATGTGAAATATATAATCACCAAAGACCTACGGAACACCAAGAGAACACTACTCAACATTGTGTCATAACCTACATGGGAAAAGGATCCGAAGAAGAATAGATATATGTATATGTTTGAAAGAACCACATCTTGCACACCTAGAACACACAAAACATTGTAAACAAATTTGCTGTGATAAAAAATAAAAATTAAGGTAAAAATACGAACCAGAAGTAATGAGACATAAACATAAAGGGCTTTTTCCTGGCACATTCCATTCTAATTTACAACCTACAACACCACTTCCATTAAGGCTCTGCTGCCCTAGTACCCAGATTTGGGAATGGAGAAATGCTGCCTCCTTGTGGCCGGTTCCCACAACAGCAGCTTTAAACCCATTGCTGAAGGTCACTGAATAGTCACCAAACTTGCAGTTCTGTAAATGACACCTGCCCTGCAAGAAAATCCTGGGGTCAAAAATCGACCAAAAACTTCAAAAGAGGGCAAACTTCCGAGAAGACAATTTCAAGACGCATATTGTACTCACACTATTTTCTTTCTTTCTTTTTAACAGCAAAGGAAAAGGCGTGGAAAAATGATGAATTTTAGGAATTTTTAAAGACATGCAAACCCAAATTGCAAAACCCTATCAGCTCACAGCAGTCAGAATGGTCATTAGCAAAAAGCTGCAAACAATACCTGCTGAAGGGATTTTGGAGAAATGCGTACCCTCGGTTCTAAGGGGCACAAGGTAAGAGCCACTAGTGAAAACACAATGGAGGTGCTTTGAAAAGGGAAACTTTGAGCTACCAGTCAATCAATCTCACCCAATGCTGGGCCTATACCCTGAGAAAATGAGAAGCAAACAGTCACATGCTGGGGGATTCCCTGGTGACGCAGTGGTTGAGAATCTGCCTGCCAATGCAGGGGACACGGGTTCGGGCCCTGGTCTGGGAAGATCCCACATGCCACGGAGCAACTAAGCCCGTGAGCCACAACTATTGAGCCTGTGCGTCTGGAGCTTGTGCTCTGGAAAAAGAGAGGCCGCGACAGTGAGAGGCCCACGCACCGCGATGAAGAGTGGTGCCCGCTCGCCGCAACTACAGAAAGCCCTCGCGAAGAAGCAACACAGCCAAAAATAAATTAATAAATAAATAAAACTTAAAACAAAATGTCACAGGCAGGCAGTCCTACACTACAGCAATGTTTATCATAGCCAACACTTGGAAGCAATGAAAATGTCCATCAACAGAGGAATGCACCAAGAAGAAGTGGTCCATGTACACATTGGAATATTACTCCAATTAAAAATATAAATTAAAATTAAATAACAAATAAAAGTAAGGAGACATCAGCTTTTGTGGGTTTATCCGGGCACATTCCACTCTAATTTATAAGCGAGGAACACCACTGGCCGGGAGGTCTGTTTCCCTAGTTTCCAGAGTGGGGAACGTAGAAAGGATGCCGCCCTCTGGACATTACCTGCAAAAGCAGCTTTAAAGCCTGTGCTAATGGTCACTTCATATGAACAACTACTGCAGGGCTGTAACTGAAACCTGCCCTCCAAATGTCTTGAGGGAGGGAATGGCCAAAACCTTTCAAATTGTGACACATACTTTAAGAAAACACTTTGAAGAACTAAGCTATAATCACACTTTGAAAAATAAAAAGGACATCTCTTAAAGCTCAATTTCAACAGATTATGAGACACATGCAAATTCAACCACAAAGAGGTATCAGCTCACACCAGTCAGAAGAACCATCAGCAAGTCAACTATAAACAATAAATGCTGAAGGTGTTGTGGAGAAATGCATACCCTCCACTTTAAGAGGGACGAAACCTGGAAAGAGCCACTAATGAGAATAGAATGGAGGAGCCTTTAAAAGGTAAACATTGAGCTACCAAATGATCCACCAGGCCCATTCCTGGACCTAGAAACTAAGAGGACAGAATTGGAAAGACACAGGCTGGCAAATCTGCACTGCACCGTATTACTCTAGCCAAGATATGGAAGTAACCAAAAAGTTCACCAACAGATGGGTGGACATAGAAGAACTGCTACATGTCGAGATGGAATATTAGCTAGCAAAGAAACAAAAAACTGCCATTTGCAGCACCATAGGTGAGTCTACAAGTAATCACGCAACTTGCGGTAAGTGAGAAAGCGAAAGACACATGTCCTATCATATCACGTAAAGGTGTTACCTAAAAACTGATACCAATGAAGATACTTCCACAGAGAAAGGCAAACAAAGATTCATTAAACAATCTTTTGGTCCACCAAATGGAAAGGTGTGAGGACTGGATACATTACGACATTGGGCTTAACAGAGATATACAAACACATGCGAAATATATAATCACCAAAACCTACGGAATACCAAGAGAACACTACTGAAAATTGTGTCATAACCTACATGGGAAAAGGATCCGAAGAAGAATAGATATATGTATATGTGTGAAAGCACCACATCTTGCACACCTAGAACACACAAAACATTGTAAACAAATTTGCTGTGATAAAAAATAAAAATTAAGGTAAAAATACGAACCAGAAGTAATGAGACATAAACATAAAGGGCTTTTTCCTGGCACATTCCATTCTAATTTACAACCTACAACACCACTTCCATTAAGGCTCTGCTTCCCTAGTACCCAGATTTGGGAATGGAGAAATGCTGCCTCCTTTGGCCGGTTCCCACAACAGCAGCTTTAAACCCATTGCTAAAGGTCACTGAATAGTCACCAAACTTGCAGTTCTGTAAATGACACCTGCCCTCCAAAAAAATCCTGGGGTCAAAAATCGACCAAAAAATTCAAGAGGACAAAATTCTGAGAAGACAATTTCAAGACGTATATTGTACTCACACTATTTTCTTTCTTTCTTTTTTTAACAGAAAAGGAAAAGGCGTGGGAAAATCATGAATTTTAGGGATTTTTAAAGACATGCAAACCCGAATTACAAAACCCTATCAGCTCACAGCGGTCAGAATGGTCATTAGTAAAAAGCTGCAAACAATACATGCTGAAGGGATTTTGGAGAAATGCGTACCCTCCATTCTAAGGGGGACCTGGTTAGAGCCACTAATGAAAACACAATGGAGGTGCTTTTAAAAGGGAAACTTTGAGCTACCACTCAGTCAATCACAGCCACTGCTGGGCCTATACCCTGAGAAAATGAGAATCTAAAAGTCACATGCTGGGGGTTTCCTTGGTGGCGTAGTGGTTGAGAATCTGCCTGCCAACGCAGGGGACACGGGTTCGAGCCCTGGTCTGGGAAGATCCCACATGCCGCGGAGCAACTAAGCCCGTGAGCCACAACTACTGAGCCTGAGCGTCTGGAGCTTGTGCTCCGGAAAAAGAGAGGCCGCGACAGTGAGAAGCCCGCACAACGCGATGAAGAGTGGCCCCCACTTGCTGCATCTATAGAAAGCCCTCACGAAGACCCAACACATCCAAAATTAAATAAATAAATGAATAAAACTGAAAACAAAAAGTCACAGGCAGGCAGTCCTACACTCCAGCAATGTTTATCATATCCAACACTTGGAAGCAACGAAAATGTCCATCAACAGAGGAATGCACCAAGAAGAAGTGGTCCATGTACATATTGGAATATTACTCCAATAAAACATATAAATTAAAATTAAATAACAAATGAAAGTAAGAGACATCAGCTTTTGTGGGTTTATCCGGGCACATTCCACTCTAATTTATAAGCGAGGAACACCACTGGCCGGGAGGTCTGTTTCCCAAGTTTCCAGAGTGGGGAACATAGAAAGGATGCTGCCTTCTGGACATTACCTGCAAAAGCAGCTTTAAAGCCTGTGCTAATGGTCACTTCATTTGAACGACTACTGCAGGGCTGTAACTGAAAGCTGCCCTCAAAATTTCTTGAGGGAGGGAATGGCCAGAACATTTCAAATTGTAACACATACTTTAAGAAAACACTTTGACGAACTAAGCTGTAATCACACTTTAAAAAATAAAAAGGACATGTCTTAAAACTCAATTTCAACGTATTATGAGACACATGCAAATTCAACCACAAAGAGGTATCAGCTCACACCAGTCAGAAGAACCATCAGCAAGTCAACTATAAACAATAAATGCTAAACGTGTTGTGGAGAAATGCATACCCTCCACTTTAAGAGGGACGAAACCTGGAAAGAGCCACTAATGAGAACAGAAGAGAGGTGCCTTTAAAAGGTAAACATTGAGCTACCAAATGATCCAGCAGGCCCATTCCTGGACCTAGAACCTAAGAAGACAGAATTGGAATGACACAGGCAGGCAAATCTGCACTGCACAGTATTACTCTAGCCAAGATATGGAAGTAACCAAAAAGTTCACCAACAGTTGGGTGGACATAGAAGAACTGCTACATGTCGAGATGGAATATTAGCTAGCGAAAAAATGAAACAATGCCATTTGCAGCACCATAGGTGAGTCTACAAGTAATCACGCAACTTGTGGTGAGAAAGCGAAAGACACATGTCCTATCATATCACTTAGAGGTGTTACCTAAAAACTGATACCAATGAAGATATTTCCACAGAGAAAGGCAATCACAGATTCATTAAACAATCTTATGGTTCACCAAATGGAAAGGTGTGAGGATTGGATACGTTACGACATTGGGCTTAACAGAGATATACAAACACATGTGAAATATATAATCACCAAAGACCTACGGAACACCAAGAGAACACTACTCAACATTGTGTCATAACCTACATGGGAAAAGGATCCGAAGAAGAATAGATATATGTATATGTTTGAAAGAACCACATCTTGCACACCTAGAACACACAAAACATTGTAAACAAATTTGCTGTGATAAAAAATAAAAATTAAGGTAAAAATACGAACCAGAAGTAATGAGACATAAACATAAAGGGCTTTTTCCTGGCACAGTCCATTCTAATTTACAACCTACAACACCACTTCCATTAAGGCTCTGCTGCCCTAGTACCCAGATTTGGGAATGGAGAAATGCTGCCTCCTTGTGGCCGGTTCCCAAAACAGCAGCTTTAAACCCATTGCTGAAGGTCACTGAATAGTCACCAAACTTGCAGTTCTGTAAATGACACCTGCCCTGCAAGAAAATCCTGGGGTCAAAAATCGACCAAAAACTTCAAAAGAGGGCAAACTTCCGAGAAGACAATTTCAAGACGCATATTGTACTCATACTATTTTCTTTCTTTCTTTTTAACAGCAAAGGAAAAGGCGTGGAAAATGATGAATTTTAGGAATTTTTAAAGACATGCAAACCCAAATTGCAAAACCCTATCAGCTCACAGCAGTCAGAATGGTCATTAGCAAAAAGCTGCAAACAATACCTGCTGAAGGGATTTTGGAGAAATGCGTACCCTCGGTTCTAAGGGGCACAAGGTAAGAGCCACTAGTGAAAACACAATGGAGGTGCTTTGAAAAGGGAAACTTTGAGCTACCAGTCAATCAATCTCACCCAATGCTGGGCCTATACCCTGAGAAAATGAGAAGCAAAAAGTCACATGCTGGGGGATTCCCTGGTGACGCAGTGGTTGAGAATCTGCCTGCCAATGCAGGGGACACGGGTTCGGGCCCTGGTCTGGGAAGATCCCACATGCCACGGAGCAACTAAGCCCGTAAGCCACAACTATTGAGCCTGTGCGTCTGGAGCTTGTGCTCTGGAAAAAGAGAGGCCGCGACAGTGAGAGGCCCACGCACCGCGATGAAGAGTGGTGCCCGCTCGCTACAACTACAGAAAGCCCTCGCGAAGAAGCAACACAGCCAAAAATAAATTAATAAATAAATAAAACTTAAAACAAAATGTCACAGGCAGGCAGTCCTACACTACAGCAATGTTTATCATAGCCAACACTTGGAAGCAATGAAAATGTCCATCAACAGAGGAATGTACCAAGAAGAAGTGGTCCATGTACACATTGGAATATTACTCCAATTAAAAATATAAATTAAAATTAAATAACAAATAAAAGTAAGGAGACATCAGCTTTTGTGGGTTTATCCGGGCACATTCCACTCTAATTTATAAGCGAGGAACACCACTGGCCGGGAGGTCTGTTTCCCTAGTTTCCAGAGTGGGGAACGTAGAAAGGATGCCGCCCTCTGGACATTACCTGCAAAAGCAGCTTTAAAGCCTGTGCTAATGGTCACTTCATATGAACAACTACTGCAGGGCTGTAACTGAAACCTGCCCTCAAAATGTCTTGAGGGAGGGAATGGCCAAAACCTTTCAAATTGTGACACATACTTTAAGAAAACACTTTGAAGAACTAAGCTATAATCACACTTTGAAAAATAAAAAGGACATCTCTTAAAGCTCAATTTCAACAGATTATGAGACACATGCAAATTCAACCACAAAGAGGTATCAGCTCACACCAGTCAGAAGAACCATCAGCAAGTCAACTATAAACAATAAATGCTGAAGGTGTTGTGGAGAAATGCATACCCTCCACTTTAAGAGGGACGAAACCTGGAAAGAGCCACTAATGAGAATAGAATGGAGGAGCCTTTAAAAGGTAAACATTGAGCTACCAAATGATCCACCAGGCCCATTCCTGGACCTAGAAACTAAGAGGACAGAATTGGAAAGACACAGGCTGGCAAATCTGCACTGCACCGTATTACTCTAGCCAAGATATGGAAGTAACCAAAAAGTTCACCAACAGATGGGTGGACATAGAAGAACTGCTACATGTCGAGATGGAATATTAGCTAGCAAAGAAACGAAAAACTGCCATTTGCAGCACCATAGGTGAGTCTACAAGTAATCACGCAACTTGCGGTAAGTGAGAAAGCGAAAGACACATGTCCTATCATATCACGTAAAGGTGTTACCTAAAAACTGATACCAATGAAGATACTTCCACAGAGAAAGGCAAACAAAGATTCATTAAACAATCTTTTGGTCCACCAAATGGAAAGGTGTGAGGACTGGATACATTACGACATTGGGCTTAACAGAGATATACAAACACATGCGAAATATATAATCACCAAAACCTACGGAATACCAAGAGAACACTACTGAAAATTGTGTCATAACCTACATGGGAAAAGGATCCGAAGAAGAATAGATATATGTATATGTGTGAAAGAACCACATCTTGCACACCTAGAACACACAAAACATTGTAAACAAATTTGCTGTGATAAAAAATAAAAATTAAGGTAAAAATACGAACCAGAAGTAATGAGACATAAACATAAAGGGCTTTTTCCTGGCACATTCCATTCTAATTTACAACCTACAACACCACTTCCATTAAGGCTCTGCTTCCCTAGTACCCAGATTTGGGAATGGAGAAATGCTGCCTCCTTTGGCCGGTTCCCACAACAGCAGCTTTAAACCCATTGCTAAAGGTCACTGAATAGTCACCAAACTTGCAGTTCTGTAAATGACACCTGCCCTCCAAAAAAATCCTGGGGTCAAAAATCGACCAAAAAATTCAAGAGGACAAAATTCTGAGAAGACAATTTCAAGACGTATATTGTACTCACACTATTTTCTTTCTTTCTTTCTTTTTTTAACAGAAAAGGAAAAGGCGTGGGAAAATCATGAATTTTAGGGATTTTTAAAGACATGCAAACCCGAATTACAAAACCCTATCAGCTCACAGCGGTCAGAATGGTCATTAGTAAAAAGCTGCAAACAATACATGCTGAAGGGATTTTGGAGAAATGCGTACCCTCCATTCTAAGGGGGACCTGGTAAGAGCCACTACTGAAAACACAATGGAGGTGCTTTTAAAAGGGAAACTTTGAGCTACCACTCAGTCAATCACAGCCACTGCTGGGCCTATACCCTGAGAAAATGAGAATCTAAAAGTCACATGCTGGGGGTTTCCTTGGTGGCGTAGTGGTTGAGAATCTGCCTGCCAACGCAAGGGACACGGGTTCAAGCCCTGGTCTGGGAAGATCCCACATGCCGCGGAGCAACTAAGCCCGTGAGCCACAACTATTGAGCCTGCGCATCTGGAGCTTTTGCTCCAGAGCAAGAGAGGCCGCGACAGTGAGAAGCCCGCACAACGCGATGAAGAGTGGCCCCCGCTTGCTGCATCTATAGAAAGCCCTCACGAAGACCCAACACATCCAAAATTAAATAAATACATAAATAAAACTGAAAACAAAAAGTTACAGGCAGGCAGTCCTACACTCCAGCAATGTTTATCATAGCCAACACTAGGAAGCAACGAAAATGTCCATCAACAGAGGAATGCACCAAGAAGAAGTGGTCCATGTACATATTGGAATATTACTCCAATAAAACATATAAATTAAAATTAAATAACAAATGAAAGTAAGAGACATCAGCTTTTGTGGGTTTATCCGGGCACATTCCACTCTAATTTATAAGCGAGGAACACCACTGGCCGGGAGGTCTGTTTCCCAAGTTTCCAGAGTGGGGAACATAGAAAGGATGCCGCCCTCTGGACATTACCTGCAAAAGCAGCTTTAAAGCCTGTGCTAATGGTCACTTCATTTGAACGACTACTGCAGGGCTGTAACTGAAAGCTGCCCTCAAAATTTCTTGAGGGAGGGAATGGCCAGAACATTTCAAATTGTAACACATACTTTAAGAAAACACTTTGAAGAACTAAGCTGTAGTCACACATTGAAAAATAAAAAGGACATGTCTTAAAACTCAATTTCAACGGATTATGAGACACATGCAAATTCAACCACAAAGAGGTATCAGCTCACACCAGTCAGAAGAACCATCAGCAAGTCAACTATAAACAATAAATGCTAAACGTGTTGTGGAGAAATGCATACCCTCCACTTTAAGAGGGACGAAACCTGGAAAGAGCCACTAATGAGAACAGAAGAGAGGTGCCTTTAAAAGGTAAACATTGAGCTACCAAATGATCCAGCAGGCCCATTCCTGGACCTAGAACCTAAGAAGACAGAATTGGAATGACACAGGCAGGCAAATCTGCACTGCACAGTATTACTCTAGCCAAGATATGGAAGTAACCAAAAAGTTCACCAACAGTTGGGTGGACATAGAAGAACTGCTACATGTCGAGATGGAATATTAGCTAGCGAAAAAATGAAACAATGCCATTTGCAGCACCATAGGTGAGTCTACAAGTAATCACGCAACTTGTGGTGAGAAAGCGAAAGACACATGTCCTATCATATCACTTAGAGGTGTTACCTAAAAACTGATACCAATGAAGATATTTCCACAGAGAAAGGCAATCACAGATTCATTAAACAATCTTATGGTTCACCAAATGGAAAGGTGTGGGGATTGGATACGTTATGACATTGGGCTTAACAGAGATATACAAACACATGTGAAATATATAATCACCAAAGACCTACGGAACACCAAGAGAACACTACTCAACATTGTGTCATAACCTACATGGGAAAAGGATCCGAAGAAGAATAGATATATGTATATGTTTGAAAGAACCACATCTTGCACACCTAGAACACACAAAACATTGTAAACAAATTTGCTGTGATAAAAAATAAAAATTAAGGTAAAAATACGAACCAGAAGTAATGAGACATAAACATAAAGGGCTTTTTCCTGGCACATTCCATTCTAATTTACAACCTACAACACCACTTCCATTAAGGCTCTGCTGTCCTAGTACCCAGATTTGGGAATGGAGAAATGCTGCCTCCTTGTGGCCGGTTCCCACAACAGCAGCTTTAAACCCATTGCTGAAGGTCACTGAATAGTCACCAAACTTGCAGTTCTGTAAATGACACCTGCCCTCCAAGAAAATCCTGGGGTCAAAAATCGACCAAAAACTTCAAAAGAGGGCAAACTTCCGAGAAGACAATTTCAAGACGCATATTGTACTCACACTATTTTCTTTCTTTCTTTTTAACAGCAAAGGAAAAGGCGTGGAAAAATGATGAATTTTAGGAATTTTTAAAGACATGCAAACCGAAATTGCAAAACCCTATCAGCTCACAGCAGTCAGAATGGTCATTAGCAAAAAGCTGCAAACAATACCTGCTGAAGGGATTTTGGAGAAATGCGTACCCTCGGTTCTAAGGGGCACAAGGTAAGAGCCACTAGTGAAAACACAATGGAGGTGCTTTGAAAAGGGAAACTTTGAGCTACCAGTCAATCAATCTCACCCAATGCTGGGCCTATACCCTGAGAAAATGAGAAGCAAAAAGTCACATGCTGGGGGATTCCCTGGTGACGCAGTGGTTGAGAATCTGCCTGCCAATGCAGGGGACACGGGTTCGGGCCCTGGTCTGGGAAGATCCCACATGCCACGGAGCAACTAAGCCCGTGAGCCACAACTATTGAGCCTGTGCGTCTGGAGCTTGTGCTCTGGAAAAAGAGAGGCCGCGACAGTGAGAGGCCCACGCACCGCGATGAAGAGTGGCGCCCGCTCGCCGCAACTACAGAAAGCCCTCGCGAAGAAGCAACACAGCCAAAAATAAATTAATAAATAAATAAAACTTAAAACAAAATGTCACAGGCAGGCAGTCCTACACTACAGCAATGTTTATCATAGCCAACACTTGGAAGCAATGAAAATGTCCATCAACAGAGGAATGCACCAAGAAGAAGTGGTCCATGTACACATTGGAATATTACTCCAATTAAAAATATAAATTAAAATTAAATAACAAATAAAAGTAAGGAGACATCAGCTTTTGTGGGTTTATCCGGGCACATTCCACTCTAATTTATAAGCGAGGAACACCACTGGGCGGGAGGTCTGTTTCCCTAGTTTCCAGAGTGGGGAACGTAGAAAGGATGCCGCCCTCTGGCCATTACCTGCAAAAGCAGCTTTAAAGCCTGTGCTAATGGTCACTTCATATGAACAACTACTGCAGGGCTGTAACTGAAACCTGCCCTCAAAATGTCTTGAGGGAGGGAATGGCCAAAACCTTTCAAATTGTGACACATACTTTAAGAAAACACTTTGAAGAACTAAGCTATAATCACACTTTGAAAAATAAAAAGGACATCTCTTAAAGCTCAATTTCAACAGATTATGAGACACATGCAAATTCAACCACAAAGAGGTATCAGCTCACACCAGTCAGAAGAACCATCAGCAAGTCAACTATAAACAATAAATGCTGAAGGTGTTGTGGAGAAATGCATACCCTCCACTTTAAGAGGGACGAAACCTGGAAAGAGCCACTAATGAGAATAGAATGGAGGAGCCTTTAAAAGGTAAACATTGAGCTACCAAATGATCCACCAGGCCCATTCCTGGACCTAGAAACTAAGAGGACAGAATTGGAAAGACACAGGCTGGCAAATCTGCACTGCACCATATTACTCTAGCCAAGATATGGAAGTAACCAAAAAGTTCACCAACAGATGGGTGGACATAGAAGAACTGCTACATGTCGAGATGGAATATTAGCTAGCAAAGAAACGAAAAACTGCCATTTGCAGCACCATAGGTGAGTCTACAAGTAATCACGCAACTTGCGGTAAGTGAGAAAGCGAAAGACACATGTCCTATCATATCACGTAAAGGTGTTACCTAAAAACTGATACCAATGAAGATACTTCCACAGAGAAAGGCAAACAAAGATTCATTAAACAATCTTTTGGTCCACCAAATGGAAAGGTGTGAGGACTGGATACATTACGACATTGGGCTTAACAGAGATATACAAACACATGCGAAATATATAATCACCAAAACCTACGGAATACCAAGAGAACACTACTGAAAATTGTGTCATAACCTACATGGGAAAAGGATCCGAAGAAGAATAGATATATGTATATGTGTGAAAGAACCACATCTTGCACACCTAGAACACACAAAACATTGTAAACAAATTTGCTGTGATAAAAAATAAAAATTAAGGTAAAAATACGAACCAGAAGTAATGAGACATAAACATAAAGGGCTTTTTCCTGGCACATTCCATTCTAATTTACAACCTACAACACCACTTCCATTAAGGCTCTGCTTCCCTAGTACCCAGATTTGGGAATGGAGAAATGCTGCCTCCTTTGGCCGGTTCCCACAACAGCAGCTTTAAACCCATTGCTAAAGGTCACTGAATAGTCACCAAACTTGCAGTTCTGTAAATGACACCTGCCCTCCAAAAAAATCCTGGGGTCAAAAATCGACCAAAAAATTCAAGAGGACAAAATTCTGAGAAGACAATTTCAAGACGTATATTGTACTCACACTATTTTCTTTCTTTCTTTTTTTAACAGAAAAGGAAAAGGCGTGGGAAAATCATGAATTTTAGGGATTTTTAAAGACATGCAAACCCGAATTACAAAACCCTATCAGCTCACAGCGGTCAGAATGGTCATTAGTAAAAAGCTGCAAACAATACATGCTGAAGGGATTTTGGAGAAATGCGTACCCTCCATTCTAAGGGGGACCTGGTAAGAGCCACTACTGAAAACACAATGGAGGTGCTTTTAAAAGGGAAACTTTGAGCTACCACTCAGTCAATCACAGCCACTGCTGGGCCTATACCCTGAGAAAATGAGAATCTAAAAGTCACATGCTGGGGGTTTCCTTGGTGGCGTAGTGGTTGAGAATCTGCCTGCCAACGCAAGGGACACGGGTTCAAGCCCTGGTCTGGGAAGATCCCACATGCCGCGGAGCAACTAAGCCCGTGAGCCACAACTATTGAGCCTGCGCATCTGGAGCTTGTGCTCCGGAGCAAGAGAGGCCGCGACAGTGAGAAGCCCGCACAACGCGATGAAGAGTGGCCCCCGCTTGCTGCATCTATAGAAAGCCCTCACGAAGACCCAACACATCCAAAATTAAATAAATACATAAATAAAACGGAAAACAAAAAGTCACAGGCAGGCAGTCCTACACTCCAGCAATGTTTATCATAGCCAACACTAGGAAGCAACGAAAATGTCCATCAACAGAGGAATGCACCAAGAAGAAGTGGTCCATGTACATATTGGAATATTACTCCAATAAAACATATAAATTAAAATTAAATAACAAATGAAAGTAAGAGACATCAGCTTTTGTGGGTTTATCCGGGCACATTCCACTCTAATTTATAAGCGAGGAACACCACTGGCCGGGAGGTCTGTTTCCCAAGTTTCCAGAGTGGGGAACATAGAAAGGATGCCGCCCTCTGGACATTACCTGCAAAAGCAGCTTTAAAGCCTGTGCTAATGGTCACTTCATTTGAACGACTACTGCAGGGCTGTAACTGAAAGCTGCCCTCAAAATTTCTTGAGGGAGGGAATGGCCAGAACATTTCAAATTGTAACACATACTTTAAGAAAACACTTTGACGAACTAAGCTGTAATCACACTTTAAAAAATAAAAAGGACATGTCTTAAAACTCAATTTCAACGGATTATGAGACACATGCAAATTCAACCACAAAGAGGTATCAGCTCACACCAGTCAGAAGAACCATCAGCAAGTCAACTATAAACAATAAATGCTAAACGTGTTGTGGAGAAATGCATACCCTCCACTTTAAGAGGGACGAAACCTGGAAAGAGCCACTAATGAGAACAGAAGAGAGGTGCCTTTAAAAGGTAAACATTGAGCTACCAAATGATCCAGCAGGCCCATTCCTGGACCTAGAACCTAAGAAGACAGAATTGGAATGACACAGGCAGGCAAATCTGCACTGCACAGTATTACTCTAGCCAAGATATGGAAGTAACCAAAAAGTTCACCAACAGTTGGGTGGACATAGAAGAACTGCTACATGTCGAGATGGAATATTAGCTAGCGAAAAAATGAAACAATGCCATTTGCAGCACCATAGGTGAGTCTACAAGTAATCACGCAACTTGTGGTGAGAAAGCGAAAGACACATGTCCTATCATATCACTTAGAGGTGTTACCTAAAAACTGATACCAATGAAGATATTTCCACAGAGAAAGGCAATCACAGATTCATTAAACAATCTTATGGTTCACCAAATGGAAAGGTGTGAGGATTGGATACGTTACGACATTGGGCTTAACAGAGATATACAAACACATGTGAAATATATAATCACCAAAGACCTACGGAACACCAAGAGAACACTACTCAACATTGTGTCATAACCTACATGGGAAAAGGATCCGAAGAAGAATAGATATATGTATATGTTTGAAAGAACCACATCTTGCACACCTAGAACACACAAAACATTGTAAACAAATTTGCTGTGATAAAAAATAAAAATTAAGGTAAAAATACGAACCACAAGTAATGAGACATAAACATAAAGGGCTTTTTCCTGGCACATTCCATTCTAATTTACAACCTACAACACCACTTCCATTAAGGCTCTGCTGCCCTAGTACCCAGATTTGGGAATGGAGAAATGCTGCCTCCTTGTGGCCGGTTCCCACAACAGCAGCTTTAAACCCATTGCTGAAGGTCACTGAATAGTCACCAAACTTGCAGTTCTGTAAATGACACCTGCCCTGCAAGAAAATCCTGGGGTCAAAAATCGACCAAAAACTTCAAAAGAGGGCAAACTTCCGAGAAGACAATTTCAAGACGCATATTGTACTCACACTATTTTCTTTCTTTCTTTTTAACAGCAAAGGAAAAGGCGTGGAAAAATGATGAATTTTAGGAATTTTTAAAGACATGCAAACCCAAATTGCAAAACCCTATCAGCTCACAGCAGTCAGAATGGTCATTAGCAAAAAGCTGCAAACAATACCTGCTGAAGGGATTTTGGAGAAATGCGTACTCTCGGTTCTAAGGGGCACAAGGTAAGAGCCACTAGTGAAAACACAATGGAGGTGCTTTGAAAAGGGAAACTTTGAGCTACCAGTCAATCAATCTCACCCAATGCTGGGCCTATACCCTGAGAAAATGAGAAGCAAAAAGTCACATGCTGGGGGATTCCCTGGTGACGCAGTGGTTGAGAATCTGCCTGCCAATGCAGGGGACACGGGTTCGGGCCCTGGTCTGGGAAGATCCCACATGCCACGGAGCAACTAAGCCCGTGAGCCACAACTATTGAGCCTGTGCGTCTGGAGCTTGTGCTCTGGAAAAAGAGAGGCCGCGACAGTGAGAGGCCCACGCACCGCGATGAAGAGTGGCGCCCGCTCGCCGCAACTACAGAAAGCCCTCGCGAAGAAGCAACACAGCCAAAAATAAATTAATAAATAAATAAAACTTAAAACAAAATGTCACAGGCAGGCAGTCCTACACTACAGCAATGTTGATCATAGCCAACACTTGGAAGCAATGAAAATGTCCATCAACAGAGGAATGCACCAAGAAGAAGTGGTCCATGTACACATTGGAATATTACTCCAATTAAAAATATAAATTAAAATTAAATAACAAATAAAAGTAAGGAGACATCAGCTTTTGTGGGTTTATCCGGGCACATTCCACTCTAATTTATAAGCGAGGAACACCACTGGGCGGGAGGTCTGTTTCCCTAGTTTCCAGAGTGGGGAACGTAGAAAGGATGCCGCCCTCTGGCCATTACCTGCAAAAGCAGCTTTAAAGCCTGTGCTAATGGTCACTTCATATGAACAACTACTGCAGGGCTGTAACTGAAACCTGCCCTCAAAATGTCTTGAGGGAGGGAATGGCCAAAACCTTTCAAATTGTGACACATACTTTAAGAAAACACTTTGAAGAACTAAGCTATAATCACACTTTGAAAAATAAAAAGGACATCTCTTAAAGCTCAATTTCAACAGATTATGAGACACATGCAAATTCAACCACAAAGAGGTATCAGCTCACACCAGTCAGAAGAACCATCAGCAAGTCAACTATAAACAATAAATGCTGAAGGTGTTGTGGAGAAATGCATACCCTCCACTTTAAGAGGGACGAAACCTGGAAAGAGCCACTAATGAGAATAGAATGGAGGAGCCTTTAAAAGGTAAACATTGAGCTACCAAATGATCCACCAGGCCCATTCCTGGACCTAGAACCTAAGAAGACAGAATTGGAATGACACAGGCAGGCAAATCTGCACTGCACAGTATTACTCTAGCCAAGATATGGAAGTAACCAAAAAGTTCACCAACAGTTGGGTGGACATAGAAGAACTGCTACATGTCGAGATGGAATATTAGCTAGCGAAAAAATGAAACAATGCCATTTGCAGCACCATAGGTGAGTCTACAAGTAATCACGCAACTTGTGGTGAGAAAGCGAAAGACACATGTCCTATCATATCACTTAGAGGTGTTACCTAAAAACTGATACCAATGAAGATATTTCCACAGAGAAAGGCAATCACAGATTCATTAAACAATCTTATGGTCCACCAAATGGAAAGGTGTGAGGACTGGATACATTACGACATTGGGCTTAACAGAGATATACAAACACATGCGAAATATATAATCACCAAAACCTACGGAATACCAAGAGAACACTACTGAAAATTGTGTCATAACCTACATGGGAAAAGGATCCGAAGAAGAATAGATATATGTATATGTGTGAAAGAACCACATCTTGCACACCTAGAACACACAAAACATTGTAAACAAATTTGCTGTGATAAAAAATAAAAATTAAGGTAAAAATACGAACCAGAAGTAATGAGACATAAACATAAAGGGCTTTTTCCTGGCACATTCCATTCTAATTTACAACCTACAACACCACTTCCATTAAGGCTCTGCTTCCCTAGTACCCAGATTTGGGAATGGAGAAATGCTGCCTCCTTTGGCCGGTTCCCACAACAGCAGCTTTAAACCCATTGCTAAAGGTCACTGAATAGTCACCAAACTTGCAGTTCTGTAAATGACACCTGCCCTCCAAAAAAATCCTGGGGTCAAAAATCGACCAAAAAATTCAAGAGGACAAAATTCTGAGAAGACAATTTCAAGACGTATATTGTACTCACACTATTTTCTTTCTTTCTTTTTTTAACAGAAAAGGAAAAGGCGTGGGAAAATCATGAATTTTAGGGATTTTTAAAGACATGCAAACCCGAATTACAAAACCCTATCAGCTCACAGCGGTCAGAATGGTCATTAGTAAAAAGCTGCAAACAATACATGCTGAAGGGATTTTGGAGAAATGCGTACCCTCCATTCTAAGGGGGACCTGGTAAGAGCCACTACTGAAAACACAATGGAGGTGCTTTTAAAAGGGAAACTTTGAGCTACCACTCAGTCAATCACAGCCACTGCTGGGCCTATACCCTGAGAAAATGAGAATCTAAAAGTCACATGCTGGGGGTTTCCTTGGTGGCGCAGTGGTTGAGAATCTGCCTGCCAACGCAAGGGACACGGGTTCAAGCCCTGGTCTGGGAAGATCCCACGTGCCGCGGAGCAACTAAGCCCGTGAGCCACAACTATTGAGCCTGCGCATCTGGAGCTTGTGCTCCGGAGCAAGAGAGGCCGCGACAGTGAGAAGCCCGCACAACGCGATGAAGAGTGGCCCCCGCTTGCTGCATCTATAGAAAGCCCTCACGAAGACCCAACACATCCAAAATTAAATAAATACATAAATAAAACTGAAAACAAAAAGTCACAGGCAGGCAGTCCTACACTCCAGCAATGTTTATCATAGCCAACACTAGGAAGCAACGAAAATGTCCATCAACAGAGGAATGCACCAAGAAGAAGTGGTCCATGTACACATTGGAATATTACTCCAATTAAAAATATAAATTAAAATTAAATAACAAATAAAAGTAAGGAGACATCAGCTTTTGTGGGTTTATCCGGGCACATTCCACTCTAATTTATAAGCGAGGAACACCACTGGGCGGGAGGTCTGTTTCCCTAGTTTCCAGAGTGGGGAACGTAGAAAGGATGCCGCCCTCTGGCCATTACCTGCAAAAGCAGCTTTAAAGCCTGTGCTAATGGTCACTTCATATGAACAACTACTGCAGGGCTGTAACTGAAACCTGCCCTCAAAATGTCTTGAGGGAGGGAATGGCCAAAACCTTTCAAATTGTGACACATATTTTAAGAAAACACTTTGAAGAACTAAGCTATAATCACACTTTGAAAAATAAAAAGGACATCTCTTAAAGCTCAATTTCAACAGATTATGAGACACATGCAAATTCAACCACAAAGAGGTATCAGCTCACACCAGTCAGAAGAACCATCAGCAAGTCAACTATAAACAATAAATGCTGAAGGTGTTGTGGAGAAATGCATACCCTCCACTTTAAGAGGGACGAAACCTGGAAAGAGCCACTAATGAGAATAGAATGGAGGAGCCTTTAAAAGGTAAACATTGAGCTACCAAATGATCCACCAGGCCCATTCCTGGACCTAGAAACTAAGAGGACAGAATTGGAAAGACACAGGCTGGCAAATCTGCACTGCACCGTATTACTCTAGCCAAGATATGGAAGTAACCAAAAAGTTCACCAACAGATGGGTGGACATAGAAGAACTGCTACATGTCGAGATGGAATATTAGCTAGCAAAGAAACGAAAAACTGCCATTTGCAGCACCATAGGTGAGTCTACAAGTAATCACGCAACTTGCGGTAAGTGAGAAAGCGAAAGACACATGTCCTATCATATCACGTAAAGGTGTTACCTAAAAACTGATACCAATGAAGATACTTCCACAGAGAAAGGCAAACAAAGATTCATTAAACAATCTTTTGGTCCACCAAATGGAAAGGTGTGAGGACTGGATACATTACGACATTGGGCTTAACAGAGATATACAAACACATGCGAAATATATAATCACCAAAACCTACGGAATACCAAGAGAACACTACTGAAAATTGTGTCATAACCTACATGGGAAAAGGATCCGAAGAAGAATAGATATATGTATATGTGTGAAAGAACCACATCTTGCACACCTAGAACACACAAAACATTGTAAACAAATTTGCTGTGATAAAAAATAAAAATTAAGGTAAAAATACGAACCAGAAGTAATGAGACATAAACATAAAGGGCTTTTTCCTGGCACATTCCATTCTAATTTACAACCTACAACACCACTTCCATTAAGGCTCTGCTTCCCTAGTACCCAGATTTGGGAATGGAGAAATGCTGCCTCCTTTGGCCGGTTCCCACAACAGCAGCTTTAAACCCATTGCTAAAGGTCACTGAATAGTCACCAAACTTGCAGTTCTGTAAATGACACCTGCCCTCCAAAAAAATCCTGGGGTCAAAAATCGACCAAAAATTCAAGAGGACAAAATTCTGAGAAGACAATTTCAAGACGTATATTGTACTCACACTATTTTCTTTCTTTCTTTTTTTAACAGAAAAGGAAAAGGCGTGGGAAAATCATGAATTTTAGGGATTTTTAAAGACATGCAAACCCGAATTACAAAACCCTATCAGCTCACAGCAGTCAGAATGGTCATTAGTAAAAAGCTGCAAACAATACATGCTGAAGGGATTTTGGAAAAATGCGTACCCTCCATTCTAAGGGGGACCTGGTAAGAGCCACTACTGAAAACACAATGGAGGTGCTTTTAAAAGGGAAACTTTGAGCTACCACTCAGTCAATCACAGCCACTGCTGGGCCTATACCCTGAGAAAATGAGAATCTAAAAGTCACATGCTGGGGGTTTCCTTGGTGGCGTAGTGGTTGAGAATCTGCCTGCCAACGCAAGGGACATGGGTTCAAGCCCTGGTCTGGGAAGATCCCACATGCCGCGGAGCAACTAAGCCCGTGAGCCACAACTATTGAGCCTGCGCATCTGGAGCTTGTGCTCCGGAGCAAGAGAGGCCGCGACAGTGAGAAGCCCGCACAACGCGATGAAGAGTGGCCCCCGCTTGCTGCATCTATAGAAAGCCCTCACGAAGACCCAACACATCCAAAATTAAATAAATACATAAATAAAACTGAAAACAAAAAGTCACAGGCAGGCAGTCCTACACTCCAGCAATGTTTATCATAGCCAACACTAGGAAGCAACGAAAATGTCCATCAACAGAGGAATGCACCAAGAAGAAGTGGTCCATGTACATATTGGAATATTACTCCAATAAAACATATAAATTAAAATTAAATAACAAATGAAAGTAAGAGACATCAGCTTTTGTGGGTTTATCCGGGCACATTCCACTCTAATTTATAAGCGAGGAACACCACTGGCCGGGAGGTCTGTTTCCCAAGTTTCCAGAGTGGGGAACATAGAAAGGATGCCGCCCTCTGGACATTACCTGCAAAAGCAGCTTTAAAGCCTGTGCTAATGGTCACTTCATTTGAACGACTACTGCAGGGCTGTAACTGAAAGCTGCCCTCAAAATTTCTTGAGGGAGGGAATGGCCAGAACATTTCAAATTGTAACACATACTTTAAGAAAACACTTTGACGAACTAAGCTGTAATCACACTTTAAAAAATAAAAAGGACATGTCTTAAAACTCAATTTCAACGGATTATGAGACACATGCAAATTCAACCACAAAGAGGTATCAGCTCACACCAGTCAGAAGAACCATCAGCAAGTCAACTATAAACAATAAATGCTAAACGTGTTGTGGAGAAATGCATACCCTCCACTTTAAGAGGGACGAAACCTGGAAAGAGCCACTAATGAGAACAGAAGAGAGGTGCCTTTAAAAGGTAAACATTGAGCTACCAAAT
Organism: Balaenoptera borealis; assembly: GCF_965194805.1. Classification (NCBI taxonomy): domain Eukaryota; kingdom Metazoa; phylum Chordata; class Mammalia; order Artiodactyla; family Balaenopteridae; genus Balaenoptera; species Balaenoptera borealis. Next base: position 290,149 of record NW_028123617.1, read on the forward strand.
GATCCAGCAGGCCCATTCCTGGACCTAGAACCTAAGAAGACAGAATTGGAATGACACAGGCAGGCAAATCTGCACTGCACAGTATTACTCTAGCCAAGATATGGAAGTAACCAAAAAGTTCACCAACAGTTGGGTGGACATAGAAGAACTGCTACATGTCGAGATGGAATATTAGCTAGCGAAAAAATGAAACAATGCCATTTGCAGCACCATAGGTGAGTCTACAAGTAATCACGCAACTTGTGGTGAGAAAGCGAAAGACACATGTCCTATCATATCACTTAGAGGTGTTACCTAAAAACTGATACCAATGAAGATATTTCCACAGAGAAAGGCAATCACAGATTCATTAAACAATCTTATGGTTCACCAAATGGAAAGGTGTGAGGATTGGATACGTTACGACATTGGGCTTAACAGAGATATACAAACACATGTGAAATATATAATCACCAAAGACCTACGGAACACCAAGAGAACACTACTCAACATTGTGTCATAACCTACATGGGAAAAGGATCCGAAGAAGAATAGATATATGTATATGTTTGAAAGAACCACATCTTGCACACCTAGAACACACAAAACATTGTAAACAAATTTGCTGTGATAAAAAATAAAAATTAAGGTAAAAATACGAACCAGAAGTAATGAGACATAAACATAAAGGGCTTTTTCCTGGCACATTCCATTCTAATTTACAACCTACAACACCACTTCCATTAAGGCTCTGCTGCCCTAGTACCCAGATTTGGGAATGGAGAAATGCTGCCTCCTTGTGGCCGGTTCCCACAACAGCAGCTTTAAACCCATTGCTGAAGGTCACTGAATAGTCACCAAACTTGCAGTTCTGTAAATGACACCTGCCCTGCAAGAAAATCCTGGGGTCAAAAATCGACCAAAAACTTCAAAAGAGGGCAAACTTCCGAGAAGACAATTTCAAGACGCATATTGTACTCACACTATTTTCTTTCTTTCTTTTTAACAGCAAAGGAAAAGGCGTGGAAAAATGATGAATTTTAGGAATTTTTAAAGACATGCAAACCCAAATTGCAAAACCCTATCAGCTCACAGCAGTCAGAATGGTCATTAGCAAAAAGCTGCAAACAATACCTGCTGAAGGGATTTTGGAGAAATGCGTACCCTCAGTTCTAAGGGGCACAAGGTAAGAGCCACTAGTGAAAACACAATGGAGGTGCTTTGAAAAGGGAAACTTTGAGCTACCAGTCAATCAATCTCACCCAATGCTGGGCCTATACCCTGAGAAAATGAGAAGCAAAAAGTCACATGCTGGGGGATTCCCTGGTGACGCAGTGGTTGAGAATCTGCCTGCCAATGCAGGGGACACGGGTTCGGGCCCTGGTCTGGGAAGATCCCACATGCCACGGAGCAACTAAGCCCGTGAGCCACAACTATTGAGCCTGTGCGTCTGGAGCTTGTGCTCTGGAAAAAGAGAGGCCGCGACAGTGAGAGGCCCACGCACCGCGATGAAGAGTGGCGCCCGCTCGCCGCAACTACAGAAAGCCCTCGCGAAGAAGCAACACAGCCAAAAATAAATTAATAAATAAATAAAACTTAAAACAAAATGTCACAGGCAGGCAGTCCTACACTACAGCAATGTTTATCATAGCCAACACTTGGAAGCAATGAAAATGTCCATCAACAGAGGAATGCACCAAGAAGAAGTGGTCCATGTACACATTGGAATATTACTCCAATTAAAAATATAAATTAAAATTAAATAACAAATAAAAGTAAGGAGACATCAGCTTTTGTGGGTTTATCCGGGCACATTCCACTCTAATTTATAAGCGAGGAACACCACTGGGCGGGAGGTCTGTTTCCCTAGTTTCCAGAGTGGGGAACGTAGAAAGGATGCCGCCCTCTGGACATTACCTGCAAAAGCAGCTTTAAAGCCTGTGCTAATGGTCACTTCATATGAACAACTACTGCAGGGCTGTAACTGAAACCTGCCCTCAAAATGTCTTGAGGGAGGGAATGGCCAAAACCTTTCAAATTGTGACACATACTTTAAGAAAACACTTTGAAGAACTAAGCTATAATCACACTTTGAAAAATAAAAAGGACATCTCTTAAAGCTCAATTTCAACAGATTATGAGACACATGCAAATTCAACCACAAAGAGGTATCAGCTCACACCAGTCAGAAGAACCATCAGCAAGTCAACTATAAACAATAAATGCTGAAGGTGTTGTGGAGAAATGCATACCCTCCACTTTAAGAGGGACGAAACCTGGAAAGAGCCACTAATGAGAATAGAATGGAGGAGCCTTTAAAAGGTAAACATTGAGCTACCAAATGATCCACCAGGCCCATTCCTGGACCTAGAAACTAAGAGGACAGAATTGGAAAGACACAGGCTGGCAAATCTGCACTGCACCGTATTACTCTAGCCAAGATATGGAAGTAACCAAAAAGTTCACCAACAGATGGGTGGACATAGAAGAACTGCTACATGTCGAGATGGAATATTAGCTAGCAAAGAAACGAAAAACTGCCATTTGCAGCACCATAGGTGAGTCTACAAGTAATCACGCAACTTGCGGTAAGTGAGAAAGCGAAAGACACATGTCCTATCATATCACGTAAAGGTGTTACCTAAAAACTGATACCAATGAAGATACTTCCACAGAGAAAGGCAAACAAAGATTCATTAAACAATCTTTTGGTCCACCAAATGGAAAGGTGTGAGGACTGGATACATTACGACATTGGGCTTAACAGAGATATACAAACACATGCGAAATATATAATCACCAAAACCTACGGAATACCAAGAGAACACTACTGAAAATTGTGTCATAACCTACATGGGAAAAGGATCCGAAGAAGAATAGATATATGTATATGTGTGAAAGAACCACATCTTGCACACCTAGAACACACAAAACATTGTAAACAAATTTGCTGTGATAAAAAATAAAAATTAAGGTAAAAATACGAACCAGAAGTAATGAGACATAAACATAAAGGGCTTTTTCCTGGCACATTCCATTCTAATTTACAACCTACAACACCACTTCCATTAAGGCTCTGCTTCCCTAGTACCCAGATTTGGGAATGGAGAAATGCTGCCTCCTTTGGCCGGTTCCCACAACAGCAGCTTTAAACCCATTGCTAAAGGTCACTGAATAGTCACCAAACTTGCAGTTCTGTAAATGACACCTGCCCTCCAAAAAAATCCTGGGGTCAAAAATCGACCAAAAATTCAAGAGGACAAAATTCTGAGAAGACAATTTCAAGACGTATATTGTACTCACACTATTTTCTTTCTTTCTTTTTTTAACAGAAAAGGAAAAGGCGTGGGAAAATCATGAATTTTAGGGATTTTTAAAGACATGCAAACCCGAATTACAAAACCCTATCAGCTCACAGCGGTCAGAATGGTCATTAGTAAAAAGCTGCAAACAATACATGCTGAAGGGATTTTGGAGAAATGCGTACCCTCCATTCTAAGGGGGACCTGGTAAGAGCCACTACTGAAAACACAATGGAGGTGCTTTTAAAAGGGAAACTTTGAGCTACCACTCAGTCAATCACAGCCACTGCTGGGCCTATACCCTGAGAAAATGAGAATCTAAAAGTCACATGCTGGGGGTTTCCTTGGTGGCGTAGTGGTTGAGAATCTGCCTGCCAACGCAAGGGACACGGGTTCAAGCCCTGGTCTGGGAAGATCCCACATGCCGCGGAGCAACTAAGCCCGTGAGCCACAACTATTGAGCCTGCGCATCTGGAGCTTGTGCTCCGGAGCAAGAGAGGCCGCGACAGTGAGAAGCCCGCACAACGCGATGAAGAGTGGCCCCCGCTTGCTGCATCTATAGAAAGCCCTCACGAAGACCCAACACATCCAAAATTAAATAAATACATAAATAAAACTGAAAACAAAAAGTCACAGGCAGGCAGTCCTACACTCCAGCAATGTTTATCATAGCCAACACTAGGAAGCAACGAAAATGTCCATCAACAGAGGAATGCACCAAGAAGAAGTGGTCCATGTACATATTGGAATATTACTCCAATAAAACATATAAATTAAAATTAAATAACAAATGAAAGTAAGAGACATCAGCTTTTGTGGGTTTATCCGGGCACATTCCACTCTAATTTATAAGCGAGGAACACCACTGGCCGGGAGGTCTGTTTCCCAAGTTTCCAGAGTGGGGAACATAGAAAGGATGCCGCCCTCTGGACATTACCTGCAAAAGCAGCTTTAAAGCCTGTGCTAATGGTCACTTCATTTGAACGACTACTGCAGGGCTGTAACTGAAAGCTGCCCTCAAAATTTCTTGAGGGAGGGAATGGCCAGAACATTTCAAATTGTAACACATACTTTAAGAAAACACTTTGACGAACTAAGCTGTAATCACACTTTAAAAAATAAAAAGGACATGTCTTAAAACTCAATTTCAACGGATTATGAGACACATGCAAATTCAACCACAAAGAGGTATCAGCTCACACCAGTCAGAAGAACCATCAGCAAGTCAACTATAAACAATAAATGCTAAACGTGTTGTGGAGAAATGCATACCCTCCACTTTAAGAGGGACGAAACCTGGAAAGAGCCACTAATGAGAACAGAAGAGAGGTGCCTTTAAAAGGTAAACATTGAGCTACCAAATGATCCAGCAGGCCCATTCCTGGACCTAGAACCTAAGAAGACAGAATTGGAATGACACAGGCAGGCAAATCTGCACTGCACAGTATTACTCTAGCCAAGATATGGAAGTAACCAAAAAGTTCACCAACAGTTGGGTGGACATAGAAGAACTGCTACATGTCGAGATGGAATATTAGCTAGCGAAAAAATGAAACAATGCCATTTGCAGCACCATAGGTGAGTCTACAAGTAATCACGCAACTTGTGGTGAGAAAGCGAAAGACACATGTCCTATCATATCACTTAGAGGTGTTACCTAAAAACTGATACCAATGAAGATATTTCCACAGAGAAAGGCAATCACAGATTCATTAAACAATCTTATGGTTCACCAAATGGAAAGGTGTGAGGATTGGATACGTTACGACATTGGGCTTAACAGAGATATACAAACACATGCGAAATATATAATCACCAAAACCTACGGAATACCAAGAGAACACTACTGAAAATTGTGTCATAACCTACATGGGAAAAGGATCCGAAGAAGAATAGATATATGTATATGTGTGAAAGAACCACATCTTGCACACCTAGAACACACAAAACATTGTAAACAAATTTGCTGTGATAAAAAATAAAAATTAAGGTAAAAATACGAACCAGAAGTAATGAGACATAAACATAAAGGGCTTTTTCCTGGCACATTCCATTCTAATTTACAACCTACAACACCACTTCCATTAAGGCTCTGCTTCCCTAGTACCCAGATTTGGGAATGGAGAAATGCTGCCTCCTTTGGCCGGTTCCCACAACAGCAGCTTTAAACCCATTGCTAAAGGTCACTGAATAGTCACCAAACTTGCAGTTCTGTAAATGACACCTGCCCTCCAAAAAAATCCTGGGGTCAAAAATCGACCAAAAAATTCAAGAGGACAAAATTCTGAGAAGACAATTTCAAGACGTATATTGTACTCACACTATTTTCTTTCTTTCTTTTTTTAACAGAAAAGGAAAAGGCGTGGGAAAATCATGAATTTTAGGGATTTTTAAAGACATGCAAACCCGAATTACAAAACCCTATCAGCTCACAGCGGTCAGAATGGTCATTAGTAAAAAGCTGCAAACAATACATGCTGAAGGGATTTTGGAGAAATGCGTACCCTCCATTCTAAGGGGGACCTGGTAAGAGCCACTACTGAAAACACAATGGAGGTGCTTTTAAAAGGGAAACTTTGAGCTACCACTCAGTCAATCACAGCCACTGCTGGGCCTATACCCTGAGAAAATGAGAATCTAAAAGTCACATGCTGGGGGTTTCCTTGGTGGCGTAGTGGTTGAGAATCTGCCTGCCAACGCAAGGGACACGGGTTCAAGCCCTGGTCTGGGAAGATCCCACATGCCACGGAGCAACTAAGCCCGTGAGCCACAACTATTGAGCCTGCGCATCTGGAGCTTGTGCTCCGGAGCAAGAGAGGCCGCGACAGTGAGAAGCCCGCACAACGCGATGAAGAGTGGCCCCCGCTTGCTGCATCTATAGAAAGCCCTCATGAAGACCCAACACATCCAAAATTAAATAAATACATAAATAAAACGGAAAACAAAAAGTCACAGGCAGGCAGTCCTACACTCCAGCAATGTTTATCATAGCCAACACTAGGAAGCAACGAAAATGTCCATCAACAGAGGAATGCACCAAGAAGAAGTGGTCCATGTACATATTGGAATATTACTCCAATAAAACATATAAATTAAAATTAAATAACAAATGAAAGTAAGAGACATCAGCTTTTGTGGGTTTATCCGGGCACATTCCACTCTAATTTATAAGCGAGGAACACCACTGGCCGGGAGGTCTGTTTCCCAAGTTTCCAGAGTGGGGAACATAGAAAGGATGCCGCCCTCTGGACATTACCTGCAAAAGCAGCTTTAAAGCCTGTGCTAATGGTCACTTCATTTGAACGACTACTGCAGGGCTGTAACTGAAAGCTGCCCTCAAAATTTCTTGAGGGAGGGAATGGCCAGAACATTTCAAATTGTAACACATACTTTAAGAAAACACTTTGACGAACTAAGCTGTAATCACACTTTAAAAAATAAAAAGGACATGTCTTAAAACTCAATTTCAACGGATTATGAGACACATGCAAATTCAACCACAAAGAGGTATCAGCTCACACCAGTCAGAAGAACCATCAGCAAGTCAACTATAAACAATAAATGCTAAACGTGTTGTGGAGAAATGCATACCCTCCACTTTAAGAGGGACGAAACCTGGAAAGAGCCACTAATGAGAACAGAAGAGAGGTGCCTTTAAAAGGTAAACATTGAGCTACCAAATGATCCAGCAGGCCCATTCCTGGACCTAGAACCTAAGAAGACAGAATTGGAATGACACAGGCAGGCAAATCTGCACTGCACAGTATTACTCTAGCCAAGATATGGAAGTAACCAAAAAGTTCACCAACAGTTGGGTGGACATAGAAGAACTGCTACATGTCGAGATGGAATATTAGCTAGCGAAAAAATGAAACAATGCCATTTGCAGCACCATAGGTGAGTCTACAAGTAATCACGCAACTTGTGGTGAGAAAGCGAAAGACACATGTCCTATCATATCACTTAGAGGTGTTACCTAAAAACTGATACCAATGAAGATATTTCCACAGAGAAAGGCAATCACAGATTCATTAAACAATCTTATGGTTCACCAAATGGAAAGGTGTGAGGATTGGATACGTTACGACATTGGGCTTAACAGAGATATACAAACACATGTGAAATATATAATCACCAAAGACCTACGGAACACCAAGAGAACACTACTCAACATTGTGTCATAACCTACATGGGAAAAGGATCCGAAGAAGAATAGATATATGTATATGTTTGAAAGAACCACATCTTGCACACCTAGAACACACAAAACATTGTAAACAAATTTGCTGTGATAAAAAATAAAAATTAAGGTAAAAATACGAACCACAAGTAATGAGACATAAACATAAAGGGCTTTTTCCTGGCACATTCCATTCTAATTTACAACCTACAACACCACTTCCATTAAGGCTCTGCTGCCCTAGTACCCAGATTTGGGAATGGAGAAATGCTGCCTCCTTGTGGCCGGTTCCCACAACAGCAGCTTTAAACCCATTGCTGAAGGTCACTGAAGTCACCAAACTTGCAGTTCTGTAAATGACACCTGCCCTGCAAGAAAATCCTGGGGTCAAAAATCGACCAAAAACTTCAAAAGAGGGCAAACTTCCGAGAAGACAATTTCAAGACGCATATTGTACTCACACTATTTTCTTTCTTTCTTTTTAACAGCAAAGGAAAAGGCGTGGAAAAATGATGAATTTTAGGAATTTTTAAAGACATGCAAACCCAAATTGCAAAACCCTATCAGCTCACAGCAGTCAGAATGGTCATTAGCAAAAAGCTGCAAACAATACCTGCTGAAGGGATTTTGGAGAAATGCGTACCCTCAGTTCTAAGGGGCACAAGGTAAGAGCCACTAGTGAAAACACAATGGAGGTGCTTTGAAAAGGGAAACTTTGAGCTACCAGTCAATCAATCTCACCCAATGCTGGGCCTATATCCTGAGAAAATGAGAAGCAAAAAGTCACATGCTGGGGGATTCCCTGGTGACGCAGTGGTGGAGAATCTGCCTGCCAATGCAGGGGACACGGGTTCGGGCCCTGGTCTGGGAAGATCCCACATGCCACGGAGCAACTAAGCCCGTGAGCCACAACTATTGAGCCTGTGCGTCTGGAGCTTGTGCTCTGGAAAAAGAGAGGCCGCGACAGTGAGAGGCCCACGCACCGCGATGAAGAGTGGCGCCCGCTCGCCGCAACTACAGAAAGCCCTCGCGAAGAAGCAACACAGCCAAAAATAAATTAATAAATAAATAAAACTTAAAACAAAATGTCACAGGCAGGCAGTCCTACACTACAGCAATGTTTATCATAGCCAACACTTGGAAGCAATGAAAATGTCCATCAACAGAGGAATGCACCAAGAAGAAGTGGTCCATGTACACATTGGAATATTACTCCAATTAAAAATATAAATTAAAATTAAATAACAAATAAAAGTAAGGAGACATCAGCTTTTGTGGGTTTATCCGGGCACATTCCACTCTAATTTATAAGCGAGGAACACCACTGGGCGGGAGGTCTGTTTCCCTAGTTTCCAGAGTGGGGAACGTAGAAAGGATGCCGCCCTCTGGCCATTACCTGCAAAAGCAGCTTTAAAGCCTGTGCTAATGGTCACTTCATATGAACAACTACTGCAGGGCTGTAACTGAAACCTGCCCTCAAAATGTCTTGAGGGAGGGAATGGCCAAAACCTTTCAAATCGTGACACATACTTTAAGAAAACACTTTGATGAACTAAGCTATAATCACACTTTGAAAAATAAAAAGGACATCTCTTAAAGCTCAATTTCAACAGATTATGAGACACGTGCAAATTCAACCACAAAGAGGTATCAGCTCACACCAGTCAGAAGAACCATCAGCAAGTCAACTATAAACAATAAATGCTGAAGGTGTTGTGGAGAAATGCATACCCTCCACTTTAAGAGGGACGAAACCTGGAAAGAGCCACTAATGAGAATAGAATGGAGGAGCCTTTAAAAGGTAAACATTGAGCTACCAAATGATCCACCAGGCCCATTCCTGGACCTAGAAACTAAGAGGACAGAATTGGAAAGACACAGGCTGGCAAATCTGCACTGCACCGTATTACTCTAGCCAAGATATGGAAGTAACCAAAAAGTTCACCAACAGATGGGTGGACATAGAAGAACTGCTACATGTCGAGATGGAATATTAGCTAGCAAAGAAACGAAAAACTGCCATTTGCAGCACCATAGGTGAGTCTACAAGTAATCACGCAACTTGCGGTAAGTGAGAAAGCGAAAGACACATGTCCTATCATATCACGTAAAGGTGTTACCTAAAAACTGATACCAATGAAGATACTTCCACAGAGAAAGGCAAACAAAGATTCATTAAACAATCTTTTGGTCCACCAAATGGAAAGGTGTGAGGACTGGATACATTACGACATTGGGCTTAACAGAGATATACAAACACATGCGAAATATATAATCACCAAAACCTACGGAATACCAAGAGAACACTACTGAAAATTGTGTCATAACCTACATGGGAAAAGGATCCGAAGAAGAATAGATATATGTATATGTGTGAAAGAACCACATCTTGCACACCTAGAACACACAAAACATTGTAAACAAATTTGCTGTGATAAAAAATAAAAATTAAGGTAAAAATACGAACCAGAAGTAATGAGACATAAACATAAAGGGCTTTTTCCTGGCACATTCCATTCTAATTTACAACCTACAACACCACTTCCATTAAGGCTCTGCTTCACTAGTACCCAGATTTGGGAATGGAGAAATGCTGCCTCCTTTGGCCAGTTCCCACAACAGCAGCTTTAAACCCATTGCTAAAGGTCACTGAATAGTCACCAAACTTGCAGTTCTGTAAATGACACCTGCCCTCCAAAAAAATCCTGGGGTCAAAAATCGACCAAAAAATTCAAGAGGACAAAATTCTGAGAAGACAATTTCAAGACGTATATTGTACTCACACTATTTTCTTTCTTTCTTTTTTTAACAGAAAAGGAAAAGGCGTGGGAAAATCATGAATTTTAGGGATTTTTAAAGACATGCAAACCCGAATTACAAAACCCTATCAGCTCACAGCGGTCAGAATGGTCATTAGTAAAAAGCTGCAAACAATACATGCTGAAGGGATTTTGGAGAAATGCGTACCCTCCATTCTAAGGGGGACCTGGTAAGAGCCACTACTGAAAACACAATGGAGGTGCTTTTAAAAGGGAAACTTTGAGCTACCACTCAGTCAATCACAGCCACTGCTGGGCCTATACCCTGAGAAAATGAGAATCTAAAAGTCACATGCTGGGGGTTTCCTTGGTGGCGCAGTGGTTGAGAATCTGCCTGCCAACGCAAGGGACACGGGTTCAAGCCCTGGTCTGGGAAGATCCCACATGCCGCGGAGCAACTAAGCCCGTGAGCCACAACTATTGAGCCTGCGCATCTGGAGCTTGTGCTCCGGAGCAAGAGAGGCCGCGACAGTGAGAAGCCCGCACAACGCGATGAAGAGTGGCCCCCGCTTGCTGCATCTATAGAAAGCCCTCACGAAGACCCAACACATCCAAAATTAAATAAATACATAAATAAAACTGAAAACAAAAAGTCACAGGCAGGCAGTCCTACACTCCAGCAATGTTTATCATAGCCAACACTAGGAAGCAACGAAAATGTCCATCAACAGAGGAATGCACCAAGAAGAAGTGGTCCATGTACACATTGGAATATTACTCCAATAAAACATATAAATTAAAATTAAATAACAAATGAAAGTAAGAGACATCAGCTTTTGTGGGTTTATCCGGGCACATTCCACTCTAATTTATAAGCGAGGAACACCACTGGCCGGGAGGTCTGTTTCCCAAGTTTCCAGAGTGGGGAACATAGAAAGGATGCCGCCCTCTGGACATTACCTGCAAAAGCAGCTTTAAAGCCTGTGCTAATGGTCACTTCATTTGAACGACTACTGCAGGGCTGTAACTGAAAGCTGCCCTCAAAATTTCTTGAGGGAGGGAATGGCCAGAACATTTCAAATTGTAACACATACTTTAAGAAAACACTTTGACGAACTAAGCTGTAATCACACTTTAAAAAATAAAAAGGACATGTCTTAAAACTCAATTTCAACGGATTATGAGACACATGCAAATTCAACCACAAAGAGGTATCAGCTCACACCAGTCAGAAGAACCATCAGCAAGTCAACTATAAACAATAAATGCTAAACGTGTTGTGGAGAAATGCATACCCTCCACTTTAAGAGGGACGAAACCTGGAAAGAGCCACTAATGAGAACAGAAGAGAGGTGCCTTTAAAAGGTAAACATTGAGCTACCAAATGATCCAGCAGGCCCATTCCTGGACCTAGAACCTAAGAAGACAGAATTGGAATGACACAGGCAGGCAAATCTGCACTGCACAGTATTACTCTAGCCAAGATATGGAAGTAACCAAAAAGTTCACCAACAGTTGGGTGGACATAGAAGAACTGCTACATGTCGAGATGGAATATTAGCTAGCGAAAAAATGAAACAATGCCATTTGCAGCACCATAGGTGAGTCTACAAGTAATCACGCAACTTGTGGTGAGAAAGCGAAAGACACATGTCCTATCATATCACTTAGAGGTGTTACCTAAAAACTGATACCAATGAAGATATTTCCACAGAGAAAGGCAATCACAGATTCATTAAACAATCTTATGGTTCACCAAATGGAAAGGTGTGAGGATTGGATACGTTACGACATTGGGCTTAACAGAGATATACAAACACATGTGAAATATATAATCACCAAAGACCTACGGAACACCAAGAGAACACTACTCAACATTGTGTCATAACCTACATGGGAAAAGGATCCGAAGAAGAATAGATATATGTATATGTTTGAAAGAACCACATCTTGCACACCTAGAACACACAAAACATTGTAAACAAATTTGCTGTGATAAAAAATAAAAATTAAGGTAAAAATACGAACCAGAAGTAATGAGACATAAACATAAAGGGCTTTTTCCTGGCACATTCCATTCTAATTTACAACCTACAACACCACTTCCATTAAGGCTCTGCTGCCCTAGTACCCAGATTTGGGAATGGAGAAATGCTGCCTCCTTGTGGCCGGTTCCCACAACAGCAGCTTTAAACCCATTGCTGAAGGTCACTGAATAGTCACCAAACTTGCAGTTCTGTAAATGACACCTGCCCTGCAAGAAAATCCTGGGGTCAAAAATCGACCAAAAACTTCAAAAGAGGGCAAACTTCCGAGAAGACAATTTCAAGACGCATATTGTACTCACACTATTTTCTTTCTTTCTTTTTAACAGCAAAGGAAAAGGCGTGGAAAAATGATGAATTTTAGGAATTTTTAAAGACATGCAAACCCAAATTGCAAAACCCTATCAGCTCACAGCAGTCAGAATGGTCATTAGCAAAAAGCTGCAAACAATACCTGCTGAAGGGATTTTGGAGAAATGCGTACCCTCAGTTCTAAGGGGCACAAGGTAAGAGCCACTAGTGAAAACACAATGGAGGTGCTTTGAAAAGGGAAACTTTGAGCTACCAGTCAATCAATCTCACCCAATGCTGGGCCTATACCCTGAGAAAATGAGAAGCAAAAAGTCACATGCTGGGGGATTCCCTGGTGACGCAGTGGTTGAGAATCTGCCTGCCAATGCAGGGGACACGGGTTCGGGCCCTGGTCTGGGAAGATCCCACATGCCACGGAGCAACTAAGCCCGTGAGCCACAACTATTGAGCCTGTGCGTCTGGAGCTTGTGCTCTGGAAAAAGAGAGGCCGCGACAGTGAGAGGCCCACGCACCGCGATGAAGAGTGGCGCCCGCTCGCCGCAACTACAGAAAGCCCTCGCGAAGAAGCAACACAGCCAAAAATAAATTAATAAATAAATAAAACTTAAAACAAAATGTCACAGGCAGGCAGTCCTACACTACAGCAATGTTTATCATAGCCAACACTTGGAAGCAATGAAAATGTCCATCAACAGAGGAATGCACCAAGAAGAAGTGGTCCATGTACACATTGGAATATTACTCCAATTAAAAATATAAATTAAAATTAAATAACAAATAAAAGTAAGGAGACATCAGCTTTTGTGGGTTTATCCGGGCACATTCCACTCTAATTTATAAGCGAGGAACACCACTGGGCGGGAGGTCTGTTTCCCTAGTTTCCAGAGTGGGGAACGTAGAAAGGATGCCGCCCTCTGGACATTACCTGCAAAAGCAGCTTTAAAGCCTGTGCTAATGGTCACTTCATATGAACAACTACTGCAGGGCTGTAACTGAAACCTGCCCTCAAAATGTCTTGAGGGAGGGAATGGCCAAAACCTTTCAAATTGTGACACATACTTTAAGAAAACACTTTGAAGAACTAAGCTATAATCACACTTTGAAAAATAAAAAGGACATCTCTTAAAGCTCAATTTCAACAGATTATGAGACACATGCAAATTCAACCACAAAGAGGTATCAGCTCACACCAGTCAGAAGAACCATCAGCAAGTCAACTATAAACAATAAATGCTGAAGGTGTTGTGGAGAAATGCATACCCTCCACTTTAAGAGGGACGAAACCTGGAAAGAGCCACTAATGAGAATAGAATGGAGGAGCCTTTAAAAGGTAAACATTGAGCTACCAAATGATCCACCAGGCCCATTCCTGGACCTAGAAACTAAGAGGACAGAATTGGAAAGACACAGGCTGGCAAATCTGCACTGCACCGTATTACTCTAGCCAAGATATGGAAGTAACCAAAAAGTTCACCAACAGATGGGTGGACATAGAAGAACTGCTACATGTCGAGATGGAATATTAGCTAGCAAAGAAACGAAAAACTGCCATTTGCAGCACCATAGGTGAGTCTACAAGTAATCACGCAACTTGCGGTAAGTGAGAAAGCGAAAGACACATGTCCTATCATATCACGTAAAGGTGTTACCTAAAAACTGATACCAATGAAGATACTTCCACAGAGAAAGGCAAACAAAGATTCATTAAACAATCTTTTGGTCCACCAAATGGAAAGGTGTGAGGACTGGATACATTACGACATTGGGCTTAACAGAGATATACAAACACATGCGAAATATATAATCACCAAAACCTACGGAATACCAAGAGAACACTACTGAAAATTGTGTCATAACCTACATGGGAAAAGGATCCGAAGAAGAATAGATATATGTATATGTGTGAAAGAACCACATCTTGCACACCTAGAACACACAAAACATTGTAAACAAATTTGCTGTGATAAAAAATAAAAATTAAGGTAAAAATACGAACCAGAAGTAATGAGACATAAACATAAAGGGCTTTTTCCTGGCACATTCCATTCTAATTTACAACCTACAACACCACTTCCATTAAGGCTCTGCTTCCCTAGTACCCAGATTTGGGAATGGAGAAATGCTGCCTCCTTTGGCCGGTTCCCACAACAGCAGCTTTAAACCCATTGCTAAAGGTCACTGAATAGTCACCAAACTTGCAGTTCTGTAAATGACACCTGCCCTCCAAAAAAATCCTGGGGTCAAAAATCGACCAAAAAATTCAAGAGGACAAAATTCTGAGAAGACAATTTCAAGACGTATATTGTACTCACACTATTTTCTTTCTTTCTTTTTTTAACAGAAAAGGAAAAGGCGTGGGAAAATCATGAATTTTAGGGATTTTTAAAGACATGCAAACCCGAATTACAAAACCCTATCAGCTCACAGCGGTCAGAATGGTCATTAGTAAAAAGCTGCAAACAATACATGCTGAAGGGATTTTGGAGAAATGCGTACCCTCCATTCTAAGGGGGACCTGGTAAGAGCCACTACTGAAAACACAATGGAGGTGCTTTTAAAAGGGAAACTTTGAGCTACCACTCAGTCAATCACAGCCACTGCTGGGCCTATACCCTGAGAAAATGAGAATCTAAAAGTCACATGCTGGGGGTTTCCTTGGTGGCGTAGTGGTTGAGAATCTGCCTGCCAACGCAAGGGACACGGGTTCAAGCCCTGGTCTGGGAAGATCCCACATGCCGCGGAGCAACTAAGCCCGTGAGCCACAACTATTGAGCCTGCGCATCTGGAGCTTGTGCTCCGGAGCAAGAGAGGCCGCGACAGTGAGAAGCCCGCACAACGCGATGAAGAGTGGCCCCCGCTTGCTGCATCTATAGAAAGCCCTCACGAAGACCCAACACATCCAAAATTAAATAAATACATAAATAAAACTGAAAACAAAAAGTCACAGGCAGGCAGTCCTACACTCCAGCAATGTTTATCATAGCCAACACTAGGAAGCAACGAAAATGTCCATCAACAGAGGAATGCACCAAGAAGAAGTGGTCCATGTACATATTGGAATATTACTCCAATAAAACATATAAATTAAAATTAAATAACAAATGAAAGTAAGAGACATCAGCTTTTGTGGGTTTATCCGGGCACATTCCACTCTAATTTATAAGCGAGGAACACCACTGGCCGGGAGGTCTGTTTCCCAAGTTTCCAGAGTGGGGAACATAGAAAGGATGCCGCCCTCTGGACATTACCTGCAAAAGCAGCTTTAAAGCCTGTGCTAATGGTCACTTCATTTGAACGACTACTGCAGGGCTGTAACTGAAAGCTGCCCTCAAAATTTCTTGAGGGAGGGAATGGCCAGAACATTTCAAATTGTAACACATACTTTAAGAAAACACTTTGACGAACTAAGCTGTAATCACACTTTAAAAAATAAAAAGGACATGTCTTAAAACTCAATTTCAACGGATTATGAGACACATGCAAATTCAACCACAAAGAGGTATCAGCTCACACCAGTCAGAAGAACCATCAGCAAGTCAACTATAAACAATAAATGCTAAACGTGTTGTGGAGAAATGCATACCCTCCACTTTAAGAGGGACGAAACCTGGAAAGAGCCACTAATGAGAACAGAAGAGAGGTGCCTTTAAAAGGTAAACATTGAGCTACCAAATGATCCAGCAGGCCCATTCCTGGACCTAGAACCTAAGAAGACAGAATTGGAATGACACAGGCAGGCAAATCTGCACTGCACAGTATTACTCTAGCCAAGATATGGAAGTAACCAAAAAGTTCACCAACAGTTGGGTGGACATAGAAGAACTGCTACATGTCGAGATGGAATATTAGCTAGCGAAAAAATGAAACAATGCCATTTGCAGCACCATAGGTGAGTCTACAAGTAATCACGCAACTTGTGGTGAGAAAGCGAAAGACACATGTCCTATCATATCACTTAGAGGTGTTACCTAAAAACTGATACCAATGAAGATATTTCCACAGAGAAAGGCAATCACAGATTCATTAAACAATCTTATGGTTCACCAAATGGAAAGGTGTGAGGATTGGATACGTTACGACATTGGGCTTAACAGAGATATACAAACACATGCGAAATATATAATCACCAAAACCTACGGAATACCAAGAGAACACTACTGAAAATTGTGTCATAACCTACATGGGAAAAGGATCCGAAGAAGAATAGATATATGTATATGTGTGAAAGAACCACATCTTGCACACCTAGAACACACAAAACATTGTAAACAAATTTGCTGTGATAAAAAATAAAAATTAAGGTAAAAATACGAACCAGAAGTAATGAGACATAAACATAAAGGGCTTTTTCCTGGCACATTCCATTCTAATTTACAACCTACAACACCACTTCCATTAAGGCTCTGCTTCCCTAGTACCCAGATTTGGGAATGGAGAAATGCTGCCTCCTTTGGCCGGTTCCCACAACAGCAGCTTTAAACCCATTGCTAAAGGTCACTGAATAGTCACCAAACTTGCAGTTCTGTAAATGACACCTGCCCTCCAAAAAAATCCTGGGGTCAAAAATCGACCAAAAAATTCAAGAGGACAAAATTCTGAGAAGACAATTTCAAGACGTATATTGTACTCACACTATTTTCTTTCTTTCTTTTTTTAACAGAAAAGGAAAAGGCGTGGGAAAATCATGAATTTTAGGGATTTTTAAAGACATGCAAACCCGAATTACAAAACCCTATCAGCTCACAGCGGTCAGAATGGTCATTAGTAAAAAGCTGCAAACAATACATGCTGAAGGGATTTTGGAGAAATGCGTACCCTCCATTCTAAGGGGGACCTGGTAAGAGCCACTACTGAAAACACAATGGAGGTGCTTTTAAAAGGGAAACTTTGAGCTACCACTCAGTCAATCACAGCCACTGCTGGGCCTATACCCTGAGAAAATGAGAATCTAAAAGTCACATGCTGGGGGTTTCCTTGGTGGCGTAGTGGTTGAGAATCTGCCTGCCAACGCAAGGGACACGGGTTCAAGCCCTGGTCTGGGAAGATCCCACATGCCACGGAGCAACTAAGCTCGTGAGCCACAACTATTGAGCCTGCGCATCTGGAGCTTGTGCTCCGGAGCAAGAGAGGCCGCGACAGTGAGAAGCCCGCACAACGCGATGAAGAGTGGCCCCCGCTTGCTGCATCTATAGAAAGCCCTCACGAAGACCCAACACATCCAAAATTAAATAAATACATAAATAAAACGGAAAACAAAAAGTCACAGGCAGGCAGTCCTACACTCCAGCAATGTTTATCATAGCCAACACTAGGAAGCAACGAAAATGTCCATCAACAGAGGAATGCACCAAGAAGAAGTGGTCCATGTACATATTGGAATATTACTCCAATAAAACATATAAATTAAAATTAAATAACAAATGAAAGTAAGAGACATCAGCTTTTGTGGGTTTATCCGGGCACATTCCACTCTAATTTATAAGCGAGGAACACCACTGGCCGGGAGGTCTGTTTCCCAAGTTTCCAGAGTGGGGAACATAGAAAGGATGCCGCCCTCTGGACATTACCTGCAAAAGCAGCTTTAAAGCCTGTGCTAATGGTCACTTCATTTGAACGACTACTGCAGGGCTGTAACTGAAAGCTGCCCTCAAAATTTCTTGAGGGAGGGAATGGCCAGAACATTTCAAATTGTAACACATACTTTAAGAAAACACTTTGACGAACTAAGCTGTAATCACACTTTAAAAAATAAAAAGGACATGTCTTAAAACTCAATTTCAACGGATTATGAGACACATGCAAATTCAACCACAAAGAGGTATCAGCTCACACCAGTCAGAAGAACCATCAGCAAGTCAACTATAAACAATAAATGCTAAACGTGTTGTGGAGAAATGCATACCCTCCACTTTAAGAGGGACGAAACCTGGAAAGAGCCACTAATGAGAACAGAAGAGAGGTGCCTTTAAAAGGTAAACATTGAGCTACCAAATGATCCAGCAGGCCCATTCCTGGACCTAGAACCTAAGAAGACAGAATTGGAATGACACAGGCAGGCAAATCTGCACTGCACAGTATTACTCTAGCCAAGATATGGAAGTAACCAAAAAGTTCACCAACAGTTGGGTGGACATAGAAGAACTGCTACATGTCGAGATGGAATATTAGCTAGCGAAAAAATGAAACAATGCCATTTGCAGCACCATAGGTGAGTCTACAAGTAATCACGCAACTTGTGGTGAGAAAGCGAAAGACACATGTCCTATCATATCACTTAGAGGTGTTACCTAAAAACTGATACCAATGAAGATATTTCCACAGAGAAAGGCAATCACAGATTCATTAAACAATCTTATGGTTCACCAAATGGAAAGGTGTGAGGATTGGATACGTTACGACATTGGGCTTAACAGAGATATACAAACACATGTGAAATATATAATCACCAAAGACCTACGGAACACCAAGAGAACACTACTCAACATTGTGTCATAACCTACATGGGAAAAGGATCCGAAGAAGAATAGATATATGTATATGTTTGAAAGAACCACATCTTGCACACCTAGAACACACAAAACATTGTAAACAAATTTGCTGTGATAAAAAATAAAAATTAAGGTAAAAATACGAACCACAAGTAATGAGACATAAACATAAAGGGCTTTTTCCTGGCACATTCCATTCTAATTTACAACCTACAACACCACTTCCATTAAGGCTCTGCTGCCCTAGTACCCAGATTTGGGAATGGAGAAATGCTGCCTCCTTGTGGCCGGTTCCCACAACAGCAGCTTTAAACCCATTGCTGAAGGTCACTGAAGTCACCAAACTTGCAGTTCTGTAAATGACACCTGCCCTGCAAGAAAATCCTGGGGTCAAAAATCGACCAAAAACTTCAAAAGAGGGCAAACTTCCGAGAAGACAATTTCAAGACGCATATTGTACTCACACTATTTTCTTTCTTTCTTTTTAACAGCAAAGGAAAAGGCGTGGAAAAATGATGAATTTTAGGAATTTTTAAAGACATGCAAACCCAAATTGCAAAACCCTATCAGCTCACAGCAGTCAGAATGGTCATTAGCAAAAAGCTGCAAACAATACCTGCTGAAGGGATTTTGGAGAAATGCGTACCCTCAGTTCTAAGGGGCACAAGGTAAGAGCCACTAGTGAAAACACAATGGAGGTGCTTTGAAAAGGGAAACTTTGAGCTACCAGTCAATCAATCTCACCCAATGCTGGGCCTATATCCTGAGAAAATGAGAAGCAAAAAGTCACATGCTGGGGGATTCCCTGGTGACGCAGTGGTGGAGAATCTGCCTGCCAATGCAGGGGACACGGGTTCGGGCCCTGGTCTGGGAAGATCCCACATGCCACGGAGCAACTAAGCCCGTGAGCCACAACTATTGAGCCTGTGCGTCTGGAGCGTGTGCTCTGGAAAAAGAGAGGCCGCGACAGTGAGAGGCCCACGCACCGCGATGAAGAGTGGCGCCCGCTCGCCGCAACTACAGAAAGCCCTCGCGAAGAAGCAACACAGCCAAAAATAAATTAATAAATAAATAAAACTTAAAACAAAATGTCACAGGCAGGCAGTCCTACACTACAGCAATGTTTATCATAGCCAACACTTGGAAGCAATGAAAATGTCCATCAACAGAGGAATGCACCAAGAAGAAGTGGTCCATGTACACATTGGAATATTACTCCAATTAAAAATATAAATTAAAATTAAATAACAAATAAAAGTAAGGAGACATCAGCTTTTGTGGGTTTATCCGGGCACATTCCACTCTAATTTATAAGCGAGGAACACCACTGGGCGGGAGGTCTGTTTCCCTAGTTTCCAGAGTGGGGAACGTAGAAAGGATGCCGCCCTCTGGCCATTACCTGCAAAAGCAGCTTTAAAGCCTGTGCTAATGGTCACTTCATATGAACAACTACTGCAGGGCTGTAACTGAAACCTGCCCTCAAAATGTCTTGAGGGAGGGAATGGCCAAAACCTTTCAAATCGTGACACATACTTTAAGAAAACACTTTGATGAACTAAGCTATAATCACACTTTGAAAAATAAAAAGGACATCTCTTAAAGCTCAATTTCAACAGATTATGAGACACGTGCAAATTCAACCACAAAGAGGTATCAGCTCACACCAGTCAGAAGAACCATCAGCAAGTCAACTATAAACAATAAATGCTGAAGGTGTTGTGGAGAAATGCATACCCTCCACTTTAAGAGGGACGAAACCTGGAAAGAGCCACTAATGAGAATAGAATGGAGGAGCCTTTAAAAGGTAAACATTGAGCTACCAAATGATCCACCAGGCCCATTCCTGGACCTAGAAACTAAGAGGACAGAATTGGAAAGACACAGGCTGGCAAATCTGCACTGCACCGTATTACTCTAGCCAAGATATGGAAGTAACCAAAAAGTTCACCAACAGATGGGTGGACATAGAAGAACTGCTACATGTCGAGATGGAATATTAGCTAGCAAAGAAACGAAAAACTGCCATTTGCAGCACCATAGGTGAGTCTACAAGTAATCACGCAACTTGCGGTAAGTGAGAAAGCGAAAGACACATGTCCTATCATATCACGTAAAGGTGTTACCTAAAAACTGATACCAATGAAGATACTTCCACAGAGAAAGGCAAACAAAGATTCATTAAACAATCTTTTGGTCCACCAAATGGAAAGGTGTGAGGACTGGATACATTACGACATTGGGCTTAACAGAGATATACAAACACATGCGAAATATATAATCACCAAAACCTACGGAATACCAAGAGAACACTACTGAAAATTGTGTCATAACCTACATGGGAAAAGGATCCGAAGAAGAATAGATATATGTATATGTGTGAAAGAACCACATCTTGCACACCTAGAACACACAAAACATTGTAAACAAATTTGCTGTGATAAAAAATAAAAATTAAGGTAAAAATACGAACCAGAAGTAATGAGACATAAACATAAAGGGCTTTTTCCTGGCACATTCCATTCTAATTTACAACCTACAACACCACTTCCATTAAGGCTCTGCTTCCCTAGTACCCAGATTTGGGAATGGAGAAATGCTGCCTCCTTTGGCCAGTTCCCACAACAGCAGCTTTAAACCCATTGCTAAAGGTCACTGAATAGTCACCAAACTTGCAGTTCTGTAAATGACACCTGCCCTCCAAAAAAATCCTGGGGTCAAAAATCGACCAAAAAATTCAAGAGGACAAAATTCTGAGAAGACAATTTCAAGACGTATATTGTACTCACACTATTTTCTTTCTTTCTTTTTTTAACAGAAAAGGAAAAGGCGTGGGAAAATCATGAATTTTAGGGATTTTTAAAGACATGCAAACCCGAATTACAAAACCCTATCAGCTCACAGCGGTCAGAATGGTCATTAGTAAAAAGCTGCAAACAATACATGCTGAAGGGATTTTGGAGAAATGCGTACCCTCCATTCTAAGGGGGACCTGGTAAGAGCCACTACTGAAAACACAATGGAGGTGCTTTTAAAAGGGAAACTTTGAGCTACCACTCAGTCAATCACAGCCACTGCTGGGCCTATACCCTGAGAAAATGAGAATCTAAAAGTCACATGCTGGGGGTTTCCTTGGTGGCGCAGTGGTTGAGAATCTGCCTGCCAACGCAAGGGACACGGGTTCAAGCCCTGGTCTGGGAAGATCCCACATGCCGCGGAGCAACTAAGCCCGTGAGCCACAACTATTGAGCCTGCGCATCTGGAGCTTGTGCTCCGGAGCAAGAGAGGCCGCGACAGTGAGAAGCCCGCACAACGCGATGAAGAGTGGCCCCCGCTTGCTGCATCTATAGAAAGCCCTCACGAAGACCCAACACATCCAAAATTAAATAAATACATAAATAAAACTGAAAACAAAAAGTCACAGGCAGGCAGTCCTACACTCCAGCAATGTTTATCATAGCCAACACTAGGAAGCAACGAAAATGTCCATCAACAGAGGAATGCACCAAGAAGAAGTGGTCCATGTACACATTGGAATATTACTCCAATTAAAAATATAAATTAAAATTAAATAACAAATAAAAGTAAGGAGACATCAGCTTTTGTGGGTTTATCCGGGCACATTCCACTCTAATTTATAAGCGAGGAACACCACTGGGCGGGAGGTCTGTTTCCCTAGTTTCCAGAGTGGGGAACGTAGAAAGGATGCCGCCCTCTGGCCATTACCTGCAAAAGCAGCTTTAAAGCCTGTGCTAATGGTCACTTCATATGAACAACTACTGCAGGGCTGTAACTGAAACCTGCCCTCAAAATGTCTTGAGGGAGGGAATGGCCAAAACCTTTCAAATTGTGACACATACTTTAAGAAAACACTTTGAAGAACTAAGCTATAATCACACTTTGAAAAATAAAAAGGACATCTCTTAAAGCTCAATTTCAACAGATTATGAGACACATGCAAATTCAACCACAAAGAGGTATCAGCTCACACCAGTCAGAAGAACCATCAGCAAGTCAACTATAAACAATAAATGCTGAAGGTGTTGTGGAGAAATGCATACCCTCCACTTTAAGAGGGACGAAACCTGGAAAGAGCCACTAATGAGAATAGAATGGAGGAGCCTTTAAAAGGTAAACATTGAGCTACCAAATGATCCACCAGGCCCATTCCTGGACCTAGAAACTAAGAGGACAGAATTGGAAAGACACAGGCTGGCAAATCTGCACTGCACCGTATTACTCTAGCCAAGATATGGAAGTAACCAAAAAGTTCACCAACAGATGGGTGGACATAGAAGAACTGCTACATGTCGAGATGGAATATTAGCTAGCAAAGAAACGAAAAACTGCCATTTGCAGCACCATAGGTGAGTCTACAAGTAATCACGCAACTTGCGGTAAGTGAGAAAGCGAAAGACACATGTCCTATCATATCACGTAAAGGTGTTACCTAAAAACTGATACCAATGAAGATACTTCCACAGAGAAAGGCAAACAAAGATTCATTAAACAATCTTTTGGTCCACCAAATGGAAAGGTGTGAGGACTGGATACATTACGACATTGGGCTTAACAGAGATATACAAACACATGCGAAATATATAATCACCAAAACCTACGGAATACCAAGAGAACACTACTGAAAATTGTGTCATAACCTACATGGGAAAAGGATCCGAAGAAGAATAGATATATGTATATGTGTGAAAGAACCACATCTTGCACACCTAGAACACACAAAACATTGTAAACAAATTTGCTGTGATAAAAAATAAAAATTAAGGTAAAAATACGAACCAGAAGTAATGAGACATAAACATAAAGGGCTTTTTCCTGGCACATTCCATTCTAATTTACAACCTACAACACCACTTCCATTAAGGCTCTGCTTCCCTAGTACCCAGATTTGGGAATGGAGAAATGCTGCCTCCTTTGGCCGGTTCCCACAACAGCAGCTTTAAACCCATTGCTAAAGGTCACTGAATAGTCACCAAACTTGCAGTTCTGTAAATGACACCTGCCCTCCAAAAAAATCCTGGGGTCAAAAATCGACCAAAAAATTCAAGAGGACAAAATTCTGAGAAGACAATTTCAAGACGTATATTGTACTCACACTATTTTCTTTCTTTCTTTTTTTAACAGAAAAGGAAAAGGCGTGGGAAAATCATGAATTTTAGGGATTTTTAAAGACATGCAAACCCGAATTACAAAACCCTATCAGCTCACAGCGGTCAGAATGGTCATTAGTAAAAAGCTGCAAACAATACATGCTGAAGGGATTTTGGAGAAATGCGTACCCTCCATTCTAAGGGGGACCTGGTAAGAGCCACTACTGAAAACACAATGGAGGTGCTTTTAAAAGGGAAACTTTGAGCTACCACTCAGTCAATCACAGCCACTGCTGGGCCTATACCCTGAGAAAATGAGAATCTAAAAGTCACATGCTGGGGGTTTCCTTGGTGGCGCAGTGGTTGAGAATCTGCCTGCCAACGCAAGGGACACGGGTTCAAGCCCTGGTCTGGGAAGATCCCACATGCCGCGGAGCAACTAAGCCCGTGAGCCACAACTATTGAGCCTGCGCATCTGGAGCTTGTGCTCCGGAGCAAGAGAGGCCGCGACAGTGAGAAGCCCGCACAACGCGATGAAGAGTGGCCCCCGCTTGCTGCATCTATAGAAAGCCCTCACGAAGACCCAACACATCCAAAATTAAATAAATACATAAATAAAACGGAAAACAAAAAGTCACAGGCAGGCAGTCCTACACTCCAGCAATGTTTATCATAGCCAACACTAGGAAGCAACGAAAATGTCCATCAACAGAGGAATGCACCAAGAAGAAGTGGTCCATGTACACATTGGAATATTACTCCAATTAAAAATATAAATTAAAATTAAATAACAAATAAAAGTAAGGAGACATCAGCTTTTGTGGGTTTATCCGGGCACATTCCACTCTAATTTATAAGCGAGGAACACCACTGGGCGGGAGGTCTGTTTCCCTAGTTTCCAGAGTGGGGAACGTAGAAAGGATGCCGCCCTCTGGACATTACCTGCAAAAGCAGCTTTAAAGCCTGTGCTAATGGTCACTTCATATGAACAACTACTGCAGGGCTGTAACTGAAACCTGCCCTCAAAATGTCTTGAGGGAGGGAATGGCCAAAACCTTTCAAATCGTGACACATACTTTAAGAAAACACTTTGACGAACTAAGCTATAATCACACTTTGAAAAATAAAAAGGATATCTCTTAAAGCTCAATTTCAACAGATTATGAGACACATGCAAATTCAACCACAAAGAGGTATCAGCTCACACCAGTCAGAAGAACCATCAGCAAGTCAACTATAAACAATAAATGCTGAAGGTGTTGTGGAGAAATGCATACCCTCCACTTTAAGAGGGACGAAACCTGGAAAGAGCCACTAATGAGAATAGAATGGAGGAGCCTTTAAAAGGTAAACATTGAGCTACCAAATGATCCACCAGGCCCATTCCTGGACCTAGAAACTAAGAGGACAGAATTGGAAAGACACAGGCTGGCAAATCTGCACTGCACCGTATTACTCTAGCCAAGATATGGAAGTAACCAAAAAGTTCACCAACAGATGGGTGGACATAGAAGAACTGCTACATGTCGAGATGGAATATTAGCTAGCAAAGAAACGAAAAACTGCCATTTGCAGCACCATAGGTGAGTCTACAAGTAATCACGCAACTTGCGGTAAGTGAGAAAGCGAAAGACACATGTCCTATCATATCACGTAAAGGTGTTACCTAAAAACTGATACCAATGAAGATACTTCCACAGAGAAAGGCAAACAAAGATTCATTAAACAATCTTTTGGTCCACCAAATGGAAAGGTGTGAGGACTGGATACATTACGACATTGGGCTTAACAGAGATATACAAACACATGCGAAATATATAATCACCAAAACCTACGGAATACCAAGAGAACACTACTGAAAATTGTGTCATAACCTACATGGGAAAAGGATCCGAAGAAGAATAGATATATGTATATGTGTGAAAGAACCACATCTTGCACACCTAGAACACACAAAACATTGTAAACAAATTTGCTGTGATAAAGAATAAAAATTAAGGTAAAAATACGAACCAGAAGTAATGAGACATAAACATAAAGGGCTTTTTCCTGGCACATTCCATTCTAATTTACAACCTACAACACCACTTCCATTAAGGCTCTGCTTCCCTAGTACCCAGATTTGGGAATGGAGAAATGCTGCCTCCTTTGGCCGGTTCCCACAACAGCAGCTTTAAACCCATTGCTAAAGGTCACTGAATAGTCACCAAACTTGCAGTTCTGTAAATGACACCTGCCCTCCAAAAAAATCCTGGGGTCAAAAATCGACCAAAAAATTCAAGAGGACAAAATTCTGAGAAGACAATTTCAAGACGTATATTGTACTCACACTATTTTCTTTCTTTCTTTTTTTAACAGAAAAGGAAAAGGCGTGGGAAAATCATGAATTTTAGGGATTTTTAAAGACATGCAAACCCGAATTACAAAACCCTATCAGCTCACAGCGGTCAGAATGGTCATTAGTAAAAAGCTGCAAACAATACATGCTGAAGGGATTTTGGAGAAATGCGTACCCTCCATTCTAAGGGGGACCTGGTAAGAGCCACTACTGAAAACACAATGGAGGTGCTTTTAAAAGGGAAACTTTGAGCTACCACTCAGTCAATCACAGCCACTGCTGGGCCTATACCCTGAGAAAATGAGAATCTAAAAGTCACATGCTGGGGGTTTCCTTGGTGGCGCAGTGGTTGAGAATCTGCCTGCCAACGCAAGGGACACGGGTTCAAGCCCTGGTCTGGGAAGATCCCACATGCCGCGGAGCAACTAAGCCCGTGAGCCACAACTATTGAGCCTGCGCATCTGGAGCTTGTGCTCCGGAGCAAGAGAGGCCGCGACAGTGAGAAGCCCGCACAACGCGATGAAGAGTGGCCCCCGCTTGCTGCATCTATAGAAAGCCCTCACGAAGACCCAACACATCCAAAATTAAATAAATACATAAATAAAACTGAAAACAAAAAGTCACAGGCAGGCAGTCCTACACTCCAGCAATGTTTATCATAGCCAACACTAGGAAGCAACGAAAATGTCCATCAACAGAGGAATGCACCAAGAAGTGGTCCATGTACATATTGGAAT
Source organism: Balaenoptera borealis (assembly GCF_965194805.1). NCBI lineage: Eukaryota > Metazoa > Chordata > Mammalia > Artiodactyla > Balaenopteridae > Balaenoptera > Balaenoptera borealis. The sequence goes on from NW_028123617.1 coordinate 317,394, forward strand.
ATTACTCCAATAAAACATATAAATTAAAATTAAATAACAAATGAAAGTAAGAGACATCAGCTTTTGTGGGTTTATCCGGGCACATTCCACTCTAATTTATAAGCGAGGAACACCACTGGCCGGGAGGTCTGTTTCCCAAGTTTCCAGAGTGGGGAACATAGAAAGGATGCCGCCCTCTGGACATTACCTGCAAAAGCAGCTTTAAAGCCTGTGCTAATGGTCACTTCATTTGAACGACTACTGCAGGGCTGTAACTGAAAGCTGCCCTCAAAATTTCTTGAGGGAGGGAATGGCCAGAACATTTCAAATTGTAACACATACTTTAAGAAAACACTTTGACGAACTAAGCTGTAATCACACTTTAAAAAATAAAAAGGACATGTCTTAAAACTCAATTTCAACGGATTATGAGACACATGCAAATTCAACCACAAAGAGGTATCAGCTCACACCAGTCAGAAGAACCATCAGCAAGTCAACTATAAACAATAAATGCTAAACGTGTTGTGGAGAAATGCATACCCTCCACTTTAAGAGGGACGAAACCTGGAAAGAGCCACTAATGAGAACAGAAGAGAGGTGCCTTTAAAAGGTAAACATTGAGCTACCAAATGATCCAGCAGGCCCATTCCTGGACCTAGAACCTAAGAAGACAGAATTGGAATGACACAGGCAGGCAAATCTGCACTGCACAGTATTACTCTAGCCAAGATATGGAAGTAACCAAAAAGTTCACCAACAGTTGGGTGGACATAGAAGAACTGCTACATGTCGAGATGGAATATTAGCTAGCGAAAAAATGAAACAATGCCATTTGCAGCACCATAGGTGAGTCTACAAGTAATCACGCAACTTGTGGTGAGAAAGCGAAAGACACATGTCCTATCATATCACTTAGAGGTGTTACCTAAAAACTGATACCAATGAAGATATTTCCACAGAGAAAGGCAATCACAGATTCATTAAACAATCTTATGGTTCACCAAATGGAAAGGTGTGAGGATTGGATACGTTACGACATTGGGCTTAACAGAGATATACAAACACATGTGAAATATATAATCACCAAAGACCTACGGAACACCAAGAGAACACTACTCAACATTGTGTCATAACCTACATGGGAAAAGGATCCGAAGAAGAATAGATATATGTATATGTTTGAAAGAACCACATCTTGCACACCTAGAACACACAAAACATTGTAAACAAATTTGCTGTGATAAAAAATAAAAATTAAGGTAAAAATACGAACCACAAGTAATGAGACATAAACATAAAGGGCTTTTTCCTGGCACATTCCATTCTAATTTACAACCTACAACACCACTTCCATTAAGGCTCTGCTGCCCTAGTACCCAGATTTGGGAATGGAGAAATGCTGCCTCCTTGTGGCCGGTTCCCACAACAGCAGCTTTAAACCCATTGCTGAAGGTCACTGAATAGTCACCAAACTTGCAGTTCTGTAAATGACACCTGCCCTGCAAGAAAATCCTGGGGTCAAAAATCGACCAAAAACTTCAAAAGAGGGCAAACTTCCGAGAAGACAATTTCAAGACGCATATTGTACTCACACTATTTTCTTTCTTTCTTTTTAACAGCAAAGGAAAAGGCGTGGAAAAATGATGAATTTTAGGAATTTTTAAAGACATGCAAACCCAAATTGCAAAACCCTATCAGCTCACAGCAGTCAGAATGGTCATTAGCAAAAAGCTGCAAACAATACCTGCTGAAGGGATTTTGGAGAAATGCGTACCCTCGGTTCTAAGGGGCACAAGGTAAGAGCCACTAGTGAAAACACAATGGAGGTGCTTTGAAAAGGGAAACTTTGAGCTACCAGTCAATCAATCTCACCCAATGCTGGGCCTATACCCTGAGAAAATGAGAAGCAAACAGTCACATGCTGGGGGATTCCCTGGTGACGCAGTGGTTGAGAATCTGCCTGCCAATGCAGGGGACACGGGTTCGGGCCCTGGTCTGGGAAGATCCCACATGCCACGGAGCAACTAAGCCCGTGAGCCACAACTATTGAGCCTGTGCGTCTGGAGCTTGTGCTCTGGAAAAAGAGAGGCCGCGACAGTGAGAGGCCCACGCACCGCGATGAAGAGTGGTGCCCGCTCGCCGCAACTACAGAAAGCCCTCGCGAAGAAGCAACACAGCCAAAAATAAATTAATAAATAAATAAAACTTAAAACAAAATGTCACAGGCAGGCAGTCCTACACTACAGCAATGTTTATCATAGCCAACACTTGGAAGCAATGAAAATGTCCATCAACAGAGGAATGCACCAAGAAGAAGTGGTCCATGTACACATTGGAATATTACTCCAATTAAAAATATAAATTAAAATTAAATAACAAATAAAAGTAAGGAGACATCAGCTTTTGTGGGTTTATCCGGGCACATTCCACTCTAATTTATAAGCGAGGAACACCACTGGGCGGGAGGTCTGTTTCCCTAGTTTCCAGAGTGGGGAACGTAGAAAGGATGCCGCCCTCTGGCCATTACCTGCAAAAGCAGCTTTAAAGCCTGTGCTAATGGTCACTTCATATGAACAACTACTGCAGGGCTGTAACTGAAACCTGCCCTCAAAATGTCTTGAGGGAGGGAATGGCCAAAACCTTTCAAATTGTGACACATACTTTAAGAAAACACTTTGAAGAACTAAGCTATAATCACACTTTGAAAAATAAAAAGGACATCTCTTAAAGCTCAATTTCAACAGATTATGAGACACATGCAAATTCAACCACAAAGAGGTATCAGCTCACACCAGTCAGAAGAACCATCAGCAAGTCAACTATAAACAATAAATGCTGAAGGTGTTGTGGAGAAATGCATACCCTCCACTTTAAGAGGGACGAAACCTGGAAAGAGCCACTAATGAGAATAGAATGGAGGAGCCTTTAAAAGGTAAACATTGAGCTACCAAATGATCCACAAGGCCCATTCCTGGACCTAGAAACTAAGAGGACAGAATTGGAAAGACACAGGCTGGCAAATCTGCACTGCACCGTATTACTCTAGCCAAGATATGGAAGTAACCAAAAAGTTCACCAACAGATGGGTGGACATAGAAGAACTGCTACATGTCGAGATGGAATATTAGCTAGCAAAGAAACGAAAAACTGCCATTTGCAGCACCATAGGTGAGTCTACAAGTAATCACGCAACTTGCGGTAAGTGAGAAAGCGAAAGACACATGTCCTATCATATCACGTAAAGGTGTTACCTAAAAACTGATACCAATGAAGATACTTCCACAGAGAAAGGCAAACAAAGATTCATTAAACAATCTTTTGGTCCACCAAATGGAAAGGTGTGAGGACTGGATACATTACGACATTGGGCTTAACAGAGATATACAAACACATGCGAAATATATAATCACCAAAACCTACGGAATACCAAGAGAACACTACTGAAAATTGTGTCATAACCTACATGGGAAAAGGATCCGAAGAAGAATAGATATATGTATATGTGTGAAAGAACCACATCTTGCACACCTAGAACACACAAAACATTGTAAACAAATTTGCTGTGATAAAAAATAAAAATTAAGGTAAAAATACGAACCAGAAGTAATGAGACATAAACATAAAGGGCTTTTTCCTGGCACATTCCATTCTAATTTACAACCTACAACACCACTTCCATTAAGGCTCTGCTGCCCTAGTACCCAGATTTGGGAATGGAGAAATGCTGCCTCCTTTGGCCGGTTCCCACAACAGCGGCTTTAAACCCATTGCTAAAGGTCACTGAATAGTCACCAAACTTGCAGTTCTGTAAATGACACCTGCCCTCCAAAAAAATCCTGGGGTCAAAAATCGACCAAAAAATTCAAGAGGACAAAATTCTGAGAAGACAATTTCAAGACGTATATTGTACTCACACTATTTTCTTTCTTTCTTTTTTTAACAGAAAAGGAAAAGGCGTGGGAAAATCATGAATTTTAGGGATTTTTAAAGACATGCAAACCCGAATTACAAAACCCTATCAGCTCACAGCGGTCAGAATGGTCATTAGTAAAAAGCTGCAAACAATACATGCTGAAGGGATTTTGGAGAAATGCGTACCCTCCATTCTAAGGGGGACCTGGTAAGAGCCACTACTGAAAACACAATGGAGGTGCTTTTAAAAGGGAAACTTTGAGCTACCACTCAGTCAATCACAGCCACTGCTGGGCCTATACCCTGAGAAAATGAGAATCTAAAAGTCACATGCTGGGGGTTTCCTTGGTGGCGTAGTGGTTGAGAATCTGCCTGCCAATGCAAGGGACACGGGTTCAAGCCCTGGTCTGGGAAGATCCCACATGCTGCGGAGCAACTAAGCCCGTGAGCCACAACTATTGAGCCTGCGCATCTGGAGCTTGTGCTCTGGAGCAAGAGAGGCCGCGACAGTGAGAAGCCCGCACAACGCGATGAAGAGTGGCCCCCGCTTGCTGCATCTATAGAAAGCCCTCACGAAGACCCAACACATCCAAAATTAAATAAATACATAAATAAAACTGAAAACAAAAAGTCACAGGCAGGCAGTCCTACACTCCAGCAATGTTTATCATAGCCAACACTAGGAAGCAACGAAAATGTCCATCAACAGAGGAATGCACCAAGAAGAAGTGGTCCATGTACATATTGGAATATTACTCCAATAAAACATATAAATTAAAATTAAATAACAAATGAAAGTAAGAGACATCAGCTTTTGTGGGTTTATCCGGGCACATTCCACTCTAATTTATAAGCGAGGAACACCACTGGCCGGGAGGTCTGTTTCCCAAGTTTCCAGAGTGGGGAACATAGAAAGGATGCCGCCCTCTGGACATTACCTGCAAAAGCAGCTTTAAAGCCTGTGCTAATGGTCACTTCATATGAACGACTACTGCAGGGCTGTAACTGAAACCTGCCCTCAAAATGTCTTGAGGGAGGGAATGGCCAAAACCTTTCAAATTGTGACACATACTTTAAGAAAACACTTTGAAGAACTAAGCTATAATCACACTTTGAAAAATAAAAAGGACATCTCTTAAAGCTCAATTTCAACAGATTATGAGACACATGCAAATTCAACCACAAAGAGGTATCAGCTCACACCAGTCAGAAGAACCATCAGCAAGTCAACTATAAACAATAAATGCTGAAGGTGTTGTGGAGAAATGCATACCCTCCACTTTAAGAGGGACGAAACCTGGAAAGAGCCACTAATGAGAATAGAATGGAGGAGCCTTTAAAAGGTAAACATTGAGCTACCAAATGATCCACCAGGCCCATTCCTGGACCTAGAAACTAAGAGGACAGAATTGGAAAGACACAGGCTGGCAAATCTGCACTGCACCGTATTACTCTAGCCAAGATATGGAAGTAACCAAAAAGTTCACCAACAGATGGGTGGACATAGAAGAACTGCTACATGTCGAGATGGAATATTAGCTAGCAAAGAAACGAAAAACTGCCATTTGCAGCACCATAGGTGAGTCTACAAGTAATCACGCAACTTGCGGTAAGTGAGAAAGCGAAAGACACATGTCCTATCATATCACGTAAAGGTGTTACCTAAAAACTGATACCAATGAAGATACTTCCACAGAGAAAGGCAAACAAAGATTCATTAAACAATCTTTTGGTCCACCAAATGGAAAGGTGTGAGGACTGGATACATTACGACATTGGGCTTAACAGAGATATACAAACACATGCGAAATATATAATCACCAAAACCTACGGAATACCAAGAGAACACTACTGAAAATTGTGTCATAACCTACATGGGAAAAGGATCCGAAGAAGAATAGATATATGTATATGTGTGAAAGAACCACATCTTGCACACCTAGAACACACAAAACATTGTAAACAAATTTGCTGTGATAAAAAATAAAAATTAAGGTAAAAATACGAACCAGAAGTAATGAGACATAAACATAAAGGGCTTTTTCCTGGCACATTCCATTCTAATTTACAACCTACAACACCACTTCCATTAAGGCTCTGCTGCCCTAGTACCCAGATTTGGGAATGGAGAAATGCTGCCTCCTTTGGCCGGTTCCCACAACAGCGGCTTTAAACCCATTGCTAAAGGTCACTGAATAGTCACCAAACTTGCAGTTCTGTAAATGACACCTGCCCTCCAAAAAAATCCTGGGGTCAAAAATCGACCAAAAAATTCAAGAGGACAAAATTCTGAGAAGACAATTTCAAGACGTATATTGTACTCACACTATTTTCTTTCTTTCTTTTTTTAACAGAAAAGGAAAAGGCGTGGGAAAATCATGAATTTTAGGGATTTTTAAAGACATGCAAACCCGAATTACAAAACCCTATCAGCTCACAGCGGTCAGAATGGTCATTAGTAAAAAGCTGCAAACAATACATGCTGAAGGGATTTTGGAGAAATGCGTACCCTCCATTCTAAGGGGGACCTGGTAAGAGCCACTACTGAAAACACAATGGAGGTGCTTTTAAAAGGGAAACTTTGAGCTACCACTCAGTCAATCACAGCCACTGCTGGGCCTATACCCTGAGAAAATGAGAATCTAAAAGTCACATGCTGGGGGTTTCCTTGGTGGCGTAGTGGTTGAGAATCTGCCTGCCAATGCAAGGGACACGGTTTCAAGCCCTGGTCTGGGAAGATCCCACATGCTGCGGAGCAACTAAGCCCGTGAGCCACAACTATTGAGCCTGCGCATCTGGAGCTTGTGCTCCGGAGCAAGAGAGGCCGCGACAGTGAGAAGCCCGCACAACGCGATGAAGAGTGGCCCCCGCTTGCTGCATCTATAGAAAGCCCTCACGAAGACCCAACACATCCAAAATTAAATAAATACATAAATAAAACTGAAAACAAAAAGTCACAGGCAGGCAGTCCTACACTCCAGCAATGTTTATCATAGCCAACACTAGGAAGCAACGAAAATGTCCATCAACAGAGGAATGCACCAAGAAGAAGTGGTCCATGTACATATTGGAATATTACTCCAATAAAACATATAAATTAAAATTAAATAACAAATGAAAGTAAGAGACATCAGCTTTTGTGGGTTTATCCGGGCACATTCCACTCTAATTTATAAGCGAGGAACACCACTGGCCGGGAGGTCTGTTTCCCAAGTTTCCAGAGTGGGGAACATAGAAAGGATGCCGCCCTCTGGACATTACCTGCAAAAGCAGCTTTAAAGCCTGTGCTAATGGTCACTTCATTTGAACGACTACTGCAGGGCTGTAACTGAAAGCTGCCCTCAAAATTTCTTGAGGGAGGGAATGGCCAGAACATTTCAAATTGTAACACATACTTTAAGAAAACACTTTGACGAACTAAGCTGTAATCACACTTTAAAAAATAAAAAGGACATGTCTTAAAACTCAATTTCAACGGATTATGAGACACATGCAAATTCAACCACAAAGAGGTATCAGCTCACACCAGTCAGAAGAACCATCAGCAAGTCAACTATAAACAATAAATGCTAAACGTGTTGTGGAGAAATGCATACCCTCCACTTTAAGAGGGACGAAACCTGGAAAGAGCCACTAATGAGAACAGAAGAGAGGTGCCTTTAAAAGGTAAACATTGAGCTACCAAATGATCCAGCAGGCCCATTCCTGGACCTAGAACCTAAGAAGACAGAATTGGAATGACACAGGCAGGCAAATCTGCACTGCACAGTATTACTCTAGCCAAGATATGGAAGTAACCAAAAAGTTCACCAACAGTTGGGTGGACATAGAAGAACTGCTACATGTCGAGATGGAATATTAGCTAGCGAAAAAATGAAACAATGCCATTTGCAGCACCATAGGTGAGTCTACAAGTAATCACGCAACTTGTGGTGAGAAAGCGAAAGACACATGTCCTATCATATCACTTAGAGGTGTTACCTAAAAACTGATACCAATGAAGATATTTCCACAGAGAAAGGCAATCACAGATTCATTAAACAATCTTATGGTTCACCAAATGGAAAGGTGTGAGGATTGGATACGTTACGACATTGGGCTTAACAGAGATATACAAACACATGTGAAATATATAATCACCAAAGACCTACGGAACACCAAGAGAACACTACTCAACATTGTGTCATAACCTACATGGGAAAAGGATCCGAAGAAGAATAGATATATGTATATGTTTGAAAGAACCACATCTTGCACACCTAGAACACACAAAACATTGTAAACAAATTTGCTGTGATAAAAAATAAAAATTAAGGTAAAAATACGAACCACAAGTAATGAGACATAAACATAAAGGGCTTTTTCCTGGCACATTCCATTCTAATTTACAACCTACAACACCACTTCCATTAAGGCTCTGCTGCCCTAGTACCCAGATTTGGGAATGGAGAAATGCTGCCTCCTTGTGGCCGGTTCCCACAACAGCAGCTTTAAACCCATTGCTGAAGGTCACTGAATAGTCACCAAACTTGCAGTTCTGTAAATGACACCTGCCCTGCAAGAAAATCCTGGGGTCAAAAATCGACCAAAAACTTCAAAAGAGGGCAAACTTCCGAGAAGACAATTTCAAGACGCATATTGTACTCACACTATTTTCTTTCTTTCTTTTTAACAGCAAAGGAAAAGGCGTGGAAAAATGATGAATTTTAGGAATTTTTAAAGACATGCAAACCCAAATTGCAAAACCCTATCAGCTCACAGCAGTCAGAATGGTCATTAGCAAAAAGCTGCAAACAATACCTGCTGAAGGGATTTTGGAGAAATGCGTACCCTCGGTTCTAAGGGGCACAAGGTAAGAGCCACTAGTGAAAACACAATGGAGGTGCTTTGAAAAGGGAAACTTTGAGCTACCAGTCAATCAATCTCACCCAATGCTGGGCCTATACCCTGAGAAAATGAGAAGCAAACAGTCACATGCTGGGGGATTCCCTGGTGACGCAGTGGTTGAGAATCTGCCTGCCAATGCAGGGGACACGGGTTCGGGCCCTGGTCTGGGAAGATCCCACATGCCACGGAGCAACTAAGCCCGTGAGCCACAACTATTGAGCCTGTGCGTCTGGAGCTTGTGCTCTGGAAAAAGAGAGGCCGCGACAGTGAGAGGCCCACGCACCGCGATGAAGAGTGGTGCCCGCTCGCCGCAACTACAGAAAGCCCTCGCAAAGAAGCAACACAGCCAAAAATAAATTAATAAATAAATAAAACTTAAAACAAAATGTCACAGGCAGGCAGTCCTACACTACAGCAATGTTTATCATAGCCAACACTTGGAAGCAATGAAAATGTCCATCAACAGAGGAATGCACCAAGAAGAAGTGGTCCATGTACACATTGGAATATTACTCCAATTAAAAATATAAATTAAAATTAAATAACAAATAAAAGTAAGGAGACATCAGCTTTTGTGGGTTTATCCGGGCACATTCCACTCTAATTTATAAGCGAGGAACACCACTGGGCGGGAGGTCTGTTTCCCTAGTTTCCAGAGTGGGGAACGTAGAAAGGATGCCGCCCTCTGGACATTACCTGCAAAAGCAGCTTTAAAGCCTGTGCTAATGGTCACTTCATATGAACAACTACTGCAGGGCTGTAACTGAAACCTGCCCTCAAAATGTCTTGAGGGAGGGAATGGCCAAAACCTTTCAAATTGTGACACATACTTTAAGAAAACACTTTGAAGAACTAAGCTATAATCACACTTTGAAAAATAAAAAGGACATCTCTTAAAGCTCAATTTCAACAGATTATGAGACACATGCAAATTCAACCACAAAGAGGTATCAGCTCACACCAGTCAGAAGAACCATCAGCAAGTCAACTATAAACAATAAATGCTGAAGGTGTTGTGGAGAAATGCATACCCTCCACTTTAAGAGGGACGAAACCTGGAAAGAGCCACTAATGAGAATAGAATGGAGGAGCCTTTAAAAGGTAAACATTGAGCTACCAAATGATCCACCAGGCCCATTCCTGGACCTAGAAACTAAGAGGACAGAATTGGAAAGACACAGGCTGGCAAATCTGCACTGCACCGTATTACTCTAGCCAAGATATGGAAGTAACCAAAAAGTTCACCAACAGATGGGTGGACATAGAAGAACTGCTACATGTCGAGATGGAATATTAGCTAGCAAAGAAACGAAAAACTGCCATTTGCAGCACCATAGGTGAGTCTACAAGTAATCACGCAACTTGCGGTAAGTGAGAAAGCGAAAGACACATGTCCTATCATATCACGTAAAGGTGTTACCTAAAAACTGATACCAATGAAGATACTTCCACAGAGAAAGGCAAACAAAGATTCATTAAACAATCTTTTGGTCCACCAAATGGAAAGGTGTGAGGACTGGATACATTACGACATTGGGCTTAACAGAGATATACAAACACATGCGAAATATATAATCACCAAAACCTACGGAATACCAAGAGAACACTACTGAAAATTGTGTCATAACCTACATGGGAAAAGGATCCGAAGAAGAATAGATATATGTATATGTGTGAAAGAACCACATCTTGCACACCTAGAACACACAAAACATTGTAAACAAATTTGCTGTGATAAAAAATAAAAATTAAGGTAAAAATACGAACCAGAAGTAATGAGACATAAACATAAAGGGCTTTTTCCTGGCACATTCCATTCTAATTTACAACCTACAACACCACTTCCATTAAGGCTCTGCTGCCCTAGTACCCAGATTTGGGAATGGAGAAATGCTGCCTCCTTTGGCCGGTTCCCACAACAGCAGCTTTAAACCCATTGCTAAAGGTCACTGAATAGTCACCAAACTTGCAGTTCTGTAAATGACACCTGCCCTCCAAAAAAATCCTGGGGTCAAAAATCGACCAAAAAATTCAAGAGGACAAAATTCTGAGAAGACAATTTCAAGACGTATATTGTACTCACACTATTTTCTTTCTTTCTTTTTTTAACAGAAAAGGAAAAGGCGTGGGAAAATCATGAATTTTAGGGATTTTTAAAGACATGCAAACCCGAATTACAAAACCCTATCAGCTCACAGCGGTCAGAATGGTCATTAGTAAAAAGCTGCAAACAATACATGCTGAAGGGATTTTGGAGAAATGCGTACCCTCCATTCTAAGGGGGACCTGGTAAGAGCCACTACTGAAAACACAATGGAGGTGCTTTTAAAAGGGAAACTTTGAGCTACCACTCAGTCAATCACAGCCACTGCTGGGCCTATACCCTGAGAAAATGAGAATCTAAAAGTCACATGCTGGGGGTTTCCTTGGTGGCGTAGTGGTTGAGAATCTGCCTGCCAACGCAAGGGACACGGGTTCAAGCCCTGGTCTGGGAAGATCCCACATGCTGCGGAGCAACTAAGCCCGTGAGCCACAACTATTGAGCCTGCGCATCTGGAGCTTGTGCTCCGGAGCAAGAGAGGCCGCGACAGTGAGAAGCCCGCACAACGCGATGAAGAGTGGCCCCCGCTTGCTGCATCTATAGAAAGCCCTCACGAAGACCCAACACATCCAAAATTAAATAAATACATAAATAAAACTGAAAACAAAAAGTCACAGGCAGGCAGTCCTACACTCCAGCAATGTTTATCATAGCCAACACTAGGAAGCAACGAAAATGTCCATCAACAGAGGAATGCACCAAGAAGAAGTGGTCCATGTACATATTGGAATATTACTCCAATAAAACATATAAATTAAAATTAAATAACAAATGAAAGTAAGAGACATCAGCTTTTGTGGGTTTATCCGGGCACATTCCACTCTAATTTATAAGCGAGGAACACCACTGGCCGGGAGGTCTGTTTCCCAAGTTTCCAGAGTGGGGAACATAGAAAGGATGCCGCCCTCTGGACATTACCTGCAAAAGCAGCTTTAAAGCCTGTGCTAATGGTCACTTCATTTGAACGACTACTGCAGGGCTGTAACTGAAAGCTGCCCTCAAAATTTCTTGAGGGAGGGAATGGCCAGAACATTTCAAATTGTAACACATACTTTAAGAAAACACTTTGACGAACTAAGCTGTAATCACACTTTAAAAAATAAAAAGGACATGTCTTAAAACTCAATTTCAACGGATTATGAGACACATGCAAATTCAACCACAAAGAGGTATCAGCTCACACCAGTCAGAAGAACCATCAGCAAGTCAACTATAAACAATAAATGCTAAACGTGTTGTGGAGAAATGCATACCCTCCACTTTAAGAGGGACGAAACCTGGAAAGAGCCACTAATGAGAACAGAAGAGAGGTGCCTTTAAAAGGTAAACATTGAGCTACCAAATGATCCAGCAGGCCCATTCCTGGACCTAGAACCTAAGAAGACAGAATTGGAATGACACAGGCAGGCAAATCTGCACTGCACAGTATTACTCTAGCCAAGATATGGAAGTAACCAAAAAGTTCACCAACAGTTGGGTGGACATAGAAGAACTGCTACATGTCGAGATGGAATATTAGCTAGCGAAAAAATGAAACAATGCCATTTGCAGCACCATAGGTGAGTCTACAAGCAATCACGCAACTTGTGGTGAGAAAGCGAAAGACACATGTCCTATCATATCACTTAGAGGTGTTACCTAAAAACTGATACCAATGAAGATATTTCCACAGAGAAAGGCAATCACAGATTCATTAAACAATCTTATGGTTCACCAAATGGAAAGGTGTGGGGATTGGATACGTTACGACACTGGGCTTAACAGAGATATACAAACACATGTGAAATATATAATCACCAAAGACCTACGGAACACCAAGAGAACACTACTCAACATTGTGTCATAACCTACATGGGAAAAGGATCCGAAGAAGAATAGATATATGTATATGTTTGAAAGAACCACATCTTGCACACCTAGAACACACAAAACATTGTAAACAAATTTGCTGTGATAAAAAATAAAAATTAAGGTAAAAATACGAACCACAAGTAATGAGACATAAACATAAAGGGCTTTTTCCTGGCACATTCCATTCTAATTTACAACCTACAACACCACTTCCATTAAGGCTCTGCTGCCCTAGTACCCAGATTTGGGAATGGAGAAATGCTGCCTCCTTGTGGCCGGTTCCCACAACAGCAGCTTTAAACCCATTGCTGAAGGTCACTGAATAGTCACCAAACTTGCAGTTCTGTAAATGACACCTGCCCTGCAAGAAAATCCTGGGGTCAAAAATCGACCAAAAACTTCAAAAGAGGGCAAACTTCCGAGAAGACAATTTCAAGACGCATATTGTACTCACACTATTTTCTTTCTTTCTTTTTAACAGCAAAGGAAAAGGCGTGGAAAAATGATGAATTTTAGGAATTTTTAAAGACATGCAAACCCAAATTGCAAAACCCTATCAGCTCACAGCAGTCAGAATGGTCATTAGCAAAAAGCTGCAAACAATACCTGCTGAAGGGATTTTGGAGAAATGCGTACCCTCGGTTCTAAGGGGCACAAGGTAAGAGCCACTAGTGAAAACACAATGGAGGTGCTTTGAAAAGGGAAACTTTGAGCTACCAGTCAATCAATCTCACCCAATGCTGGGCCTATACCCTGAGAAAATGAGAAGCAAAAAGTCACATGCTGGGGGATTCCCTGGTGACGCAGTGGTTGAGAATCTGCCTGCCAATGCAGGGGACACGGGTTCGGGCCCTGGTCTGGGAAGATCCCACATGCCACGGAGCAACTAAGCCCGTGAGCCACAACTATTGAGCCTGTGCGTCTGGAGCTTGTGCTCTGGAAAAAGAGAGGCCGCGACAGTGAGAGGCCCACGCACCGCGATGAAGAGTGGCGCCCGCTCGCCGCAACTACAGAAAGCCCTCGCGAAGAAGCAACACAGCCAAAAATAAATTAATAAATAAATAAAACTTAAAACAAAATGTCACAGGCAGGCAGTCCTACACTACAGCAATGTTTATCATAGCCAACACTTGGAAGCAATGAAAATGTCCATCAACAGAGGAATGCACCAAGAAGAAGTGGTCCATGTACACATTGGAATATTACTCCAATTAAAAATATAAATTAAAATTAAATAACAAATAAAAGTAAGGAGACATCAGCTTTTGTGGGTTTATCCGGGCACATTCCACTCTAATTTATAAGCGAGGAACACCACTGGCCGGGAGGTCTGTTTCCCTAGTTTCCAGAGTGGGGAACGTAGAAAGGATGCCGCCCTCTGGCCATTACCTGCAAAAGCAGCTTTAAAGCCTGTGCTAATGGTCACTTCATATGAACAACTACTGCAGGGCTGTAACTGAAACCTGCCCTCAAAATGTCTTGAGGGAGGGAATGGCCAAAACCTTTCAAATTGTGACACATACTTTAAGAAAACACTTTGAAGAACTAAGCTATAATCACACTTTGAAAAATAAAAAGGACATCTCTTAAAGCTCAATTTCAACAGATTATGAGACACATGCAAATTCAACCACAAAGAGGTATCAGCTCACACCAGTCAGAAGAACCATCAGCAAGTCAACTATAAACAATAAATGCTGAAGGTGTTGTGGAGAAATGCATACCCTCCACTTTAAGAGGGACGAAACCTGGAAAGAGCCACTAATGAGAATAGAATGGAGGAGCCTTTAAAAGGTAAACATTGAGCTACCAAATGATCCACCAGGCCCATTCCTGGACCTAGAAACTAAGAGGACAGAATTGGAAAGACACAGGCTGGCAAATCTGCACTGCACCGTATTACTCTAGCCAAGATATGGAAGTAACCAAAAAGTTCACCAACAGATGGGTGGACATAGAAGAACTGCTACATGTCGAGATGGAATATTAGCTAGCAAAGAAACGAAAAACTGCCATTTGCAGCACCATAGGTGAGTCTACAAGTAATCACGCAACTTGCGGTAAGTGAGAAAGCGAAAGACACATGTCCTATCATATCACGTAAAGGTGTTACCTAAAAACTGATACCAATGAAGATACTTCCACAGAGAAAGGCAAACAAAGATTCATTAAACAATCTTTTGGTCCACCAAATGGAAAGGTGTGAGGACTGGATACATTACGACATTGGGCTTAACAGAGATATACAAACACATGCGAAATATATAATCACCAAAACCTACGGAATACCAAGAGAACACTACTGAAAATTGTGTCATAACCTACATGGGAAAAGGATCCGAAGAAGAATAGATATATGTATATGTGTGAAAGAACCACATCTTGCACAACTAGAACACACAAAACATTGTAAACAAATTTGCTGTGATAAAAAATAAAAATTAAGGTAAAAATACGAACCAGAAGTAATGAGACATAAACATAAAGGGCTTTTTCCTGGCACATTCCATTCTAATTTACAACCTACAACACCACTTCCATTAAGGCTCTGCTGCCCTAGTACCCAGATTTGGGAATGGAGAAATGCTGCCTCCTTTGGCCGGTTCCCACAACAGCAGCTTTAAACCCATTGCTAAAGGTCACTGAATAGTCACCAAACTTGCAGTTCTGTAAATGACACCTGCCCTCCAAAAAAATCCTGGGGTCAAAAATCGACCAAAAAATTCAAGAGGACAAAATTCTGAGAAGACAATTTCAAGACGTATATTGTACTCACACTATTTTCTTTCTTTCTTTTTTTAACAGAAAAGGAAAAGGCATGGGAAAATCATGAATTTTAGGGATTTTTAAAGACATGCAAACCCGAATTACAAAACCCTATCAGCTCACAGCGGTCAGAATGGTCATTAGTAAAAAGCTGCAAACAATACATGCTGAAGGGATTTTGGAGAAATGCGTACCCTCCATTCTAAGGGGGACCTGGTAAGAGCCACTACTGAAAACACAATGGAGGTGCTTTTAAAAGGGAAACTTTGAGCTACCACTCAGTCAATCACAGCCACTGCTGGGCCTATACCCTGAGAAAATGAGAATCTAAAAGTCACATGCTGGGGGTTTCCTTGGTGGCGTAGTGGTTGAGAATCTGCCTGCCAACGCAAGGGACACGGGTTCAAGCCCTGGTCTGGGAAGATCCCACATGCTGCGGAGCAACTAAGCCCGTGAGCCACAACTATTGAGCCTGCGCATCTGGAGCTTGTGCTCCGGAGCAAGAGAGGCCGCGACAGTGAGAAGCCCGCACAACGCGATGAAGAGTGGCCCCCGCTTGCTGCATCTATAGAAAGCCCTCACGAAGACCCAACACATCCAAAATTAAATAAATACATAAATAAAACGGAAAACAAAAAGTCACAGGCAGGCAGTCCTACACTCCAGCAATGTTTATCATAGCCAACACTAGGAAGCAACGAAAATGTCCATCAACAGAGGAATGCACCAAGAAGAAGTGGTCCATGTACATATTGGAATATTACTCCAATAAAACATATAAATTAAAATTAAATAACAAATGAAAGTAAGAGACATCAGCTTTTGTGGGTTTATCCGGGCACATTCCACTCTAATTTATAAGCGAGGAACACCACTGGCCGGGAGGTCTGTTTCCCAAGTTTCCAGAGTGGGGAACATAGAAAGGATGCCGCCCTCTGGACATTACCTGCAAAAGCAGCTTTAAAGCCTGTGCTAATGGTCACTTCATTTGAACGACTACTGCAGGGCTGTAACTGAAAGCTGCCCTCAAAATTTCTTGAGGGAGGGAATGGCCAGAACATTTCAAATTGTAACACATACTTTAAGAAAACACTTTGACGAACTAAGCTGTAATCACACTTTAAAAAATAAAAAGGACATGTCTTAAAACTCAATTTCAACGGATTATGAGACACATGCAAATTCAACCACAAAGAGGTATCAGCTCACACCAGTCAGAAGAACCATCAGCAAGTCAACTATAAACAATAAATGCTAAACGTGTTGTGGAGAAATGCATACCCTCCACTTTAAGAGGGACGAAACCTGGAAAGAGCCACTAATGAGAACAGAAGAGAGGTGCCTTTAAAAGGTAAACATTGAGCTACCAAATGATCCAGCAGGCCCATTCCTGGACCTAGAACCTAAGAAGACAGAATTGGAATGACACAGGCAGGCAAATCTGCACTGCACAGTATTACTCTAGCCAAGATATGGAAGTAACCAAAAAGTTCACCAACAGTTGGGTGGACATAGAAGAACTGCTACATGTCGAGATGGAATATTAGCTAGCGAAAAAATGAAACAATGCCATTTGCAGCACCATAGGTGAGTCTACAAGCAATCACGCAACTTGTGGTGAGAAAGCGAAAGACACATGTCCTATCATATCACTTAGAGGTGTTACCTAAAAACTGATACCAATGAAGATATTTCCACAGAGAAAGGCAATCACAGATTCATTAAACAATCTTATGGTTCACCAAATGGAAAGGTGTGGGGATTGGATACGTTACGACACTGGGCTTAACAGAGATATACAAACACATGTGAAATATATAATCACCAAAGACCTACGGAACACCAAGAGAACACTACTCAACATTGTGTCATAACCTACATGGGAAAAGGATCCGAAGAAGAATAGATATATGTATATGTTTGAAAGAACCACATCTTGCACACCTAGAACACACAAAACATTGTAAACAAATTTGCTGTGATAAAAAATAAAAATTAAGGTAAAAATACGAACCACAAGTAATGAGACATAAACATAAAGGGCTTTTTCCTGGCACATTCCATTCTAATTTACAACCTACAACACCACTTCCATTAAGGCTCTGCTGCCCTAGTACCCAGATTTGGGAATGGAGAAATGCTGCCTCCTTGTGGCCGGTTCCCACAACAGCAGCTTTAAACCCATTGCTGAAGGTCACTGAATAGTCACCAAACTTGCAGTTCTGTAAATGACACCTGCCCTGCAAGAAAATCCTGGGGTCAAAAATCGACCAAAAACTTCAAAAGAGGGCAAACTTCCGAGAAGACAATTTCAAGACGCATATTGTACTCACACTATTTTCTTTCTTTCTTTTTAACAGCAAAGGAAAAGGCGTGGAAAAATGATGAATTTTAGGAATTTTTAAAGACATGCAAACCCAAATTGCAAAACCCTATCAGCTCACAGCAGTCAGAATGGTCATTAGCAAAAAGCTGCAAACAATACCTGCTGAAGGGATTTTGGAGAAATGCGTACCCTCGGTTCTAAGGGGCACAAGGTAAGAGCCACTAGTGAAAACACAATGGAGGTGCTTTGAAAAGGGAAACTTTGAGCTACCAGTCAATCAATCTCACCCAATGCTGGGCCTATACCCTGAGAAAATGAGAAGCAAAAAGTCACATGCTGGGGGATTCCCTGGTGACGCAGTGGTTGAGAATCTGCCTGCCAATGCAGGGGACACGGGTTCGGGCCCTGGTCTGGGAAGATCCCACATGCCACGGAGCAACTAAGCCCGTGAGCCACAACTATTGAGCCTGTGCGTCTGGAGCTTGTGCTCTGGAAAAAGAGAGGCCGCGACAGTGAGAGGCCCACGCACCGCGATGAAGAGTGGCGCCCACTCGCCGCAACTACAGAAAGCCCTCGCGAAGAAGCAACACACCCAAAAATAAATTAATAAATAAATAAAACTTAAAACAAAATGTCACAGGCAGGCAGTCCTACACTACAGCAATGTTTATCATAGCCAACACTTGGAAGCAATGAAAATGTCCATCAACAGAGGAATGCACCAAGAAGAAGTGCTCCATGTACACATTGGAATATTACTCCAATTAAAAATATAAATTAAAATTAAATAACAAATAAAAGTAAGGAGACATCAGCTTTTGTGGGTTTATCCGGGCACATTCCACTCTAATTTATAAGCGAGGAACACCACTGGGTGGGAGGTCTGTTTCCCTAGTTTCCAGAGTGGGGAACGTAGAAAGGATGCCGCCCTCTGGCCATTACCTGCAAAAGCAGCTTTAAAGCCTGTGCTAATGGTCACTTCATATGAACAACTACTGCAGGGCTGTAACTGAAACCTGCCCTCAAAATGTCTTGAGGGAGGGAATGGCCAAAACCTTTCAAATTGTAACACATACTTTAAGAAAACACTTTGACGAACTAAGCTGTAATCACACTTTAAAAAATAAAAAGGACATGTCTTAAAACTCAATTTCAACGGATTATGAGACACATGCAAATTCAACCACAAAGAGGTATCAGCTCACACCAGTCAGAAGAACCATCAGCAAGTCAACTATAAACAATAAATGCTAAACGTGTTGTGGAGAAATGCATACCCTCCACTTTAAGAGGGACGAAACCTGGAAAGAGCCACTAATGAGAACAGAAGAGAGGTGCCTTTAAAAGGTAAACATTGAGCTACCAAATGATCCAGCAGGCCCATTCCTGGACCTAGAACCTAAGAAGACAGAATTGGAATGACACAGGCAGGCAAATCTGCACTGCACAGTATTACTCTAGCCAAGATATGGAAGTAACCAAAAAGTTCACCAACAGTTGGGTGGACATAGAAGAACTGCTACATGTCGAGATGGAATATTAGCTAGCGAAAAAATGAAACAATGCCATTTGCAGCACCATAGGTGAGTCTACAAGTAATCACGCAACTTGTGGTGAGAAAGCGAAAGACACATGTCCTATCATATCACTTAGAGGTGTTACCTAAAAACTGATACCAATGAAGATATTTCCACAGAGAAAGGCAATCACAGATTCATTAAACAATCTTATGGTTCACCAAATGGAAAGGTGTGAGGATTGGATACGTTACGACATTGGGCTTAACAGAGATATACAAACACATGTGAAATATATAATCACCAAAGACCTACGGAACACCAAGAGAACACTACTCAACATTGTGTCATAACCTACATGGGAAAAGGATCCGAAGAAGAATAGATATATGTATATGTTTGAAAGAACCACATCTTGCACACCTAGAACACACAAAACATTGTAAACAAATTTGCTGTGATAAAAAATAAAAATTAAGGTAAAAATACGAACCACAAGTAATGAGACATAAACATAAAGGGCTTTTTCCTGGCACATTCCATTCTAATTTACAACCTACAACACCACTTCCATTAAGGCTCTGCTGCCCTAGTACCCAGATTTGGGAATGGAGAAATGCTGCCTCCTTGTGGCCGGTTCCCACAACAGCAGCTTTAAACCCATTGCTGAAGGTCACTGAATAGTCACCAAACTTGCAGTTCTGTAAATGACACCTGCCCTGCAAGAAAATCCTGGGGTCAAAAATCGACCAAAAACTTCAAAAGAGGGCAAACTTCCGAGAAGACAATTTCAAGACGCATATTGTACTCACACTATTTTCTTTCTTTCTTTTTAACAGCAAAGGAAAAGGCGTGGAAAAATGATGAATTTTAGGAATTTTTAAAGACATGCAAACCCAAATTGCAAAACCCTATCAGCTCACAGCAGTCAGAATGGTCATTAGCAAAAAGCTGCAAACAATACCTGCTGAAGGGATTTTGGAGAAATGCGTACCCTCGGTTCTAAGGGGCACAAGGTAAGAGCCACTAGTGAAAACACAATGGAGGTGCTTTGAAAAGGGAAACTTTGAGCTACCAGTCAATCAATCTCACCCAATGCTGGGCCTATACCCTGAGAAAATGAGAAGCAAAAAGTCACATGCTGGGGGATTCCCTGGTGACGCAGTGGTTGAGAATCTGCCTGCCAATGCAGGGGACACGGGTTCGGGCCCTGGTCTGGGAAGATCCCACATGCCACGGAGCAACTAAGCCCGTGAGCCACAACTATTGAGCCTGTGCGTCTGGAGCTTGTGCTCTGGAAAAAGAGAGGCCGCGACAGTGAGAGGCCCACGCACCGCGATGAAGAGTGGCGCCCGCTCGCCGCAACTACAGAAAGCCCTCGCGAAGAAGCAACACACCCAAAAATAAATTAATAAATAAATAAAACTTAAAACAAAATGTCACAGGCAGGCAGTCCTACACTACAGCAATGTTTATCATAGCCAACACTTGGAAGCAATGAAAATGTCCATCAACAGAGGAATGCACCAAGAAGAAGTGGTCCATGTACACATTGGAATATTACTCCAATTAAAAATATAAATTAAAATTAAATAACAAATAAAAGTAAGGAGACATCAGCTTTTGTGGGTTTATCCGGGCACATTCCACTCTAATTTATAAGCGAGGAACACCACTGGGCGGGAGGTTTGTTTCCCTAGTTTCCAGAGTGGGGAACGTAGAAAGGATGCCGCCCTCTGGACATTACCTGCAAAAGCAGCTTTAAAGCCTGTGCTAATGGTCACTTCATATGAACAACTACTGCAGGGCTGTAACTGAAACCTGCCCTCAAAATGTCTTGAGGGAGGGAATGGCCAAAACCTTTCAAATTGTGACACATACTTTAAGAAAACACTTTGAAGAACTAAGCTATAATCACACTTTGAAAAATAAAAAGGACATCTCTTAAAGCTCAATTTCAACAGATTATGAGACACATGCAAATTCAACCACAAAGAGGTATCAGCTCACACCAGTCAGAAGAACCATCAGCAAGTCAACTATAAACAATAAATGCTGAAGGTGTTGTGGAGAAATGCATACCCTCCACTTTAAGAGGGACGAAACCTGGAAAGAGCCACTAATGAGAATAGAATGGAGGAGCCTTTAAAAGGTAAACATTGAGCTACCAAATGATCCACCAGGCCCATTCCTGGACCTAGAAACTAAGAGGACAGAATTGGAAAGACACAGGCTGGCAAATCTGCACTGCACCGTATTACTCTAGCCAAGATATGGAAGTAACCAAAAAGTTCACCAACAGATGGGTGGACATAGAAGAACTGCTACATGTCGAGATGGAATATTAGCTAGCAAAGAAACGAAAAACTGCCATTTGCAGCACCATAGGTGAGTCTACAAGTAATCACGCAACTTGCGGTAAGTGAGAAAGCGAAAGACACATGTCCTATCATATCACGTAAAGGTGTTACCTAAAAACTGATACCAATGAAGATACTTCCACAGAGAAAGGCAAACAAAGATTCATTAAACAATCTTTTGGTCCACCAAATGGAAAGGTGTGAGGACTGGATACATTACGACATTGGGCTTAACAGAGATATACAAACACATGCGAAATATATAATCACCAAAACCTACGGAATACCAAGAGAACACTACTGAAAATTGTGTCATAACCTACATGGGAAAAGGATCCGAAGAAGAATAGATATATGTATATGTGTGAAAGAACCACATCTTGCACACCTAGAACACACAAAACATTGTAAACAAATTTGCTGTGATAAAAAATAAAAATTAAGGTAAAAATACGAACCAGAAGTAATGAGACATAAACATAAAGGGCTTTTTCCTGGCACATTCCATTCTAATTTACAACCTACAACACCACTTCCATTAAGGCTCTGCTTCCCTAGTACCCAGATTTGGGAATGGAGAAATGCTGCCTCCTTTGGCCGGTTCCCACAACAGCAGCTTTAAACCCATTGCTAAAGGTCACTGAATAGTCACCAAACTTGCAGTTCTGTAAATGACACCTGCCCTCCAAAAAAATCCTGGGGTCAAAAATCGACCAAAAAATTCAAGAGGACAAAATTCTGAGAAGACAATTTCAAGACGTATATTGTACTCACACTATTTTCTTTCTTTCTTTTTTTAACAGAAAAGGAAAAGGCGTGGGAAAATCATGAATTTTAGGGATTTTTAAAGACATGCAAACCCGAATTACAAAACCCTATCAGCTCACAGCGGTCAGAATGGTCATTAGTAAAAAGCTGCAAACAATACATGCTGAAGGGATTTTGGAGAAATGCGTACCCTCCATTCTAAGGGGGACCTGGTAAGAGCCACTACTGAAAACACAATGGAGGTGCTTTTAAAAGGGAAACTTTGAGCTACCACTCAGTCAATCACAGCCACTGCTGGGCCTATACCCTGAGAAAATGAGAATCTAAAAGTCACATGCTGGGGGTTTCCTTGGTGGCGTAGTGGTTGAGAATCTGCCTGCCAACGCAAGGGACACGGGTTCAAGCCCTGGTCTGGGAAGATCCCACATGCCGCGGAGCAACTAAGCCCGTGAGCCACAACTATTGAGCCTGAGCGTCTGGAGCTTGTGCTCCGGAGCAAGAGAGGCCGCGACAGTGAGAAGCCCGCACAACGCGATGAAGAGTGGCCCCCGCTTGCTGCATCTATAGAAAGCCCTCACGAAGACCCAACACATCCAAAATTAAATAAATACATAAATAAAACGGAAAACAAAAAGTCACAGGCAGGCAGTCCTACACTCCAGCAATGTTTATCATAGCCAACACTAGGAAGCAACGAAAATGTCCATCAACAGAGGAATGCACCAAGAAGAAGTGGTCCATGTACATATTGGAATATTACTCCAATAAAACATATAAATTAAAATTAAATAACAAATGAAAGTAAGAGACATCAGCTTTTGTGGGTTTATCCGGGCACATTCCACTCTAATTTATAAGCGAGGAACACCACTGGCCGGGAGGTCTGTTTCCCAAGTTTCCAGAGTGGGGAACATAGAAAGGATGCCGCCCTCTGGACATTACCTGCAAAAGCAGCTTTAAAGCCTGTGCTAATGGTCACTTCATTTGAACGACTACTGCAGGGCTGTAACTGAAAGCTGCCCTCAAAATTTCTTGAGGGAGGGAATGGCCAGAACATTTCAAATTGTAACACATACTTTAAGAAAACACTTTGACGAACTAAGCTGTAATCACACTTTAAAAAATAAAAAGGACATGTCTTAAAACTCAATTTCAACGGATTATGAGACACATGCAAATTCAACCACAAAGAGGTATCAGCTCACACCAGTCAGAAGAACCATCAGCAAGTCAACTATAAACAATAAATGCTAAACGTGTTGTGGAGAAATGCATACCCTCCACTTTAAGAGGGACGAAACCTGGAAAGAGCCACTAATGAGAACAGAAGAGAGGTGCCTTTAAAAGGTAAACATTGAGCTACCAAATGATCCAGCAGGCCCATTCCTGGACCTAGAACCTAAGAAGACAGAATTGGAATGACACAGGCAGGCAAATCTGCACTGCACAGTATTACTCTAGCCAAGATATGGAAGTAACCAAAAAGTTCACCAACAGTTGGGTGGACATAGAAGAACTGCTACATGTCGAGATGGAATATTAGCTAGCGAAAAAATGAAACAATGCCATTTGCAGCACCATAGGTGAGTCTACAAGTAATCACGCAACTTGTGGTGAGAAAGCGAAAGACACATGTCCTATCATATCACTTAGAGGTGTTACCTAAAAACTGATACCAATGAAGATATTTCCACAGAGAAAGGCAATCACAGATTCATTAAACAATCTTATGGTTCACCAAATGGAAAGGTGTGAGGATTGGATACGTTACGACATTGGGCTTAACAGAGATATACAAACACATGTGAAATATATAATCACCAAAGACCTACGGAACACCAAGAGAACACTACTCAACATTGTGTCATAACCTACATGGGAAAAGGATCCGAAGAAGAATAGATATATGTATATGTTTGAAAGAACCACATCTTGCACACCTAGAACACACAAAACATTGTAAACAAATTTGCTGTGATAAAAAATAAAAATTAAGGTAAAAATACGAACCACAAGTAATGAGACATAAACATAAAGGGCTTTTTCCTGGCACATTCCATTCTAATTTACAACCTACAACACCACTTCCATTAAGGCTCTGCTGCCCTAGTACCCAGATTTGGGAATGGAGAAATGCTGCCTCCTTGTGGCCGGTTCCCACAACAGCAGCTTTAAACCCATTGCTGAAGGTCACTGAATAGTCACCAAACTTGCAGTTCTGTAAATGACACCTGCCCTGCAAGAAAATCCTGGGGTCAAAAATCGACCAAAAACTTCAAAAGAGGGCAAACTTCCGAGAAGACAATTTCAAGACGCATATTGTACTCACACTATTTTCTTTCTTTCTTTTTAACAGCAAAGGAAAAGGCGTGGAAAAATGATGAATTTTAGGAATTTTTAAAGACATGCAAACCCAAATTGCAAAACCCTATCAGCTCACAGCAGTCAGAATGGTCATTAGCAAAAAGCTGCAAACAATACCTGCTGAAGGGATTTTGGAGAAATGCGTACCCTCGGTTCTAAGGGGCACAAGGTAAGAGCCACTAGTGAAAACACAATGGAGGTGCTTTGAAAAGGGAAACTTTGAGCTACCAGTCAATCAATCTCACCCAATGCTGGGCCTATACCCTGAGAAAATGAGAAGCAAAAAGTCACATGCTGGGGGATTCCCTGGTGACGCAGTGGTTGAGAATCTGCCTGCCAATGCAGGGGACACGGGTTCGGGCCCTGGTCTGGGAAGATCCCACATGCCACGGAGCAACTAAGCCCGTGAGCCACAACTATTGAGCCTGTGCGTCTGGAGCTTGTGCTCTGGAAAAAGAGAGGCCGCGACAGTGAGAGGCCCACGCACCGCGATGAAGAGTGGCGCCCGCTCGCCGCAACTACAGAAAGCCCTCGCGAAGAAGCAACACACCCAAAAATAAATTAATAAATAAATAAAACTTAAAACAAAATGTCACAGGCAGGCAGTCCTACACTACAGCAATGTTTATCATAGCCAACACTTGGAAGCAATGAAAATGTCCATCAACAGAGGAATGCACCAAGAAGAAGTGGTCCATGTACACATTGGAATATTACTCCAATTAAAAATATAAATTAAAATTAAATAACAAATAAAAGTAAGGAGACATCAGCTTTTGTGGGTTTATCCGGGCACATTCCACTCTAATTTATAAGCGAGGAACACCACTGGGCGGGAGGTTTGTTTCCCTAGTTTCCAGAGTGGGGAACGTAGAAAGGATGCCGCCCTCTGGACATTACCTGCAAAAGCAGCTTTAAAGCCTGTGCTAATGGTCACTTCATATGAACAACTACTGCAGGGCTGTAACTGAAACCTGCCCTCAAAATGTCTTGAGGGAGGGAATGGCCAAAACCTTTCAAATTGTGACACATACTTTAAGAAAACACTTTGAAGAACTAAGCTATAATCACACTTTGAAAAATAAAAAGGACATCTCTTAAAGCTCAATTTCAACAGATTATGAGACACATGCAAATTCAACCACAAAGAGGTATCAGCTCACACCAGTCAGAAGAACCATCAGCAAGTCAACTATAAACAATAAATGCTGAAGGTGTTGTGGAGAAATGCATACCCTCCACTTTAAGAGGGACGAAACCTGGAAAGAGCCACTAATGAGAATAGAATGGAGGAGCCTTTAAAAGGTAAACATTGAGCTACCAAATGATCCACCAGGCCCATTCCTGGACCTAGAAACTAAGAGGACAGAATTGGAAAGACACAGGCTGGCAAATCTGCACTGCACCGTATTACTCTAGCCAAGATATGGAAGTAACCAAAAAGTTCACCAACAGATGGGTGGACATAGAAGAACTGCTACATGTCGAGATGGAATATTAGCTAGCAAAGAAACGAAAAACTGCCATTTGCAGCACCATAGGTGAGTCTACAAGTAATCACGCAACTTGCGGTAAGTGAGAAAGCGAAAGACACATGTCCTATCATATCACGTAAAGGTGTTACCTAAAAACTGATACCAATGAAGATACTTCCACAGAGAAAGGCAAACAAAGATTCATTAAACAATCTTTTGGTCCACCAAATGGAAAGGTGTGAGGACTGGATACATTACGACATTGGGCTTAACAGAGATATACAAACACATGCGAAATATATAATCACCAAAACCTACGGAATACCAAGAGAACACTACTGAAAATTGTGTCATAACCTACATGGGAAAAGGATCCGAAGAAGAATAGATATATGTATATGTGTGAAAGAACCACATCTTGCACACCTAGAACACACAAAACATTGTAAACAAATTTGCTGTGATAAAAAATAAAAATTAAGGTAAAAATACGAACCACAAGTAATGAGACATAAACATAAAGGGCTTTTTCCTGGCACATTCCATTCTAATTTACAACCTACAACACCACTTCCATTAAGGCTCTGCTTCCCTAGTACCCAGATTTGGGAATGGAGAAATGCTGCCTCCTTTGGCCGGTTCCCACAACAGCAGCTTTAAACCCATTGCTAAAGGTCACTGAATAGTCACCAAACTTGCAGTTCTGTAAATGACACCTGCCCTCCAAAAAAATCCTGGGGTCAAAAATCGACCAAAAAATTCAAGAGGACAAAATTCTGAGAAGACAATTTCAAGACGTATATTGTACTCACACTATTTTCTTTCTTTCTTTTTTTAACAGAAAAGGAAAAGGCGTGGGAAAATCATGAATTTTAGGGATTTTTAAAGACATGCAAACCCGAATTACAAAACCCTATCAGCTCACAGCGGTCAGAATGGTCATTAGTAAAAAGCTGCAAACAATACATGCTGAAGGGATTTTGGAGAAATGCGTACCCTCCATTCTAAGGGGGACCTGGTAAGAGCCACTACTGAAAACACAATGGAGGTGCTTTTAAAAGGGAAACTTTGAGCTACCACTCAGTCAATCACAGCCACTGCTGGGCCTATACCCTGAGAAAATGAGAATCTAAAAGTCACATGCTGGGGGTTTCCTTGGTGGCGTAGTGGTTGAGAATCTGCCTGCCAACGCAAGGGACACGGGTTCAAGCCCTGGTCTGGGAAGATCCCACATGCCGCGGAGCAACTAAGCCCGTGAGCCACAACTATTGAGCCTGCGCATCTGGAGCTTGTGCTCCGGAGCAAGAGAGGCCGCGACAGTGAGAAGCCCGCACAACGCGATGAAGAGTGGCCCCCGCTTGCTGCATCTATAGAAAGCCCTCACGAAGACCCAACACATCCAAAATTAAATAAATACATAAATAAAACGGAAAACAAAAAGTCACAGGCAGGCAGTCCTACACTCCAGCAATGTTTATCATAGCCAACACTAGGAAGCAACGAAAATGTCCATCAACAGAGGAATGCACCAAGAAGAAGTGGTCCATGTACATATTGGAATATTACTCCAATAAAACATATAAATTAAAATTAAATAACAAATGAAAGTAAGAGACATCAGCTTTTGTGGGTTTATCCGGGCACATTCCACTCTAATTTATAAGCGAGGAACACCACTGGCCGGGAGGTCTGTTTCCCAAGTTTCCAGAGTGGGGAACATAGAAAGGATGCCGCCCTCTGGACATTACCTGCAAAAGCAGCTTTAAAGCCTGTGCTAATGGTCACTTCATTTGAACGACTACTGCAGGGCTGTAACTGAAAGCTGCCCTCAAAATTTCTTGAGGGAGGGAATGGCCAGAACATTTCAAATTGTAACACATACTTTAAGAAAACACTTTGACGAACTAAGCTGTAATCACACTTTAAAAAATAAAAAGGACATGTCTTAAAACTCAATTTCAACGGATTATGAGACACATGCAAATTCAACCACAAAGAGGTATCAGCTCACACCAGTCAGAATAACCATCAGCAAGTCAACTATAAACAATAAATGCTAAACGTGTTGTGGAGAAATGCATACCCTCCACTTTAAGAGGGACGAAACCTGGAAAGAGCCACTAATGAGAACAGAAGAGAGGTGCCTTTAAAAGGTAAACATTGAGCTACCAAATGATCCAGCAGGCCCATTCCTGGACCTAGAACCTAAGAAGACAGAATTGGAATGACACAGGCAGGCAAATCTGCACTGCACAGTATTACTCTAGCCAAGATATGGAAGTAACCAAAAAGTTCACCAACAGTTGGGTGGACATAGAAGAACTGCTACATGTCGAGATGGAATATTAACTAGCGAAAAAATGAAACAATGCCATTTGCAGCACCATAGGTGAGTCTACAAGTAATCACGCAACTTGTGGTGAGAAAGCGAAAGACACATGTCCTATCATATCACTTAGAGGTGTTACCTAAAAACTGATACCAATGAAGATATTTCCACAGAGAAAGGCAATCACAGATTCATTAAACAATCTTATGGTTCACCAAATGGAAAGGTGTGAGGATTGGATACGTTACGACATTGGGCTTAACAGAGATATACAAACACATGTGAAATATATAATCACCAAAGACCTACGGAACACCAAGAGAACACTACTCAACATTGTGTCATAACCTACATGGGAAAAGGATCCGAAGAAGAATAGATATATGTATATGTTTGAAAGAACCACATCTTGCACACCTAGAACACACAAAACATTGTAAACAAATTTGCTGTGATAAAAAATAAAAATTAAGGTAAAAATACGAACCAGAAGTAATGAGACATAAACATAAAGGGCTTTTTCCTGGCACAGTCCATTCTAATTTACAACCTACAACACCACTTCCATTAAGGCTCTGCTGCCCTAGTACCCAGATTTGGGAATGGAGAAATGCTGCCTCCTTGTGGCCGGTTCCCACAACAGCAGCTTTAAACCCATTGCTGAAGGTCACTGAATAGTCACCAAACTTGCAGTTCTGTAAATGACACCTGCCCTGCAAGAAAATCCTGGGGTCAAAAATCGACCAAAAACTTCAAAAGAGGGCAAACTTCCGAGAAGACAATTTCAAGACGCATATTGTACTCACACTATTTTCTTTCTTTCTTTTTAACAGCAAAGGAAAAGGCGTGGAAAAATGATGAATTTTAGGAATTTTTAAAGACATGCAAACCCAAATTGCAAAACCCTATCAGCTCACAGCAGTCAGAATGGTCATTAGCAAAAAGCTGCAAACAATACCTGCTGAAGGGATTTTGGAGAAATGCGTACCCTCGGTTCTAAGGGGCACAAGGTAAGAGCCACTAGTGAAAACACAATGGAGGTGCTTTGAAAAGGGAAACTTTGAGCTACCAGTCAATCAATCTCACCCAATGCTGGGCCTATACCCTGAGAAAATGAGAAGCAAAAAGTCACATGCTGGGGGATTCCCTGGTGACGCAGTGGTTGAGAATCTGCCTGCCAATGCAGGGGACACGGGTTCGGGCCCTGGTCTGGGAAGATCCCACATGCCACGGAGCAACTAAGCCCGTGAGCCACAACTATTGAGCCTGTGCGTCTGGAGCTTGTGCTCTGGAAAAAGAGAGGCCGCGACAGTGAGAGGCCCACGCACCGCGATGAAGAGTGGCGCCCGCTCGCCACAACTACAGAAAGCCCTCGCGAAGAAGCAACACACCCAAAAATAAATTAATAAATAAATAAAACTTAAAACAAAATGTCACAGGCAGGCAGTCCTACACTACAGCAATGTTTATCATAGCCAACACTTGGAAGCAATGAAAATGTCCATCAACAGAGGAATGCACCAAGAAGAAGTGGTCCATGTACACATTGGAATATTACTCCAATTAAAAATATAAATTAAAATTAAATAACAAATAAAAGTAAGGAGACATCAGCTTTTGTGGGTTTATCCGGGCACATTCCACTCTAATTTATAAGCGAGGAACACCACTGGGCGGGAGGTTTGTTTCCCTAGTTTCCAGAGTGGGGAACGTAGAAAGGATGCCGCCCTCTGGACATTACCTGCAAAAGCAGCTTTAAAGCCTGTGCTAATGGTCACTTCATATGAACAACTACTGCAGGGCTGTAACTGAAACCTGCCCTCAAAATGTCTTGAGGGAGGGAATGGCCAAAACCTTTCAAATTGTGACACATACTTTAAGAAAACACTTTGAAGAACTAAGCTATAATCACACTTTGAAAAATAAAAAGGACATCTCTTAAAGCTCAATTTCAACAGATTATGAGACACATGCAAATTCAACCACAAAGAGGTATCAGCTCACACCAGTCAGAAGAACCATCAGCAAGTCAACTATAAACAATAAATGCTGAAGGTGTTGTGGAGAAATGCATACCCTCCACTTTAAGAGGGACGAAACCTGGAAAGAGCCACTAATGAGAATAGAATGGAGGAGCCTTTAAAAGGTAAACATTGAGCTACCAAATGATCCACCAGGCCCATTCCTGGACCTAGAAACTAAGAGGACAGAATTGGAAAGACACAGGCTGGCAAATCTGCACTGCACCGTATTACTCTAGCCAAGATATGGAAGTAACCAAAAAGTTCACCAACAGATGGGTGGACATAGAAGAACTGCTACATGTCGAGATGGAATATTAGCTAGCAAAGAAACGAAAAACTGCCATTTGCAGCACCATAGGTGAGTCTACAAGTAATCACGCAACTTGCGGTAAGTGAGAAAGCGAAAGACACATGTCCTATCATATCACGTAAAGGTGTTACCTAAAAACTGATACCAATGAAGATACTTCCACAGAGAAAGGCAAACAAAGATTCATTAAACAATCTTTTGGTCCACCAAATGGAAAGGTGTGAGGACTGGATACATTACGACATTGGGCTTAACAGAGATATACAAACACATGCGAAATATATAATCACCAAAACCTACGGAATACCAAGAGAACACTACTGAAAATTGTGTCATAACCTACATGGGAAAAGGATCCGAAGAAGAATAGATATATGTATATGTGTGAAAGAACCACATCTTGCACACCTAGAACACACAAAACATTGTAAACAAATTTGCTGTGATAAAAAATAAAAATTAAGGTAAAAATACGAACCAGAAGTAATGAGACATAAACATAAAGGGCTTTTTCCTGGCACATTCCATTCTAATTTACAACCTACAACACCACTTCCATTAAGGCTCTGCTTCCCTAGTACCCAGATTTGGGAATGGAGAAATGCTGCCTCCTTTGGCCGGTTCCCACAACAGCAGCTTTAAACCCATTGCTAAAGGTCACTGAATAGTCACCAAACTTGCAGTTCTGTAAATGACACCTGCCCTCCAAAAAAATCCTGGGGTCAAAAATCGACCAAAAAATTCAAGAGGACAAAATTCTGAGAAGACAATTTCAAGACGTATATTGTACTCACACTATTTTCTTTCTTTCTTTTTTTAACAGAAAAGGAAAAGGCGTGGGAAAATCATGAATTTTAGGGAGTTTTAAAGACATGCAAACCCGAATTACAAAACCCTATCAGCTCACAGCGGTCAGAATGGTCATTAGTAAAAAGCTGCAAACAATACATGCTGAAGGGATTTTGGAGAAATGCGTACCCTCCATTCTAAGGGGGACCTGGTAAGAGCCACTACTGAAAACACAATGGAGGTGCTTTGAAAAGGGAAACTTTGAGCTACCACTCAGTCAATCACAGCCACTGCTGGGCCTATACCCTGAGAAAATGAGAATCTAAAAGTCACATGCTGGGGGTTTCCTTGGTGGCGTAGTGGTTGAGGATCTGCCTGCCAACGCAAGGGACACGGGTTCAAGCCCTGGTCTGGGAAGATCCCACATGCCGCGGAGCAACTAAGCCCGTGAGCCACAACTATTGAGCCTGCGCATCTGGAGCTTGTGCTCCGGAGCAAGAGAGGCCGCGACAGTGAGAAGCCCGCACAACGCGATGAAGAGTGGCCCCCGCTTGCTGCATCTATAGAAAGCCCTCACGAAGACCCAACACATCCAAAATTAAATAAATACATAAATAAAACGGAAAACAAAAAGTCACAGGCAGGCAGTCCTACACTCCAGCAATGTTTATCATAGCCAACACTAGGAAGCAACGAAAATGTCCATCAACAGAGGAATGCACCAAGAAGAAGTGGTCCATGTACATATTGGAATATTACTCCAATAAAACATATAAATTAAAATTAAATAACAAATGAAAGTAAGAGACATCAGCTTTTGTGGGTTTATCCGGGCACATTCCACTCTAATTTATAAGCGAGGAACACCACTGGCCGGGAGGTCTGTTTCCCAAGTTTCCAGAGTGGGGAACATAGAAAGGATGCCGCCCTCTGGACATTACCTGCAAAAGCAGCTTTAAAGCCTGTGCTAATGGTCACTTCATTTGAACGACTACTGCAGGGCTGTAACTGAAAGCTGCCCTCAAAATTTCTTGAGGGAGGGAATGGCCAGAACATTTCAAATTGTAACACATACTTTAAGAAAACACTTTGACGAACTAAGCTGTAATCACACTTTAAAAAATAAAAAGGACATGTCTTAAAACTCAATTTCAACGGATTATGAGACACATGCAAATTCAACCACAAAGAGGTATCAGCTCACACCAGTCAGAATAACCATCAGCAAGTCAACTATAAACAATAAATGCTAAACGTGTTGTGGAGAAATGCATACCCTCCACTTTAAGAGGGACGAAACCTGGAAAGAGCCACTAATGAGAACAGAAGAGAGGTGCCTTTAAAAGGTAAACATTGAGCTACCAAATGATCCAGCAGGCCCATTCCTGGACCTAGAACCTAAGAAGACAGAATTGGAATGACACAGGCAGGCAAATCTGCACTGCACAGTATTACTCTAGCCAAGATATGGAAGTAACCAAAAAGTTCACCAACAGTTGGGTGGACATAGAAGAACTGCTACATGTCGAGATGGAATATTAGCTAGCGAAAAAATGAAACAATGCCATTTGCAGCACCATAGGTGAGTCTACAAGTAATCACGCAACTTGTGGTGAGAAAGCGAAAGACACATGTCCTATCATATCACTTAGAGGTGTTACCTAAAAACTGATACCAATGAAGATATTTCCACAGAGAAAGGCAATCACAGATTCATTAAACAATCTTATGGTTCACCAAATGGAAAGGTGTGAGGATTGGATACGTTACGACATTGGGCTTAACAGAGATATACAAACACATGTGAAATATATAATCACCAAAGACCTACGGAACACCAAGAGAACACTACTCAACATTGTGTCATAACCTACATGGGAAAAGGATCCGAAGAAGAATAGATATATGTATATGTTTGAAAGAACCACATCTTGCACACCTAGAACACACAAAACATTGTAAACAAATTTGCTGTGATAAAAAATAAAAATTAAGGTAAAAATACGAACCACAAGTAATGAGACATAAACATAAAGGGCTTTTTCCTGGCACATTCCATTCTAATTTACAACCTACAACACCACTTCCATTAAGGCTCTGCTGCCCTAGTACCCAGATTTGGGAATGGAGAAATGCTGCCTCCTTGTGGCCGGTTCCCACAACAGCAGCTTTAAACCCATTGCTGAAGGTCACTGAATAGTCACCAAACTTGCAGTTCTGTAAATGACACCTGCCCTGCAAGAAAATCCTGGGGTCAAAAATCGACCAAAAACTTCAAAAGAGGGCAAACTTCCGAGAAGACAATTTCAAGACGCATATTGTACTCACACTATTTTCTTTCTTTCTTTTTAACAGCAAAGGAAAAGGCGTGGAAAAATGATGAATTTTAGGAATTTTTAAAGACATGCAAACCCAAATTGCAAAACCCTATCAGCTCACAGCAGTCAGAATGGTCATTAGCAAAAAGCTGCAAACAATACCTGCTGAAGGGATTTTGGAGAAATGCGTACCCTCGGTTCTAAGGGGCACAAGGTAAGAGCCACTAGTGAAAACACAATGGAGGTGCTTTGAAAAGGGAAACTTTGAGCTACCAGTCAATCAATCTCACCCAATGCTGGGCCTATACCCTGAGAAAATGAGAAGCAAAAAGTCACATGCTGGGGGATTCCCTGGTGACGCAGTGGTTGAGAATCTGCCTGCCAATGCAGGGGACACGGGTTCGGGCCCTGGTCTGGGAAGATCCCACATGCCACGGAGCAACTAAGCCCGTGAGCCACAACTATTGAGCCTGTGCGTCTGGAGCTTGTGCTCTGGAAAAAGAGAGGCCGCGACAGTGAGAGGCCCACGCACCGCGATGAAGAGTGGCGCCCGCTCGCCGCAACTACAGAAAGCCCTCGCGAAGAAGCAACACACCCAAAAATAAATTAATAAATAAATAAAACTTAAAACAAAATGTCACAGGCAGGCAGTCCTACACTACAGCAATGTTTATCATAGCCAACACTTGGAAGCAATGAAAATGTCCATCAACAGAGGAATGCACCAAGAAGAAGTGGTCCATGTACACATTGGAATATTACTCCAATTAAAAATATAAATTAAAATTAAATAACAAATAAAAGTAAGGAGACATCAGCTTTTGTGGGTTTATCCGGGCACATTCCACTCTAATTTATAAGCGAGGAACACCACTGGGCGGGAGGTTTGTTTCCCTAGTTTCCAGAGTGGGGAACGTAGAAAGGATGCCGCCCTCTGGACATTACCTGCAAAAGCAGCTTTAAAGCCTGTGCTAATGGTCACTTCATATGAACAACTACTGCAGGGCTGTAACTGAAACCTGCCCTCAAAATGTCTTGAGGGAGGGAATGGCCAAAACCTTTCAAATTGTGACACATACTTTAAGAAAACACTTTGAAGAACTAAGCTATAATCACACTTTGAAAAATAAAAAGGACATCTCTTAAAGCTCAATTTCAACAGATTATGAGACACATGCAAATTCAACCACAAAGAGGTATCAGCTCACACCAGTCAGAAGAACCATCAGCAAGTCAACTATAAACAATAAATGCTGAAGGTGTTGTGGAGAAATGCATACCCTCCACTTTAAGAGGGACGAAACCTGGAAAGAGCCACTAATGAGAATAGAATGGAGGAGCCTTTAAAAGGTAAACATTGAGCTACCAAATGATCCACCAGGCCCATTCCTGGACCTAGAAACTAAGAGGACAGAATTGGAAAGACACAGGCTGGCAAATCTGCACTGCACCGTATTACTCTAGCCAAGATATGGAAGTAACCAAAAAGTTCACCAACAGATGGGTGGACATAGAAGAACTGCTACATGTCGAGATGGAATATTAGCTAGCAAAGAAACGAAAAACTGCCATTTGCAGCACCATAGGTGAGTCTACAAGTAATCACGCAACTTGCGGTAAGTGAGAAAGCGAAAGACACATGTCCTATCATATCACGTAAAGGTGTTACCTAAAAACTGATACCAATGAAGATACTTCCACAGAGAAAGGCAAACAAAGATTCATTAAACAATCTTTTGGTCCACCAAATGGAAAGGTGTGAGGACTGGATACATT
Source organism: Balaenoptera borealis (assembly GCF_965194805.1). Taxonomy (NCBI): domain Eukaryota; kingdom Metazoa; phylum Chordata; class Mammalia; order Artiodactyla; family Balaenopteridae; genus Balaenoptera; species Balaenoptera borealis. The sequence goes on from NW_028123617.1 coordinate 353,249, forward strand.
ACGACATTGGGCTTAACAGAGATATACAAACACATGCGAAATATATAATCACCAAAACCTACGGAATACCAAGAGAACACTACTGAAAATTGTGTCATAACCTACATGGGAAAAGGATCCGAAGAAGAATAGATATATGTATATGTGTGAAAGAACCACATCTTGCACACCTAGAACACACAAAACATTGTAAACAAATTTGCTGTGATAAAAAATAAAAATTAAGGTAAAAATACGAACCAGAAGTAATGAGACATAAACATAAAGGGCTTTTTCCTGGCACATTCCATTCTAATTTACAACCTACAACACCACTTCCATTAAGGCTCTGCTTCCCTAGTACCCAGATTTGGGAATGGAGAAATGCTGCCTCCTTTGGCCGGTTCCCACAACAGCAGCTTTAAACCCATTGCTAAAGGTCACTGAATAGTCACCAAACTTGCAGTTCTGTAAATGACACCTGCCCTCCAAAAAAATCCTGGGGTCAAAAATCGACCAAAAAATTCAAGAGGACAAAATTCTGAGAAGACAATTTCAAGACGTATATTGTACTCACACTATTTTCTTTCTTTCTTTTTTTAACAGAAAAGGAAAAGGCGTGGGAAAATCATGAATTTTAGGGAGTTTTAAAGACATGCAAACCCGAATTACAAAACCCTATCAGCTCACAGCGGTCAGAATGGTCATTAGTAAAAAGCTGCAAACAATACATGCTGAAGGGATTTTGGAGAAATGCGTACCCTCCATTCTAAGGGGGACCTGGTAAGAGCCACTACTGAAAACACAATGGAGGTGCTTTTAAAAGGGAAACTTTGAGCTACCACTCAGTCAATCACAGCCACTGCTGGGCCTATACCCTGAGAAAATGAGAATCTAAAAGTCACATGCTGGGGGTTTCCTTGGTGGCGTAGTGGTTGAGGATCTGCCTGCCAACGCAAGGGACACGGGTTCAAGCCCTGGTCTGGGAAGATCCCACATGCCGCGGAGCAACTAAGCCCGTGAGCCACAACTATTGAGCCTGCGCATCTGGAGCTTGTGCTCCGGAGCAAGAGAGGCCGCGACAGTGAGAAGCCCGCACAACGCGATGAAGAGTGGCCCCCGCTTGCTGCATCTATAGAAAGCCCTCACGAAGACCCAACACATCCAAAATTAAATAAATACATAAATAAAACGGAAAACAAAAAGTCACAGGCAGGCAGTCCTACACTCCAGCAATGTTTATCATAGCCAACACTAGGAAGCAACGAAAATGTCCATCAACAGAGGAATGCACCAAGAAGAAGTGGTCCATGTACATATTGGAATATTACTCCAATAAAACATATAAATTAAAATTAAATAACAAATGAAAGTAAGAGACATCAGCTTTTGTGGGTTTATCCGGGCACATTCCACTCTAATTTATAAGCGAGGAACACCACTGGCCGGGAGGTCTGTTTCCCAAGTTTCCAGAGTGGGGAACATAGAAAGGATGCCGCCCTCTGGACATTACCTGCAAAAGCAGCTTTAAAGCCTGTGCTAATGGTCACTTCATTTGAACGACTACTGCAGGGCTGTAACTGAAAGCTGCCCTCAAAATTTCTTGAGGGAGGGAATGGCCAGAACATTTCAAATTGTAACACATACTTTAAGAAAACACTTTGACGAACTAAGCTGTAATCACACTTTAAAAAATAAAAAGGACATGTCTTAAAACTCAATTTCAACGGATTATGAGACACATGCAAATTCAACCACAAAGAGGTATCAGCTCACACCAGTCAGAATAACCATCAGCAAGTCAACTATAAACAATAAATGCTAAACGTGTTGTGGAGAAATGCATACCCTCCACTTTAAGAGGGACGAAACCTGGAAAGAGCCACTAATGAGAACAGAAGAGAGGTGCCTTTAAAAGGTAAACATTGAGCTACCAAATGATCCAGCAGGCCCATTCCTGGACCTAGAACCTAAGAAGACAGAATTGGAATGACACAGGCAGGCAAATCTGCACTGCACAGTATTACTCTAGCCAAGATATGGAAGTAACCAAAAAGTTCACCAACAGTTGGGTGGACATAGAAGAACTGCTACATGTCGAGATGGAATATTAGCTAGCGAAAAAATGAAACAATGCCATTTGCAGCACCATAGGTGAGTCTACAAGTAATCACGCAACTTGTGGTGAGAAAGCGAAAGACACATGTCCTATCATATCACTTAGAGGTGTTACCTAAAAACTGATACCAATGAAGATATTTCCACAGAGAAAGGCAATCACAGATTCATTAAACAATCTTATGGTTCACCAAATGGAAAGGTGTGAGGATTGGATACGTTACGACATTGGGCTTAACAGAGATATACAAACACATGTGAAATATATAATCACCAAAGACCTACGGAACACCAAGAGAACACTACTCAACATTGTGTCATAACCTACATGGGAAAAGGATCCGAAGAAGAATAGATATATGTATATGTTTGAAAGAACCACATCTTGCACACCTAGAACACACAAAACATTGTAAACAAATTTGCTGTGATAAAAAATAAAAATTAAGGTAAAAATACGAACCACAAGTAATGAGACATAAACATAAAGGGCTTTTTCCTGGCACATTCCATTCTAATTTACAACCTACAACACCACTTCCATTAAGGCTCTGCTGCCCTAGTACCCAGATTTGGGAATGGAGAAATGCTGCCTCCTTGTGGCCGGTTCCCACAACAGCAGCTTTAAACCCATTGCTGAAGGTCACTGAATAGTCACCAAACTTGCAGTTCTGTAAATGACACCTGCCCTGCAAGAAAATCCTGGGGTCAAAAATCGACCAAAAACTTCAAAAGAGGGCAAACTTCCGAGAAGACAATTTCAAGACGCATATTGTACTCACACTATTTTCTTTCTTTCTTTTTAACAGCAAAGGAAAAGGCGTGGAAAAATGATGAATTTTAGGAATTTTTAAAGACATGCAAACCCAAATTGCAAAACCCTATCAGCTCACAGCAGTCAGAATGGTCATTAGCAAAAAGCTGCAAACAATACCTGCTGAAGGGATTTTGGAGAAATGCGTACCCTCGGTTCTAAGGGGCACAAGGTAAGAGCCACTAGTGAAAACACAATGGAGGTGCTTTGAAAAGGGAAACTTTGAGCTACCAGTCAATCAATCTCACCCAATGCTGGGCCTATACCCTGAGAAAATGAGAAGCAAAAAGTCACATGCTGGGGGATTCCCTGGTGACGCAGTGGTTGAGAATCTGCCTGCCAATGCAGGGGACACGGGTTCGGGCCCTGGTCTGGGAAGATCCCACATGCCACGGAGCAACTAAGCCCGTGAGCCACAACTATTGAGCCTGTGCGTCTGGAGCTTGTGCTCTGGAAAAAGAGAGGCCGCGACAGTGAGAGGCCCACGCACCGCGATGAAGAGTGGCGCCCGCTCGCCACAACTACAGAAAGCCCTCGCGAAGAAGCAACACACCCAAAAATAAATTAATAAATAAATAAAACTTAAAACAAAATGTCACAGGCAGGCAGTCCTACACTACAGCAATGTTTATCATAGCCAACACTTGGAAGCAATGAAAATGTCCATCAACAGAGGAATGCACCAAGAAGAAGTGGTCCATGTACACATTGGAATATTACTCCAATTAAAAATATAAATTAAAATTAAATAACAAATAAAAGTAAGGAGACATCAGCTTTTGTGGGTTTATCCGGGCACATTCCACTCTAATTTATAAGCGAGGAACACCACTGGGCGGGAGGTTTGTTTCCCTAGTTTCCAGAGTGGGGAACGTAGAAAGGATGCCGCCCTCTGGACATTACCTGCAAAAGCAGCTTTAAAGCCTGTGCTAATGGTCACTTCATATGAACAACTACTGCAGGGCTGTAACTGAAACCTGCCCTCAAAATGTCTTGAGGGAGGGAATGGCCAAAACCTTTCAAATTGTGACACATACTTTAAGAAAACACTTTGAAGAACTAAGCTATAATCACACTTTGAAAAATAAAAAGGACATCTCTTAAAGCTCAATTTCAACAGATTATGAGACACATGCAAATTCAACCACAAAGAGGTATCAGCTCACACCAGTCAGAAGAACCATCAGCAAGTCAACTATAAACAATAAATGCTGAAGGTGTTGTGGAGAAATGCATACCCTCCACTTTAAGAGGGACGAAACCTGGAAAGAGCCACTAATGAGAATAGAATGGAGGAGCCTTTAAAAGGTAAACATTGAGCTACCAAATGATCCACCAGGCCCATTCCTGGACCTAGAAACTAAGAGGACAGAATTGGAAAGACACAGGCTGGCAAATCTGCACTGCACCGTATTACTCTAGCCAAGATATGGAAGTAACCAAAAAGTTCACCAACAGATGGGTGGACATAGAAGAACTGCTACATGTCGAGATGGAATATTAGCTAGCAAAGAAACGAAAAACTGCCATTTGCAGCACCATAGGTGAGTCTACAAGTAATCACGCAACTTGCGGTAAGTGAGAAAGCGAAAGACACATGTCCTATCATATCACGTAAAGGTGTTACCTAAAAACTGATACCAATGAAGATACTTCCACAGAGAAAGGCAAACAAAGATTCATTAAACAATCTTTTGGTCCACCAAATGGAAAGGTGTGAGGACTGGATACATTACGACATTGGGCTTAACAGAGATATACAAACACATGCGAAATATATAATCACCAAAACCTACGGAATACCAAGAGAACACTACTGAAAATTGTGTCATAACCTACATGGGAAAAGGATCCGAAGAAGAATAGATATATGTATATGTGTGAAAGAACCACATCTTGCACACCTAGAACACACAAAACATTGTAAACAAATTTGCTGTGATAAAAAATAAAAATTAAGGTAAAAATACGAACCAGAAGTAATGAGACATAAACATAAAGGGCTTTTTCCTGGCACATTCCATTCTAATTTACAACCTACAACACCACTTCCATTAAGGCTCTGCTTCCCTAGTACCCAGATTTGGGAATGGAGAAATGCTGCCTCCTTTGGCCGGTTCCCACAACAGCAGCTTTAAACCCATTGCTAAAGGTCACTGAATAGTCACCAAACTTGCAGTTCTGTAAATGACACCTGCCCTCCAAAAAAATCCTGGGGTCAAAAATCGACCAAAAAATTCAAGAGGACAAAATTCTGAGAAGACAATTTCAAGACGTATATTGTACTCACACTATTTTCTTTCTTTCTTTTTTTAACAGAAAAGGAAAAGGCGTGGGAAAATCATGAATTTTAGGGAGTTTTAAAGACATGCAAACCCGAATTACAAAACCCTATCAGCTCACAGCGGTCAGAATGGTCATTAGTAAAAAGCTGCAAACAATACATGCTGAAGGGATTTTGGAGAAATGCGTACCCTCCATTCTAAGGGGGACCTGGTAAGAGCCACTACTGAAAACACAATGGAGGTGCTTTTAAAAGGGAAACTTTGAGCTACCACTCAGTCAATCACAGCCACTGCTGGGCCTATACCCTGAGAAAATGAGAATCTAAAAGTCACATGCTGGGGGTTTCCTTGGTGGCGTAGTGGTTGAGGATCTGCCTGCCAACGCAAGGGACACGGGTTCAAGCCCTGGTCTGGGAAGATCCCACATGCCGCGGAGCAACTAAGCCCGTGAGCCACAACTATTGAGCCTGCGCATCTGGAGCTTGTGCTCCGGAGCAAGAGAGGCCGCGACAGTGAGAAGCCCGCACAACGCGATGAAGAGTGGCCCCCGCTTGCTGCATCTATAGAAAGCCCTCACGAAGACCCAACACATCCAAAATTAAATAAATACATAAATAAAACGGAAAACAAAAAGTCACAGGCAGGCAGTCCTACACTCCAGCAATGTTTATCATAGCCAACACTAGGAAGCAACGAAAATGTCCATCAACAGAGGAATGCACCAAGAAGAAGTGGTCCATGTACATATTGGAATATTACTCCAATAAAACATATAAATTAAAATTAAATAACAAATGAAAGTAAGAGACATCAGCTTTTGTGGGTTTATCCGGGCACATTCCACTCTAATTTATAAGCGAGGAACACCACTGGCCGGGAGGTCTGTTTCCCAAGTTTCCAGAGTGGGGAACATAGAAAGGATGCCGCCCTCTGGACATTACCTGCAAAAGCAGCTTTAAAGCCTGTGCTAATGGTCACTTCATTTGAACGACTACTGCAGGGCTGTAACTGAAAGCTGCCCTCAAAATTTCTTGAGGGAGGGAATGGCCAGAACATTTCAAATTGTAACACATACTTTAAGAAAACACTTTGACGAACTAAGCTGTAATCACACTTTAAAAAATAAAAAGGACATGTCTTAAAACTCAATTTCAACGGATTATGAGACACATGCAAATTCAACCACAAAGAGGTATCAGCTCACACCAGTCAGAATAACCATCAGCAAGTCAACTATAAACAATAAATGCTAAACGTGTTGTGGAGAAATGCATACCCTCCACTTTAAGAGGGACGAAACCTGGAAAGAGCCACTAATGAGAACAGAAGAGAGGTGCCTTTAAAAGGTAAACATTGAGCTACCAAATGATCCAGCAGGCCCATTCCTGGACCTAGAACCTAAGAAGACAGAATTGGAATGACACAGGCAGGCAAATCTGCACTGCACAGTATTACTCTAGCCAAGATATGGAAGTAACCAAAAAGTTCACCAACAGTTGGGTGGACATAGAAGAACTGCTACATGTCGAGATGGAATATTAGCTAGCGAAAAAATGAAACAATGCCATTTGCAGCACCATAGGTGAGTCTACAAGTAATCACGCAACTTGTGGTGAGAAAGCGAAAGACACATGTCCTATCATATCACTTAGAGGTGTTACCTAAAAACTGATACCAATGAAGATATTTCCACAGAGAAAGGCAATCACAGATTCATTAAACAATCTTATGGTTCACCAAATGGAAAGGTGTGAGGATTGGATACGTTACGACATTGGGCTTAACAGAGATATACAAACACATGTGAAATATATAATCACCAAAGACCTACGGAACACCAAGAGAACACTACTCAACATTGTGTCATAACCTACATGGGAAAAGGATCCGAAGAAGAATAGATATATGTATATGTTTGAAAGAACCACATCTTGCACACCTAGAACACACAAAACATTGTAAACAAATTTGCTGTGATAAAAAATAAAAATTAAGGTAAAAATACGAACCACAAGTAATGAGACATAAACATAAAGGGCTTTTTCCTGGCACATTCCATTCTAATTTACAACCTACAACACCACTTCCATTAAGGCTCTGCTGCCCTAGTACCCAGATTTGGGAATGGAGAAATGCTGCCTCCTTGTGGCCGGTTCCCACAACAGCAGCTTTAAACCCATTGCTGAAGGTCACTGAATAGTCACCAAACTTGCAGTTCTGTAAATGACACCTGCCCTGCAAGAAAATCCTGGGGTCAAAAATCGACCAAAAACTTCAAAAGAGGGCAAACTTCCGAGAAGACAATTTCAAGACGCATATTGTACTCACACTATTTTCTTTCTTTCTTTTTAACAGCAAAGGAAAAGGCGTGGAAAAATGATGAATTTTAGGAATTTTTAAAGACATGCAAACCCAAATTGCAAAACCCTATCAGCTCACAGCAGTCAGAATGGTCATTAGCAAAAAGCTGCAAACAATACCTGCTGAAGGGATTTTGGAGAAATGCGTACCCTCGGTTCTAAGGGGCACAAGGTAAGAGCCACTAGTGAAAACACAATGGAGGTGCTTTGAAAAGGGAAACTTTGAGCTACCAGTCAATCAATCTCACCCAATGCTGGGCCTATACCCTGAGAAAATGAGAAGCAAAAAGTCACATGCTGGGGGATTCCCTGGTGACGCAGTGGTTGAGAATCTGCCTGCCAATGCAGGGGACACGGGTTCGGGCCCTGGTCTGGGAAGATCCCACATGCCACGGAGCAACTAAGCCCGTGAGCCACAACTATTGAGCCTGTGCGTCTGGAGCTTGTGCTCTGGAAAAAGAGAGGCCGCGACAGTGAGAGGCCCACGCACCGCGATGAAGAGTGGCGCCCGCTCGCCGCAACTACAGAAAGCCCTCGCGAAGAAGCAACACACCCAAAAATAAATTAATAAATAAATAAAACTTAAAACAAAATGTCACAGGCAGGCAGTCCTACACTACAGCAATGTTTATCATAGCCAACACTTGGAAGCAATGAAAATGTCCATCAACAGAGGAATGCACCAAGAAGAAGTGGTCCATGTACACATTGGAATATTACTCCAATTAAAAATATAAATTAAAATTAAATAACAAATAAAAGTAAGGAGACATCAGCTTTTGTGGGTTTATCCGGGCACATTCCACTCTAATTTATAAGCGAGGAACACCACTGGGCGGGAGGTTTGTTTCCCTAGTTTCCAGAGTGGGGAACGTAGAAAGGATGCCGCCCTCTGGACATTACCTGCAAAAGCAGCTTTAAAGCCTGTGCTAATGGTCACTTCATATGAACAACTACTGCAGGGCTGTAACTGAAACCTGCCCTCAAAATGTCTTGAGGGAGGGAATGGCCAAAACCTTTCAAATTGTGACACATACTTTAAGAAAACACTTTGAAGAACTAAGCTATAATCACACTTTGAAAAATAAAAAGGACATCTCTTAAAGCTCAATTTCAACAGATTATGAGACACATGCAAATTCAACCACAAAGAGGTATCAGCTCACACCAGTCAGAAGAACCATCAGCAAGTCAACTATAAACAATAAATGCTGAAGGTGTTGTGGAGAAATGCATACCCTCCACTTTAAGAGGGACGAAACCTGGAAAGAGCCACTAATGAGAATAGAATGGAGGAGCCTTTAAAAGGTAAACATTGAGCTACCAAATGATCCACCAGGCCCATTCCTGGACCTAGAAACTAAGAGGACAGAATTGGAAAGACACAGGCTGGCAAATCTGCACTGCACCGTATTACTCTAGCCAAGATATGGAAGTAACCAAAAAGTTCACCAACAGATGGGTGGACATAGAAGAACTGCTACATGTCGAGATGGAATATTAGCTAGCAAAGAAACGAAAAACTGCCATTTGCAGCACCATAGGTGAGTCTACAAGTAATCACGCAACTTGCGGTAAGTGAGAAAGCGAAAGACACATGTCCTATCATATCACGTAAAGGTGTTACCTAAAAACTGATACCAATGAAGATACTTCCACAGAGAAAGGCAAACAAAGATTCATTAAACAATCTTTTGGTCCACCAAATGGAAAGGTGTGAGGACTGGATACATTACGACATTGGGCTTAACAGAGATATACAAACACATGCGAAATATATAATCACCAAAACCTACGGAATACCAAGAGAACACTACTGAAAATTGTGTCATAACCTACATGGGAAAAGGATCCGAAGAAGAATAGATATATGTATATGTGTGAAAGAACCACATCTTGCACACCTAGAACACACAAAACATTGTAAACAAATTTGCTGTGATAAAAAATAAAAATTAAGGTAAAAATACGAACCACAAGTAATGAGACATAAACATAAAGGGCTTTTTCCTGGCACATTCCATTCTAATTTACAACCTACAACACCACTTCCATTAAGGCTCTGCTTCCCTAGTACCCAGATTTGGGAATGGAGAAATGCTGCCTCCTTTGGCCGGTTCCCACAACAGCAGCTTTAAACCCATTGCTAAAGGTCACTGAATAGTCACCAAACTTGCAGTTCTGTAAATGACACCTGCCCTCCAAAAAAATCCTGGGGTCAAAAATCGACCAAAAAATTCAAGAGGACAAAATTCTGAGAAGACAATTTCAAGACGTATATTGTACTCACACTATTTTCTTTCTTTCTTTTTTTAACAGAAAAGGAAAAGGCGTGGGAAAATCATGAATTTTAGGGAGTTTTAAAGACATGCAAACCCGAATTACAAAACCCTATCAGCTCACAGCGGTCAGAATGGTCATTAGTAAAAAGCTGCAAACAATACATGCTGAAGGGATTTTGGAGAAATGCGTACCCTCCATTCTAAGGGGGACCTGGTAAGAGCCACTACTGAAAACACAATGGAGGTGCTTTTAAAAGGGAAACTTTGAGCTACCACTCAGTCAATCACAGCCACTGCTGGGCCTATACCCTGAGAAAATGAGAATCTAAAAGTCACATGCTGGGGGTTTCCTTGGTGGCGTAGTGGTTGAGGATCTGCCTGCCAACGCAAGGGACACGGGTTCAAGCCCTGGTCTGGGAAGATCCCACATGCCGCGGAGCAACTAAGCCCGTGAGCCACAACTATTGAGCCTGCGCATCTGGAGCTTGTGCTCCGGAGCAAGAGAGGCCGCGACAGTGAGAAGCCCGCACAACGCGATGAAGAGTGGCCCCCGCTTGCTGCATCTATAGAAAGCCCTCACGAAGACCCAACACATCCAAAATTAAATAAATACATAAATAAAACGGAAAACAAAAAGTCACAGGCAGGCAGTCCTACACTCCAGCAATGTTTATCATAGCCAACACTAGGAAGCAACGAAAATGTCCATCAACAGAGGAATGCACCAAGAAGAAGTGGTCCATGTACATATTGGAATATTACTCCAATAAAACATATAAATTAAAATTAAATAACAAATGAAAGTAAGAGACATCAGCTTTTGTGGGTTTATCCGGGCACATTCCACTCTAATTTATAAGCGAGGAACACCACTGGCCGGGAGGTCTGTTTCCCAAGTTTCCAGAGTGGGGAACATAGAAAGGATGCCGCCCTCTGGACATTACCTGCAAAAGCAGCTTTAAAGCCTGTGCTAATGGTCACTTCATTTGAACGACTACTGCAGGGCTGTAACTGAAAGCTGCCCTCAAAATTTCTTGAGGGAGGGAATGGCCAGAACATTTCAAATTGTAACACATACTTTAAGAAAACACTTTGACGAACTAAGCTGTAATCACACTTTAAAAAATAAAAAGGACATGTCTTAAAACTCAATTTCAACGGATTATGAGACACATGCAAATTCAACCACAAAGAGGTATCAGCTCACACCAGTCAGAATAACCATCAGCAAGTCAACTATAAACAATAAATGCTAAACGTGTTGTGGAGAAATGCATACCCTCCACTTTAAGAGGGACGAAACCTGGAAAGAGCCACTAATGAGAACAGAAGAGAGGTGCCTTTAAAAGGTAAACATTGAGCTACCAAATGATCCAGCAGGCCCATTCCTGGACCTAGAACCTAAGAAGACAGAATTGGAATGACACAGGCAGGCAAATCTGCACTGCACAGTATTACTCTAGCCAAGATATGGAAGTAACCAAAAAGTTCACCAACAGTTGGGTGGACATAGAAGAACTGCTACATGTCGAGATGGAATATTAGCTAGCGAAAAAATGAAACAATGCCATTTGCAGCACCATAGGTGAGTCTACAAGTAATCACGCAACTTGTGGTGAGAAAGCGAAAGACACATGTCCTATCATATCACTTAGAGGTGTTACCTAAAAACTGATACCAATGAAGATATTTCCACAGAGAAAGGCAATCACAGATTCATTAAACAATCTTATGGTTCACCAAATGGAAAGGTGTGAGGATTGGATACGTTACGACATTGGGCTTAACAGAGATATACAAACACATGTGAAATATATAATCACCAAAGACCTACGGAACACCAAGAGAACACTACTCAACATTGTGTCATAACCTACATGGGAAAAGGATCCGAAGAAGAATAGATATATGTATATGTTTGAAAGAACCACATCTTGCACACCTAGAACACACAAAACATTGTAAACAAATTTGCTGTGATAAAAAATAAAAATTAAGGTAAAAATACGAACCACAAGTAATGAGACATAAACATAAAGGGCTTTTTCCTGGCACATTCCATTCTAATTTACAACCTACAACACCACTTCCATTAAGGCTCTGCTGCCCTAGTACCCAGATTTGGGAATGGAGAAATGCTGCCTCCTTGTGGCCGGTTCCCACAACAGCAGCTTTAAACCCATTGCTGAAGGTCACTGAATAGTCACCAAACTTGCAGTTCTGTAAATGACACCTGCCCTGCAAGAAAATCCTGGGGTCAAAAATCGACCAAAAACTTCAAAAGAGGGCAAACTTCCGAGAAGACAATTTCAAGACGCATATTGTACTCACACTATTTTCTTTCTTTCTTTTTAACAGCAAAGGAAAAGGCGTGGAAAAATGATGAATTTTAGGAATTTTTAAAGACATGCAAACCCAAATTGCAAAACCCTATCAGCTCACAGCAGTCAGAATGGTCATTAGCAAAAAGCTGCAAACAATACCTGCTGAAGGGATTTTGGAGAAATGCGTACCCTCGGTTCTAAGGGGCACAAGGTAAGAGCCACTAGTGAAAACACAATGGAGGTGCTTTGAAAAGGGAAACTTTGAGCTACCAGTCAATCAATCTCACCCAATGCTGGGCCTATACCCTGAGAAAATGAGAAGCAAAAAGTCACATGCTGGGGGATTCCCTGGTGACGCAGTGGTTGAGAATCTGCCTGCCAATGCAGGGGACACGGGTTCGGGCCCTGGTCTGGGAAGATCCCACATGCCACGGAGCAACTAAGCCCGTGAGCCACAACTATTGAGCCTGTGCGTCTGGAGCTTGTGCTCTGGAAAAAGAGAGGCCGCGACAGTGAGAGGCCCACGCACCGCGATGAAGAGTGGCGCCCGCTCGCCGCAACTACAGAAAGCCCTCGCGAAGAAGCAACACACCCAAAAATAAATTAATAAATAAATAAAACTTAAAACAAAATGTCACAGGCAGGCAGTCCTACACTACAGCAATGTTTATCATAGCCAACACTTGGAAGCAATGAAAATGTCCATCAACAGAGGAATGCACCAAGAAGAAGTGGTCCATGTACACATTGGAATATTACTCCAATTAAAAATATAAATTAAAATTAAATAACAAATAAAAGTAAGGAGACATCAGCTTTTGTGGGTTTATCCGGGCACATTCCACTCTAATTTATAAGCGAGGAACACCACTGGGCGGGAGGTTTGTTTCCCTAGTTTCCAGAGTGGGGAACGTAGAAAGGATGCCGCCCTCTGGACATTACCTGCAAAAGCAGCTTTAAAGCCTGTGCTAATGGTCACTTCATATGAACAACTACTGCAGGGCTGTAACTGAAACCTGCCCTCAAAATGTCTTGAGGGAGGGAATGGCCAAAACCTTTCAAATTGTGACACATACTTTAAGAAAACACTTTGAAGAACTAAGCTATAATCACACTTTGAAAAATAAAAAGGACATCTCTTAAAGCTCAATTTCAACAGATTATGAGACACATGCAAATTCAACCACAAAGAGGTATCAGCTCACACCAGTCAGAAGAACCATCAGCAAGTCAACTATAAACAATAAATGCTGAAGGTGTTGTGGAGAAATGCATACCCTCCACTTTAAGAGGGACGAAACCTGGAAAGAGCCACTAATGAGAATAGAATGGAGGAGCCTTTAAAAGGTAAACATTGAGCTACCAAATGATCCACCAGGCCCATTCCTGGACCTAGAAACTAAGAGGACAGAATTGGAAAGACACAGGCTGGCAAATCTGCACTGCACCGTATTACTCTAGCCAAGATATGGAAGTAACCAAAAAGTTCACCAACAGATGGGTGGACATAGAAGAACTGCTACATGTCGAGATGGAATATTAGCTAGCAAAGAAACGAAAAACTGCCATTTGCAGCACCATAGGTGAGTCTACAAGTAATCACGCAACTTGCGGTAAGTGAGAAAGCGAAAGACACATGTCCTATCATATCACGTAAAGGTGTTACCTAAAAACTGATACCAATGAAGATACTTCCACAGAGAAAGGCAAACAAAGATTCATTAAACAATCTTTTGGTCCACCAAATGGAAAGGTGTGAGGACTGGATACATTACGACATTGGGCTTAACAGAGATATACAAACACATGCGAAATATATAATCACCAAAACCTACGGAATACCAAGAGAACACTACTGAAAATTGTGTCATAACCTACATGGGAAAAGGATCCGAAGAAGAATAGATATATGTATATGTGTGAAAGAACCACATCTTGCACACCTAGAACACACAAAACATTGTAAACAAATTTGCTGTGATAAAAAATAAAAATTAAGGTAAAAATACGAACCACAAGTAATGAGACATAAACATAAAGGGCTTTTTCCTGGCACATTCCATTCTAATTTACAACCTACAACACCACTTCCATTAAGGCTCTGCTTCCCTAGTACCCAGATTTGGGAATGGAGAAATGCTGCCTCCTTTGGCCGGTTCCCACAACAGCAGCTTTAAACCCATTGCTAAAGGTCACTGAATAGTCACCAAACTTGCAGTTCTGTAAATGACACCTGCCCTCCAAAAAAATCCTGGGGTCAAAAATCGACCAAAAAATTCAAGAGGACAAAATTCTGAGAAGACAATTTCAAGACGTATATTGTACTCACACTATTTTCTTTCTTTCTTTTTTTAACAGAAAAGGAAAAGGCGTGGGAAAATCATGAATTTTAGGGATTTTTAAAGACATGCAAACCCGAATTACAAAACCCTATCAGCTCACAGCGGTCAGAATGGTCATTAGTAAAAAGCTGCAAACAATACATGCTGAAGGGATTTTGGAGAAATGCGTACCCTCCATTCTAAGGGGGACCTGGTAAGAGCCACTACTGAAAACACAATGGAGGTGCTTTTAAAAGGGAAACTTTGAGCTACCACTCAGTCAATCACAGCCACTGCTGGGCCTATACCCTGAGAAAATGAGAATCTAAAAGTCACATGCTGGGGGTTTCCTTGGTGGCGTAGTGGTTGAGAATCTGCCTGCCAACGCAAGGGACACGGGTTCAAGCCCTGGTCTGGGAAGATCCCACATGCCGCGGAGCAACTAAGCCCGTGAGCCACAACTATTGAGCCTGCGCATCTGGAGCTTGTGCTCCGGAGCAAGAGAGGCCGCGACAGTGAGAAGCCCGCACAACGCGATGAAGAGTGGCCCCCGCTTGCTGCATCTATAGAAAGCCCTCACGAAGACCCAACACATCCAAAATTAAATAAATACATAAATAAAACGGAAAACAAAAAGTCACAGGCAGGCAGTCCTACACTCCAGCAATGTTTATCATAGCCAACACTAGGAAGCAACGAAAATGTCCATCAACAGAGGAATGCACCAAGAAGAAGTGGTCCATGTACATATTGGAATATTACTCCAATAAAACATATAAATTAAAATTAAATAACAAATGAAAGTAAGAGACATCAGCTTTTGTGGGTTTATCCGGGCACATTCCACTCTAATTTATAAGCGAGGAACACCACTGGCCGGGAGGTCTGTTTCCCAAGTTTCCAGAGTGGGGAACATAGAAAGGATGCCGCCCTCTGGACATTACCTGCAAAAGCAGCTTTAAAGCCTGTGCTAATGGTCACTTCATTTGAACGACTACTGCAGGGCTGTAACTGAAAGCTGCCCTCAAAATTTCTTGAGGGAGGGAATGGCCAGAACATTTCAAATTGTAACACATACTTTAAGAAAACACTTTGACGAACTAAGCTGTAATCACACTTTAAAAAATAAAAAGGACATGTCTTAAAACTCAATTTCAACGGATTATGAGACACATGCAAATTCAACCACAAAGAGGTATCAGCTCACACCAGTCAGAATAACCATCAGCAAGTCAACTATAAACAATAAATGCTAAACGTGTTGTGGAGAAATGCATACCCTCCACTTTAAGAGGGACGAAACCTGGAAAGAGCCACTAATGAGAACAGAAGAGAGGTGCCTTTAAAAGGTAAACATTGAGCTACCAAATGATCCAGCAGGCCCATTCCTGGACCTAGAACCTAAGAAGACAGAATTGGAATGACACAGGCAGGCAAATCTGCACTGCACAGTATTACTCTAGCCAAGATATGGAAGTAACCAAAAAGTTCACCAACAGTTGGGTGGACATAGAAGAACTGCTACATGTCGAGATGGAATATTAACTAGCGAAAAAATGAAACAATGCCATTTGCAGCACCATAGGTGAGTCTACAAGTAATCACGCAACTTGTGGTGAGAAAGCGAAAGACACATGTCCTATCATATCACTTAGAGGTGTTACCTAAAAACTGATACCAATGAAGATATTTCCACAGAGAAAGGCAATCACAGATTCATTAAACAATCTTATGGTTCACCAAATGGAAAGGTGTGGGGATTGGATACGTTACGACATTGGGCTTAACAGAGATATACAAACACATGTGAAATATATAATCACCAAAGACCTACGGAACACCAAGAGAACACTACTCAACATTGTGTCATAACCTACATGGGAAAAGGATCCGAAGAAGAATAGATATATGTATATGTTTGAAAGAACCACATCTTGCACACCTAGAACACACAAAACATTGTAAACAAATTTGCTGTGATAAAAAATAAAAATTAAGGTAAAAATACGAACCACAAGTAATGAGACATAAACATAAAGGGCTTTTTCCTGGCACATTCCATTCTAATTTACAACCTACAACACCACTTCCATTAAGGCTCTGCTGCCCTAGTACCCAGATTTGGGAATGGAGAAATGCTGCCTCCTTGTGGCCGGTTCCCACAACAGCAGCTTTAAACCCATTGCTGAAGGTCACTGAATAGTCACCAAACTTGCAGTTCTGTAAATGACACCTGCCCTCCAAAAAAATCCTGGGGTCAAAAATCGACCAAAAACTTCAAAAGAGGGCAAACTTCCGAGAAGACAATTTCAAGACGCATATTGTACTCACACTATTTTCTTTCTTTCTTTTTAACAGCAAAGGAAAAGGCGTGGAAAAATGATGAATTTTAGGAATTTTTAAAGACATGCAAACCCAAATTGCAAAACCCTATCAGCTCACAGCAGTCAGAATGGTCATTAGCAAAAAGCTGCAAACAATACCTGCTGAAGGGATTTTGGAGAAATGCGTACCCTCGGTTCTAAGGGGCACAAGGTAAGAGCCACTAGTGAAAACACAATGGAGGTGCTTTGAAAAGGGAAACTTTGAGCTACCAGTCAATCAATCTCACCCAATGCTGGGCCTATACCCTGAGAAAATGAGAAGCAAAAAGTCACATGCTGGGGGATTCCCTGGTGACGCAGTGGTTGAGAATCTGCCTGCCAATGCAGGGGACACGGGTTCGGGCCCTGGTCTGGGAAGATCCCACATGCCACGGAGCAACTAAGCCCGTGAGCCACAACTATTGAGCCTGTGCGTCTGGAGCTTGTGCTCTGGAAAAAGAGAGGCCGCGACAGTGAGAGGCCCACGCACCGCGATGAAGAGTGGCGCCCGCTCGCCACAACTACAGAAAGCCCTCGCGAAGAAGCAACACACCCAAAAATAAATTAATAAATAAATAAAACTTAAAACAAAATGTCACAGGCAGGCAGTCCTACACTACAGCAATGTTTATCATAGCCAACACTTGGAAGCAATGAAAATGTCCATCAACAGAGGAATGCACCAAGAAGAAGTGGTCCATGTACACATTGGAATATTACTCCAATTAAAAATATAAATTAAAATTAAATAACAAATAAAAGTAAGGAGACATCAGCTTTTGTGGGTTTATCCGGGCACATTCCACTCTAATTTATAAGCGAGGAACACCACTGGGCGGGAGGTTTGTTTCCCTAGTTTCCAGAGTGGGGAACGTAGAAAGGATGCCGCCCTCTGGACATTACCTGCAAAAGCAGCTTTAAAGCCTGTGCTAATGGTCACTTCATATGAACAACTACTGCAGGGCTGTAACTGAAACCTGCCCTCAAAATGTCTTGAGGGAGGGAATGGCCAAAACCTTTCAAATTGTGACACATACTTTAAGAAAACACTTTGAAGAACTAAGCTATAATCACACTTTGAAAAATAAAAAGGACATCTCTTAAAGCTCAATTTCAACAGATTATGAGACACATGCAAATTCAACCACAAAGAGGTATCAGCTCACACCAGTCAGAAGAACCATCAGCAAGTCAACTATAAACAATAAATGCTGAAGGTGTTGTGGAGAAATGCATACCCTCCACTTTAAGAGGGACGAAACCTGGAAAGAGCCACTAATGAGAATAGAATGGAGGAGCCTTTAAAAGGTAAACATTGAGCTACCAAATGATCCACCAGGCCCATTCCTGGACCTAGAAACTAAGAGGACAGAATTGGAAAGACACAGGCTGGCAAATCTGCACTGCACCGTATTACTCTAGCCAAGATATGGAAGTAACCAAAAAGTTCACCAACAGATGGGTGGACATAGAAGAACTGCTACATGTCGAGATGGAATATTAGCTAGCAAAGAAACGAAAAACTGCCATTTGCAGCACCATAGGTGAGTCTACAAGTAATCACGCAACTTGCGGTAAGTGAGAAAGCGAAAGACACATGTCCTATCATATCACGTAAAGGTGTTACCTAAAAACTGATACCAATGAAGATACTTCCACAGAGAAAGGCAAACAAAGATTCATTAAACAATCTTTTGGTCCACCAAATGGAAAGGTGTGAGGACTGGATACATTACGACATTGGGCTTAACAGAGATATACAAACACATGCGAAATATATAATCACCAAAACCTACGGAATACCAAGAGAACACTACTGAAAATTGTGTCATAACCTACATGGGAAAAGGATCCGAAGAAGAATAGATATATGTATATGTGTGAAAGAACCACATCTTGCACACCTAGAACACACAAAACATTGTAAACAAATTTGCTGTGATAAAAAATAAAAATTAAGGTAAAAATACGAACCAGAAGTAATGAGACATAAACATAAAGGGCTTTTTCCTGGCACATTCCATTCTAATTTACAACCTACAACACCACTTCCATTAAGGCTCTGCTTCCCTAGTACCCAGATTTGGGAATGGAGAAATGCTGCCTCCTTTGGCCGGTTCCCACAACAGCAGCTTTAAACCCATTGCTAAAGGTCACTGAATAGTCACCAAACTTGCAGTTCTGTAAATGACACCTGCCCTCCAAAAAAATCCTGGGGTCAAAAATCGACCAAAAAATTCAAGAGGACAAAATTCTGAGAAGACAATTTCAAGACGTATATTGTACTCACACTATTTTCTTTCTTTCTTTTTTTAACAGAAAAGGAAAAGGCGTGGGAAAATCATGAATTTTAGGGAGTTTTAAAGACATGCAAACCCGAATTACAAAACCCTATCAGCTCACAGCGGTCAGAATGGTCATTAGTAAAAAGCTGCAAACAATACATGCTGAAGGGATTTTGGAGAAATGCGTACCCTCCATTCTAAGGGGGACCTGGTAAGAGCCACTACTGAAAACACAATGGAGGTGCTTTTAAAAGGGAAACTTTGAGCTACCACTCAGTCAATCACAGCCACTGCTGGGCCTATACCCTGAGAAAATGAGAATCTAAAAGTCACATGCTGGGGGTTTCCTTGGTGGCGTAGTGGTTGAGGATCTGCCTGCCAACGCAAGGGACACGGGTTCAAGCCCTGGTCTGGGAAGATCCCACATGCCGCGGAGCAACTAAGCCCGTGAGCCACAACTATTGAGCCTGCGCATCTGGAGCTTGTGCTCCGGAGCAAGAGAGGCCGCGACAGTGAGAAGCCCGCACAACGCGATGAAGAGTGGCCCCCGCTTGCTGCATCTATAGAAAGCCCTCACGAAGACCCAACACATCCAAAATTAAATAAATACATAAATAAAACGGAAAACAAAAAGTCACAGGCAGGCAGTCCTACACTCCAGCAATGTTTATCATAGCCAACACTAGGAAGCAACGAAAATGTCCATCAACAGAGGAATGCACCAAGAAGAAGTGGTCCATGTACATATTGGAATATTACTCCAATAAAACATATAAATTAAAATTAAATAACAAATGAAAGTAAGAGACATCAGCTTTTGTGGGTTTATCCGGGCACATTCCACTCTAATTTATAAGCGAGGAACACCACTGGCCGGGAGGTCTGTTTCCCAAGTTTCCAGAGTGGGGAACATAGAAAGGATGCCGCCCTCTGGACATTACCTGCAAAAGCAGCTTTAAAGCCTGTGCTAATGGTCACTTCATTTGAACGACTACTGCAGGGCTGTAACTGAAAGCTGCCCTCAAAATTTCTTGAGGGAGGGAATGGCCAGAACATTTCAAATTGTAACACATACTTTAAGAAAACACTTTGACGAACTAAGCTGTAATCACACTTTAAAAAATAAAAAGGACATGTCTTAAAACTCAATTTCAACGGATTATGAGACACATGCAAATTCAACCACAAAGAGGTATCAGCTCACACCAGTCAGAAGAACCATCAGCAAGTCAACTATAAACAATAAATGCTAAACGTGTTGTGGAGAAATGCATACCCTCCACTTTAAGAGGGACGAAACCTGGAAAGAGCCACTAATGAGAACAGAAGAGAGGTGCCTTTAAAAGGTAAACATTGAGCTACCAAATGATCCAGCAGGCCCATTCCTGGACCTAGAACCTAAGAAGACAGAATTGGAATGACACAGGCAGGCAAATCTGCACTGCACAGTATTACTCTAGCCAAGATATGGAAGTAACCAAAAAGTTCACCAACAGTTGGGTGGACATAGAAGAACTGCTACATGTCGAGATGGAATATTAACTAGCGAAAAAATGAAACAATGCCATTTGCAGCACCATAGGTGAGTCTACAAGTAATCACGCAACTTGTGGTGAGAAAGCGAAAGACACATGTCCTATCATATCACTTAGAGGTGTTACCTAAAAACTGATACCAATGAAGATATTTCCACAGAGAAAGGCAATCACAGATTCATTAAACAATCTTATGGTTCACCAAATGGAAAGGTGTGAGGATTGGATACGTTACGACATTGGGCTTAACAGAGATATACAAACACATGTGAAATATATAATCACCAAAGACCTACGGAACACCAAGAGAACACTACTCAACATTGTGTCATAACCTACATGGGAAAAGGATCCGAAGAAGAATAGATATATGTATATGTTTGAAAGAACCACATCTTGCACACCTAGAACACACAAAACATTGTAAACAAATTTGCTGTGATAAAAAATAAAAATTAAGGTAAAAATACGAACCACAAGTAATGAGACATAAACATAAAGGGCTTTTTCCTGGCACATTCCATTCTAATTTACAACCTACAACACCACTTCCATTAAGGCTCTGCTGCCCTAGTACCCAGATTTGGGAATGGAGAAATGCTGCCTCCTTGTGGCCGGTTCCCACAACAGCAGCTTTAAACCCATTGCTGAAGGTCACTGAATAGTCACCAAACTTGCAGTTCTGTAAATGACACCTGCCCTGCAAGAAAATCCTGGGGTCAAAAATCGACCAAAAACTTCAAAAGAGGGCAAACTTCCGAGAAGACAATTTCAAGACGCATATTGTACTCACACTATTTTCTTTCTTTCTTTTTAACAGCAAAGGAAAAGGCGTGGAAAAATGATGAATTTTAGGAATTTTTAAAGACATGCAAACCCAAATTGCAAAACCCTATCAGCTCACAGCAGTCAGAATGGTCATTAGCAAAAAGCTGCAAACAATACCTGCTGAAGGGATTTTGGAGAAATGCGTACCCTCGGTTCTAAGGGGCACAAGGTAAGAGCCACTAGTGAAAACACAATGGAGGTGCTTTGAAAAGGGAAACTTTGAGCTACCAGTCAATCAATCTCACCCAATGCTGGGCCTATACCCTGAGAAAATGAGAAGCAAAAAGTCACATGCTGGGGGATTCCCTGGTGACGCAGTGGTTGAGAATCTGCCTGCCAATGCAGGGGACACGGGTTCGGGCCCTGGTCTGGGAAGATCCCACATGCCACGGAGCAACTAAGCCCGTGAGCCACAACTATTGAGCCTGTGCGTCTGGAGCTTGTGCTCTGGAAAAAGAGAGGCCGCGACAGTGAGAGGCCCACGCACCGCGATGAAGAGTGGCGCCCGCTCGCCGCAACTACAGAAAGCCCTCGTGAAGAAGCAACACAGCCAAAAATAAATTAATAAATAAATAAAACTTAAAATGTCACAGGCAGGCAGTCCTACACTACAGCAATGTTTATCATAGCCAACACTTGGAAGCAATGAAAATGTCCATCAACAGAGGAATGCACCAAGAAGAAGTGGTCCATGTACACATTGGAATATTACTCCAATTAAAAATATAAATTAAAATTAAATAACAAATAAAAGTAAGGAGACATCAGCTTTTGTGGGTTTATCCGGGCACATTCCACTCTAATTTATAAGCGAGGAACACCACTGGGCGGGAGGTCTGTTTCCCTAGTTTCCAGAGTGGGGAACGTAGAAAGGATGCCGCCCTCTGGCCATTACCTGCAAAAGCAGCTTTAAAGCCTGTGCTAATGGTCACTTCATATGAACAACTACTGCAGGGCTGTAACTGAAACCTGCCCTCAAAATGTCTTGAGGGAGGGAATGGCCAAAACCTTTCAAATTGTGACACATACTTTAAGAAAACACTTTGAAGAACTAAGCTATAATCACACTTTGAAAAATAAAAAGGACATCTCT
This sequence comes from Balaenoptera borealis, assembly GCF_965194805.1. Classification (NCBI taxonomy): domain Eukaryota; kingdom Metazoa; phylum Chordata; class Mammalia; order Artiodactyla; family Balaenopteridae; genus Balaenoptera; species Balaenoptera borealis. Next base: position 375,836 of record NW_028123617.1, read on the forward strand.
TAAAGCTCAATTTCAACAGATTATGAGACACATGCAAATTCAACCACAAAGAGGTATCAGCTCACACCAGTCAGAAGAACCATCAGCAAGTCAACTATAAACAATAAATGCTGAAGGTGTTGTGGAGAAATGCATACCCTCCACTTTAAGAGGGACGAAACCTGGAAAGAGCCACTAATGAGAATAGAATGGAGGAGCCTTTAAAAGGTAAACATTGAGCTACCAAATGATCCACCAGGCCCATTCCTGGACCTAGAAACTAAGAGGACAGAATTGGAAAGACACAGGCTGGCAAATCTGCACTGCACCGTATTACTCTAGCCAAGATATGGAAGTAACCAAAAAGTTCACCAACAGATGGGTGGACATAGAAGAACTGCTACATGTCGAGATGGAATATTAGCTAGCAAAGAAACGAAAAACTGCCATTTGCAGCACCATAGGTGAGTCTACAAGTAATCACGCAACTTGCGGTAAGTGAGAAAGCGAAAGACACATGTCCTATCATATCACGTAAAGGTGTTACCTAAAAACTGATACCAATGAAGATACTTCCACAGAGAAAGGCAAACAAAGATTCATTAAACAATCTTTTGGTCCACCAAATGGAAAGGTGTGAGGACTGGATACATTACGACATTGGGCTTAACAGAGATATACAAACACATGCGAAATATATAATCACCAAAACCTACGGAATACCAAGAGAACACTACTGAAAATTGTGTCATAACCTACATGGGAAAAGGATCCGAAGAAGAATAGATATATGTATATGTGTGAAAGAACCACATCTTGCACACCTAGAACACACAAAACATTGTAAACAAATTTGCTGTGATAAAAAATAAAAATTAAGGTAAAAATACGAACCAGAAGTAATGAGACATAAACATAAAGGGCTTTTTCCTGGCACATTCCATTCTAATTTACAACCTACAACACCACTTCCATTAAGGCTCTGCTTCCCTAGTACCCAGATTTGGGAATGGAGAAATGCTGCCTCCTTTGGCCGGTTCCCACAACAGCAGCTTTAAACCCATTGCTAAAGGTCACTGAATAGTCACCAAACTTGCAGTTCTGTAAATGACACCTGCCCTCCAAAAAAATCCTGGGGTCAAAAATCGACCAAAAAATTCAAGAGGACAAAATTCTGAGAAGACAATTTCAAGACGTATATTGTACTCACACTATTTTCTTTCTTTCTTTTTTTAACAGAAAAGGAAAAGGCGTGGGAAAATCATGAATTTTAGGGAGTTTTAAAGACATGCAAACCCGAATTACAAAACCCTATCAGCTCACAGCGGTCAGAATGGTCATTAGTAAAAAGCTGCAAACAATACATGCTGAAGGGATTTTGGAGAAATGCGTACCCTCCATTCTAAGGGGGACCTGGTAAGAGCCACTACTGAAAACACAATGGAGGTGCTTTTAAAAGGGAAACTTTGAGCTACCACTCAGTCAATCACAGCCACTGCTGGGCCTATACCCTGAGAAAATGAGAATCTAAAAGTCACATGCTGGGGGTTTCCTTGGTGGCGTAGTGGTTGAGGATCTGCCTGCCAACGCAAGGGACACGGGTTCAAGCCCTGGTCTGGGAAGATCCCACATGCCGCGGAGCAACTAAGCCCGTGAGCCACAACTATTGAGCCTGCGCATCTGGAGCTTGTGCTCCGGAGCAAGAGAGGCCGCGACAGTGAGAAGCCCGCACAACGCGATGAAGAGTGGCCCCCGCTTGCTGCATCTATAGAAAGCCCTCACGAAGACCCAACACATCCAAAATTAAATAAATACATAAATAAAACGGAAAACAAAAAGTCACAGGCAGGCAGTCCTACACTCCAGCAATGTTTATCATAGCCAACACTAGGAAGCAACGAAAATGTCCATCAACAGAGGAATGCACCAAGAAGAAGTGGTCCATGTACATATTGGAATATTACTCCAATAAAACATATAAATTAAAATTAAATAACAAATGAAAGTAAGAGACATCAGCTTTTGTGGGTTTATCCGGGCACATTCCACTCTAATTTATAAGCGAGGAACACCACTGGCCGGGAGGTCTGTTTCCCAAGTTTCCAGAGTGGGGAACATAGAAAGGATGCCGCCCTCTGGACATTACCTGCAAAAGCAGCTTTAAAGCCTGTGCTAATGGTCACTTCATTTGAACGACTACTGCAGGGCTGTAACTGAAAGCTGCCCTCAAAATTTCTTGAGGGAGGGAATGGCCAGAACATTTCAAATTGTAACACATACTTTAAGAAAACACTTTGACGAACTAAGCTGTAATCACACTTTAAAAAATAAAAAGGACATGTCTTAAAACTCAATTTCAACGGATTATGAGACACATGCAAATTCAACCACAAAGAGGTATCAGCTCACACCAGTCAGAATAACCATCAGCAAGTCAACTATAAACAATAAATGCTAAACGTGTTGTGGAGAAATGCATACCCTCCACTTTAAGAGGGACAAACCTGGAAAGAGCCACTAATGAGAACAGAAGAGAGGTGCCTTTAAAAGGTAAACATTGAGCTACCAAATGATCCAGCAGGCCCATTCCTGGACCTAGAACCTAAGAAGACAGAATTGGAATGACACAGGCAGGCAAATCTGCACTGCACAGTATTACTCTAGCCAAGATATGGAAGTAACCAAAAAGTTCACCAACAGTTGGGTGGACATAGAAGAACTGCTACATGTCGAGATGGAATATTAGCTAGCGAAAAAATGAAACAATGCCATTTGCAGCACCATAGGTGAGTCTACAAGTAATCACGCAACTTGTGGTGAGAAAGCGAAAGACACATGTCCTATCATATCACTTAGAGGTGTTACCTAAAAACTGATACCAATGAAGATATTTCCACAGAGAAAGGCAATCAGAGATTCATTAAATAATCTTATGGTTCACCAAATGGAAAGGTGTGAGGATTGGATACGTTACGACATTGGGCTTAACAGAGATATACAAACACATGTGAAATATATAATCACCAAAGACCTACGGAACACCAAGAGAACACTACTCAACATTGTGTCATAACCTACATGGGAAAAGGATCCGAAGAAGAATAGATATATGTATATGTTTGAAAGAACCACATCTTGCACACCTAGAACACACAAAACATTGTAAACAAATTTGCTGTGATAAAAAATAAAAATTAAGGTAAAAATACGAACCACAAGTAATGAGACATAAACATAAAGGGCTTTTTCCTGGCACATTCCATTCTAATTTACAACCTACAACACCACTTCCATTAAGGCTCTGCTGCCCTAGTACCCAGATTTGGGAATGGAGAAATGCTGCCTCCTTGTGGCCGGTTCCCACAACAGCAGCTTTAAACCCATTGCTGAAGGTCACTGAATAGTCACCAAACTTGCAGTTCTGTAAATGACACCTGCCCTGCAAGAAAATCCTGGGGTCAAAAATCGACCAAAAACTTCAAAAGAGGGCAAACTTCCGAGAAGACAATTTCAAGACGCATATTGTACTCACACTATTTTCTTTCTTTCTTTTTAACAGCAAAGGAAAAGGCGTGGAAAAATGATGAATTTTAGGAATTTTTAAAGACATGCAAACCCAAATTGCAAAACCCTATCAGCTCACAGCAGTCAGAATGGTCATTAGCAAAAAGCTGCAAACAATACCTGCTGAAGGGATTTTGGAGAAATGCGTACCCTCGGTTCTAAGGGGCACAAGGTAAGAGCCACTAGTGAAAACACAATGGAGGTGCTTTGAAAAGGGAAACTTTGAGCTACCAGTCAATCAATCTCACCCAATGCTGGGCCTATACCCTGAGAAAATGAGAAGCAAAAAGTCACATGCTGGGGGATTCCCTGGTGACGCAGTGGTTGAGAATCTGCCTGCCAATGCAGGGGACACGGGTTCGGGCCCTGGTCTGGGAAGATCCCACATGCCACGGAGCAACTAAGCCCGTGAGCCACAACTATTGAGCCTGTGCGTCTGGAGCTTGTGCTCTGGAAAAAGAGAGGCCGCGACAGTGAGAGGCCCACGCACCGCGATGAAGAGTGGCGCCCGCTCGCCGCAACTACAGAAAGCCCTCGTGAAGAAGCAACACAGCCAAAAATAAATTAATAAATAAATAAAACTTAAAATGTCACAGGCAGGCAGTCCTACACTACAGCAATGTTTATCATAGCCAACACTTGGAAGCAATGAAAATGTCCATCAACAGAGGAATGCACCAAGAAGAAGTGGTCCATGTACACATTGGAATATTACTCCAATTAAAAATATAAATTAAAATTAAATAACAAATAAAAGTAAGGAGACATCAGCTTTTGTGGGTTTATCCGGGCACATTCCACTCTAATTTATAAGCGAGGAACACCACTGGGCGGGAGGTCTGTTTCCCTAGTTTCCAGAGTGGGGAACGTAGAAAGGATGCCGCCCTCTGGCCATTACCTGCAAAAGCAGCTTTAAAGCCTGTGCTAATGGTCACTTCATATGAACAACTACTGCAGGGCTGTAACTGAAACCTGCCCTCAAAATGTCTTGAGGGAGGGAATGGCCAAAACCTTTCAAATTGTGACACATACTTTAAGAAAACACTTTGAAGAACTAAGCTATAATCACACTTTGAAAAATAAAAAGGACATCTCTTAAAGCTCAATTTCAACAGATTATGAGACACATGCAAATTCAACCACAAAGAGGTATCAGCTCACACCAGTCAGAAGAACCATCAGCAAGTCAACTATAAACAATAAATGCTGAAGGTGTTGTGGAGAAATGCATACCCTCCACTTTAAGAGGGACGAAACCTGGAAAGAGCCACTAATGAGAATAGAATGGAGGAGCCTTTAAAAGGTAAACATTGAGCTACCAAATGATCCACCAGGCCCATTCCTGGACCTAGAAACTAAGAGGACAGAATTGGAAAGACACAGGCTGGCAAATCTGCACTGCACCGTATTACTCTAGCCAAGATATGGAAGTAACCAAAAAGTTCACCAACAGTTGGGTGGACATAGAAGAACTGCTACATGTCGAGATGGAATATTAGCTAGCGAAAAAATGAAACAATGCCATTTGCAGCACCATAGGTGAGTCTACAAGTAATCACGCAACTTGTGGTGAGAAAGCGAAAGACACATGTCCTATCATATCACTTAGAGGTGTTACCTAAAAACTGATACCAATGAAGATATTTCCACAGAGAAAGGCAATCAGAGATTCATTAAATAATCTTATGGTTCACCAAATGGAAAGGTGTGAGGATTGGATACGTTACGACATTGGGCTTAACAGAGATATACAAACACATGTGAAATATATAATCACCAAAGACCTACGGAACACCAAGAGAACACTACTCAACATTGTGTCATAACCTACATGGGAAAAGGATCCGAAGAAGAATAGATATATGTATATGTTTGAAAGAACCACATCTTGCACACCTAGAACACACAAAACATTGTAAACAAATTTGCTGTGATAAAAAATAAAAATTAAGGTAAAAATACGAACCACAAGTAATGAGACATAAACATAAAGGGCTTTTTCCTGGCACATTCCATTCTAATTTACAACCTACAACACCACTTCCATTAAGGCTCTGCTGCCCTAGTACCCAGATTTGGGAATGGAGAAATGCTGCCTCCTTGTGGCCGGTTCCCACAACAGCAGCTTTAAACCCATTGCTGAAGGTCACTGAATAGTCACCAAACTTGCAGTTCTGTAAATGACACCTGCCCTGCAAGAAAATCCTGGGGTCAAAAATCGACCAAAAACTTCAAAAGAGGGCAAACTTCCGAGAAGACAATTTCAAGACGCATATTGTACTCACACTATTTTCTTTCTTTCTTTTTAACAGCAAAGGAAAAGGCGTGGAAAAATGATGAATTTTAGGAATTTTTAAAGACATGCAAACCCAAATTGCAAAACCCTATCAGCTCACAGCAGTCAGAATGGTCATTAGCAAAAAGCTGCAAACAATACCTGCTGAAGGGATTTTGGAGAAATGCGTACCCTCGGTTCTAAGGGGCACAAGGTAAGAGCCACTAGTGAAAACACAATGGAGGTGCTTTGAAAAGGGAAACTTTGAGCTACCAGTCAATCAATCTCACCCAATGCTGGGCCTATACCCTGAGAAAATGAGAAGCAAAAAGTCACATGCTGGGGGATTCCCTGGTGACGCAGTGGTTGAGAATCTGCCTGCCAATGCAGGGGACACGGGTTCGGGCCCTGGTCTGGGAAGATCCCACATGCCACGGAGCAACTAAGCCCGTGAGCCACAACTATTGAGCCTGTGCGTCTGGAGCTTGTGCTCTGGAAAAAGAGAGGCCGCGACAGTGAGAGGCCCACGCACCACGATGAAGAGTGGCGCCCGCTCGCCGCAACTACAGAAAGCCCTCGTGAAGAAGCAACACAGCCAAAAATAAATTAATAAATAAATAAAACTTAAAATGTCACAGGCAGGCAGTCCTACACTACAGCAATGTTTATCATAGCCAACACTTGGAAGCAATGAAAATGTCCATCAACAGAGGAATGCACCAAGAAGAAGTGGTCCATGTACACATTGGAATATTACTCCAATTAAAAATATAAATTAAAATTAAATAACAAATAAAAGTAAGGAGACATCAGCTTTTGTGGGTTTATCCGGGCACATTCCACTCTAATTTATAAGCGAGGAACACCACTGGGCGGGAGGTCTGTTTCCCTAGTTTCCAGAGTGGGGAACGTAGAAAGGATGCCGCCCTCTGGCCATTACCTGCAAAAGCAGCTTTAAAGCCTGTGCTAATGGTCACTTCATATGAACAACTACTGCAGGGCTGTAACTGAAACCTGCCCTCAAAATGTCTTGAGGGAGGGAATGGCCAAAACCTTTCAAATTGTGACACATACTTTAAGAAAACACTTTGAAGAACTAAGCTATAATCACACTTTGAAAAATAAAAAGGACATCTCTTAAAGCTCAATTTCAACAGATTATGAGACACATGCAAATTCAACCACAAAGAGGTATCAGCTCACACCAGTCAGAAGAACCATCAGCAAGTCAACTATAAACAATAAATGCTGAAGGTGTTGTGGAGAAATGCATACCCTCCACTTTAAGAGGGACGAAACCTGGAAAGAGCCACTAATGAGAATAGAATGGAGGAGCCTTTAAAAGGTAAACATTGAGCTACCAAATGATCCACCAGGCCCATTCCTGGACCTAGAAACTAAGAGGACAGAATTGGAAAGACACAGGCTGGCAAATCTGCACTGCACCGTATTACTCTAGCCAAGATATGGAAGTAACCAAAAAGTTCACCAACAGATGGGTGGACATAGAAGAACTGCTACATGTCGAGATGGAATATTAGCTAGCAAAGAAACGAAAAACTGCCATTTGCAGCACCATAGGTGAGTCTACAAGTAATCACGCAACTTGCGGTAAGTGAGAAAGCGAAAGACACATGTCCTATCATATCACGTAAAGGTGTTACCTAAAAACTGATACCAATGAAGATACTTCCACAGAGAAAGGCAAACAAAGATTCATTAAACAATCTTTTGGTCCACCAAATGGAAAGGTGTGAGGACTGGATACATTACGACATTGGGCTTAACAGAGATATACAAACACATGCGAAATATATAATCACCAAAACCTACGGAATACCAAGAGAACACTACTGAAAATTGTGTCATAACCTACATGGGAAAAGGATCCGAAGAAGAATAGATATATGTATATGTGTGAAAGAACCACATCTTGCACACCTAGAACACACAAAACATTGTAAACAAATTTGCTGTGATAAAAAATAAAAATTAAGGTAAAAATACGAACCACAAGTAATGAGACATAAACATAAAGGGCTTTTTCCTGGCACATTCCATTCTAATTTACAACCTACAACACCACTTCCATTAAGGCTCTGCTTCCCTAGTACCCAGATTTGGGAATGGAGAAATGCTGCCTCCTTTGGCCGGTTCCCACAACAGCGGCTTTAAACCCATTGCTAAAGGTCACTGAATAGTCACCAAACTTGCAGTTCTGTAAATGACACCTGCCCTCCAAAAAAATCCTGGGGTCAAAAATCGACCAAAAAATTCAAGAGGACAAAATTCTGAGAAGACAATTTCAAGACGTATATTGTACTCACACTATTTTCTTTCTTTCTTTTTTTAACAGAAAAGGAAAAGGCGTGGGAAAATCATGAATTTTAGGGATTTTTAAAGACATGCAAACCCGAATTACAAAACCCTATCAGCTCACAGCGGTCAGAATGGTCATTAGTAAAAAGCTGCAAACAATACATGCTGAAGGGATTTTGGAGAAATGCGTACCCTCCATTCTAAGGGGGACCTGGTAAGAGCCACTACTGAAAACACAATGGAGGTGCTTTTAAAAGGGAAACTTTGAGCTACCACTCAGTCAATCACAGCCACTGCTGGGCCTATACCCTGAGAAAATGAGAATCTAAAAGTCACATGCTGGGGGTTTCCTTGGTGGCGTAGTGGTTGAGAATCTGCCTGCCAACGCAAGGGACACGGGTTCAAGCCCTGGTCTGGGAAGATCCCACATGCCGCGGAGCAACTAAGCCCGTGAGCCACAACTATTGAGCCTGCGCATCTGGAGCTTGTGCTCCGGAGCAAGAGAGGCCGCGACAGTGAGAAGCCCGCACAACGCGATGAAGAGTGGCCCCCGCTTGCTGCATCTATAGAAAGCCCTCACGAAGACCCAACACATCCAAAATTAAATAAATACATAAATAAAACTGAAAACAAAAAGTCACAGGCAGGCAGTCCTACACTCCAGCAATGTTTATCATAGCCAACACTAGGAAGCAACGAAAATGTCCATCAACAGAGGAATGCACCAAGAAGAAGTGGTCCATGTACATATTGGAATATTACTCCAATAAAACATATAAATTAAAATTAAATAACAAATGAAAGTAAGAGACATCAGCTTTTGTGGGTTTATCCGGGCACATTCCACTCTAATTTATAAGCGAGGAACACCACTGGCCGGGAGGTCTGTTTCCCAAGTTTCCAGAGTGGGGAACATAGAAAGGATGCCGCCCTCTGGACATTACCTGCAAAAGCAGCTTTAAAGCCTGTGCTAATGGTCACTTCATTTGAACGACTACTGCAGGGCTGTAACTGAAAGCTGCCCTCAAAATTTCTTGAGGGAGGGAATGGCCAGAACATTTCAAATTGTAACACATACTTTAAGAAAACACTTTGACGAACTAAGCTGTAATCACACTTTAAAAAATAAAAAGGACATGTCTTAAAACTCAATTTCAACGGATTATGAGACACATGCAAATTCAACCACAAAGAGGTATCAGCTCACACCAGTCAGAATAACCATCAGCAAGTCAACTATAAACAATAAATGCTAAACGTGTTGTGGAGAAATGCATACCCTCCACTTTAAGAGGGACGAAACCTGGAAAGAGCCACTAATGAGAACAGAAGAGAGGTGCCTTTAAAAGGTAAACATTGAGCTACCAAATGATCCAGCAGGCCCATTCCTGGACCTAGAACCTAAGAAGACAGAATTGGAATGACACAGGCAGGCAAATCTGCACTGCACAGTATTACTCTAGCCAAGATATGGAAGTAACCAAAAAGTTCACCAACAGTTGGGTGGACATAGAAGAACTGCTACATGTCGAGATGGAATATTAGCTAGCGAAAAAATGAAACAATGCCATTTGCAGCACCATAGGTGAGTCTACAAGCAATCACGCAACTTGTGGTGAGAAAGCGAAAGACACATGTCCTATCATATCACTTAGAGGTGTTACCTAAAAACTGATACCAATGAAGATATTTCCACAGAGAAAGGCAATCACAGATTCATTAAACAATCTTATGGTTCACCAAATGGAAAGGTGTGGGGATTGGATACGTTACGACATTGGGCTTAACAGAGATATACAAACACATGTGAAATATATAATCACCAAAGACCTACGGAACACCAAGAGAACACTACTCAACATTGTGTCATAACCTACATGGGAAAAGGATCCGAAGAAGAATAGATATATGTATATGTTTGAAAGAACCACATCTTGCACACCTAGAACACACAAAACATTGTAAACAAATTTGCTGTGATAAAAAATAAAAATTAAGGTAAAAATACGAACCACAAGTAATGAGACATAAACATAAAGGGCTTTTTCCTGGCACATTCCATTCTAATTTACAACCTACAACACCACTTCCATTAAGGCTCTGCTGCCCTAGTACCCAGATTTGGGAATGGAGAAATGCTGCCTCCTTGTGGCCGGTTCCCACAACAGCAGCTTTAAACCCATTGCTGAAGGTCACTGAATAGTCACCAAACTTGCAGTTCTGTAAATGACACCTGCCCTGCAAGAAAATCCTGGGGTCAAAAATCGACCAAAAACTTCAAAAGAGGGCAAACTTCCGAGAAGACAATTTCAAGACGCATATTGTACTCACACTATTTTCTTTCTTTCTTTTTAACAGCAAAGGAAAAGGCGTGGAAAAATGATGAATTTTAGGAATTTTTAAAGACATGCAAACCCAAATTGCAAAACCCTATCAGCTCACAGCAGTCAGAATGTTCATTAGCAAAAAGCTGCAAACAATACCTGCTGAAGGGATTTTGGAGAAATGCGTACCCTCGGTTCTAAGGGGCACAAGGTAAGAGCCACTAGTGAAAACACAATGGAGGTGCTTTGAAAAGGGAAACTTTGAGCTACCAGTCAATCAATCTCACCCAATGCTGGGCCTATACCCTGAGAAAATGAGAAGCAAAAAGTCACATGCTGGGGGATTCCCTGGTGACGCAGTGGTTGAGAATCTGCCTGCCAATGCAGGGGACACGGGTTCGGGCCCTGGTCTGGGAAGATCCCACATGCCACGGAGCAACTAAGCCCGTGAGCCACAACTATTGAGCCTGTGCGTCTGGAGCTTCTGCTCTGGAAAAAGAGAGGCCGCGACAGTGAGAGGCCCACGCACCGCGATGAAGAGTGGCGCCCACTCGCCGCAACTACAGAAAGCCCTCGCGAAGAAGCAACACACCCAAAAATAAATTAATAAATAAATAAAACTTAAAACAAAATGTCACAGGCAGGCAGTCCTACACTACAGCAATGTTTATCATAGCCAACACTTGGAAGCAATGAAAATGTCCATCAACAGAGGAATGCACCAAGAAGAAGTGCTCCATGTACACACTGGAATATTACTCCAATTAAAAATATAAATTAAAATTAAATAACAAATAAAAGTAAGGAGACATCAGCTTTTGTGGGTTTATCCGGGCACATTCCACTCTAATTTATAAGCGAGGAACACCACTGGGTGGGAGGTCTGTTTCCCTAGTTTCCAGAGTGGGGAACGTAGAAAGGATGCCGCCCTCTGGCCATTACCTGCAAAAGCAGCTTTAAAGCCTGTGCTAATGGTCACTTCATATGAACAACTACTGCAGGGCTGTAACTCAAACCTGCCCTCCAAATGTCTTGAGGGAGGGAATGGCCAAAACCTTTCAAATTGTGACACATACTTTAAGAAAACACTTTGAAGAACTAAGCTATAATCACACTTTGAAAAATAAAAAGGACATCTCTTAAAGCTCAATTTCAACAGATTATGAGACACATGCAAATTCAACCACAAAGAGGTATCAGCTCACACCAGTCAGAAGAACCATCAGCAAGTCAACTATAAACAATAAATGCTGAAGGTGTTGTGGAGAAATGCATACCCTCCACTTTAAGAGGGACGAAACCTGGAAAGAGCCACTAATGAGAATAGAATGGAGGAGCCTTTAAAAGGTAAACATTGAGCTACCAAATGATCCACCAGGCCCATTCCTGGACCTAGAAACTAAGAGGACAGAATTGGAAAGACACAGGCTGGCAAATCTGCACTGCACCGTATTACTCTAGCCAAGATATGGAAGTAACCAAAAAGTTCACCAACAGATGGGTGGACATAGAAGAACTGCTACATGTCGAGATGGAATATTAGCTAGCAAAGAAACGAAAAACTGCCATTTGCAGCACCATAGGTGAGTCTACAAGTAATCACGCAACTTGCGGTAAGTGAGAAAGCGAAAGACACATGTCCTATCATATCACGTAAAGGTGTTACCTAAAAACTGATACCAATGAAGATACTTCCACAGAGAAAGGCAAACAAAGATTCATTAAACAATCTTTTGGTCCACCAAATGGAAAGGTGTGAGGACTGGATACATTACGACATTGGGCTTAACAGAGATATACAAACACATGCGAAATATATAATCACCAAAACCTACGGAATACCAAGAGAACACTACTGAAAATTGTGTCATAACCTACATGGGAAAAGGATCCGAAGAAGAATAGATATATGTATATGTGTGAAAGAACCACATCTTGCACACCTAGAACACACAAAACATTGTAAACAAATTTGCTGTGATAAAAAATAAAAATTAAGGTAAAAATACGAACCACAAGTAATGAGACATAAACATAAAGGGCTTTTTCCTGGCACATTCCATTCTAATTTACAACCTACAACACCACTTCCATTAAGGCTCTGCTTCCCTAGTACCCAGATTTGGGAATGGAGAAATGCTGCCTCCTTTGGCCGGTTCCCACAACAGCAGCTTTAAACCCATTGCTAAAGGTCACTGAATAGTCACCAAACTTGCAGTTCTGTAAATGACACCTGCCCTCCAAAAAAATCCTGGGGTCAAAAATCGACCAAAAAATTCAAGAGGACAAAATTCTGAGAAGACAATTTCAAGACGTATATTGTACTCACACTATTTTCTTTCTTTCTTTTTTTAACAGAAAAGGAAAAGGCGTGGGAAAATCATGAATTTTAGGGATTTTTAAAGACATGCAAACCCGAATTACAAAACCCTATCAGCTCACAGCGGTCAGAATGGTCATTAGTAAAAAGCTGCAAACAATACATGCTGAAGGGATTTTGGAGAAATGCGTACCCTCCATTCTAAGGGGGACCTGGTAAGAGCCACTACTGAAAACACAATGGAGGTGCTTTTAAAAGGGAAACTTTCAGCTACCACTCAGTCAATCACAGCCACTGCTGGGCCTATACCCTGAGAAAATGAGAATCTAAAAGTCACATGCTGGGGGTTTCCTTGGTGGCGTAGTGGTTGAGAATCTGCCTGCCAACGCAAGGGACACGGGTTCAAGCCCTGGTCTGGGAAGATCCCACATGCCGCGGAGCAACTAAGCCCGTGAGCCACAACTATTGAGCCTGCGCATCTGGAGCTTGTGCTCCGGAGCAAGAGAGGCCACGACAGTGAGAAGCCCGCACAACGCGATGAAGAGTGGCCCCCGCTTGCTGCATCTATAGAAAGCCCTCACGAAGACCCAACACATCCAAAATTAAATAAATACATAAATAAAACTGAAAACAAAAAGTCACAGGCAGGCAGTCCTACACTCCAGCAATGTTTATCATAGCCAACACTAGGAAGCAACGAAAATGTCCATCAACAGAGGAATGCACCAAGAAGAAGTGGTCCATGTACATATTGGAATATTACTCCAATAAAACATATAAATTAAAATTAAATAACAAATGAAAGTAAGAGACATCAGCTTTTGTGGGTTTATCCGGGCACATTCCACTCTAATTTATAAGCGAGGAACACCACTGGCCGGGAGGTCTGTTTCCCAAGTTTCCAGAGTGGGGAACATAGAAAGGATGCCGCCCTCTGGACATTACCTGCAAAAGCAGCTTTAAAGCCTGTGCTAATGGTCACTTCATTTGAACGACTACTGCAGGGCTGTAACTGAAAGCTGCCCTCAAAATTTCTTGAGGGAGGGAATGGCCAGAACATTTCAAATTGTAACACATACTTTAAGAAAACACTTTGACGAACTAAGCTGTAATCACACTTTAAAAAATAAAAAGGACATGTCTTAAAACTCAATTTCAACGGATTATGAGACACATGCAAATTCAACCACAAAGAGGTATCAGCTCACACCAGTCAGAAGAACCATCAGCAAGTCAACTATAAACAATAAATGCTAAACGTGTTGTGGAGAAATGCATACCCTCCACTTTAAGAGGGACGAAACCTGGAAAGAGCCACTAATGAGAACAGAAGAGAGGTGCCTTTAAAAGGTAAACATTGAGCTACCAAATGATCCAGCAGGCCCATTCCTGGACCTAGAACCTAAGAAGACAGAATTGGAATGACACAGGCAGGCAAATCTGCACTGCACAGTATTACTCTAGCCAAGATATGGAAGTAACCAAAAAGTTCACCAACAGTTGGGTGGACATAGAAGAACTGCTACATGTCGAGATGGAATATTAGCTAGCGAAAAAATGAAACAATGCCATTTGCAGCACCATAGGTGAGTCTACAAGTAATCACGCAACTTGTGGTGAGAAAGCGAAAGACACATGTCCTATCATATCACTTAGAGGTGTTACCTAAAAACTGATACCAATGAAGATATTTCCACAGAGAAAGGCAATCACAGATTCATTAAACAATCTTATGGTTCACCAAATGGAAAGGTGTGAGGATTGGATACGTTACGACATTGGGCTTAACAGAGATATACAAACACATGTGAAATATATAATCACCAAAGACCTACGGAACACCAAGAGAACACTACTCAACATTGTGTCATAACCTACATGGGAAAAGGATCCGAAGAAGAATAGATATATGTATATGTTTGAAAGAACCACATCTTGCACACCTAGAACACACAAAACATTGTAAACAAATTTGCTGTGATAAAAAATAAAAATTAAGGTAAAAATACGAACCACAAGTAATGAGACATAAACATAAAGGGCTTTTTCCTGGCACATTCCATTCTAATTTACAACCTACAACACCACTTCCATTAAGGCTCTGCTGCCCTAGTACCCAGATTTGGGAATGGAGAAATGCTGCCTCCTTGTGGCCGGTTCCCACAACAGCAGCTTTAAACCCATTGCTGAAGGTCACTGAATAGTCACCAAACTTGCAGTTCTGTAAATGACACCTGCCCTCCAAAAAAATCCTGGGGTCAAAAATCGACCAAAAACTTCAAAAGAGGGCAAACTTCCGAGAAGACAATTTCAAGACGCATATTGTACTCACACTATTTTCTTTCTTTCTTTTTAACAGCAAAGGAAAAGGCGTGGAAAAATGATGAATTTTAGGAATTTTTAAAGACATGCAAACCCAAATTGCAAAACCCTATCAGCTCACAGCAGTCAGAATGGTCATTAGCAAAAAGCTGCAAACAATACCTGCTGAAGGGATTTTGGAGAAATGCGTACCCTCGGTTCTAAGGGGCACAAGGTAAGAGCCACTAGTGAAAACACAATGGAGGTGCTTTGAAAAGGGAAACTTTGAGCTACCAGTCAATCAATCTCACCCAATGCTGGGCCTATACCCTGAGAAAATGAGAAGCAAAAAGTCACATGCTGGGGGATTCCCTGGTGACGCAGTGGTTGAGAATCTGCCTGCCAATGCAGGGGACACGGGTTCGGGCCCTGGTCTGGGAAGATCCCACATGCCACGGAGCAACTAAGCCCGTGAGCCACAACTATTGAGCCTGTGCGTCTGGAGCTTGTGCTCTGGAAAAAGAGAGGCCGCGACAGTGAGAGGCCCACGCACCGCGATGAAGAGTGGCGCCCGCTCGCCGCAACTACAGAAAGCCCTCGCGAAGAAGCAACACACCCAAAAATAAATTAATAAATAAATAAAACTTAAAACAAAATGTCACAGGCAGGCAGTCCTACACTACAGCAATGTTTATCATAGCCAACACTTGGAAGCAATGAAAATGTCCATCAACAGAGGAATGCACCAAGAAGAAGTGGTCCATGTACACATTGGAATATTACTCCAATTAAAAATATAAATTAAAATTAAATAACAAATAAATGTAAGGAGACATCAGCTTTTGTGGGTTTATCCGGGCACATTCCACTCTAATTTATAAGCGAGGAACACCACTGGGCGGGAGGTTTGTTTCCCTAGTTTCCAGAGTGGGGAACGTAGAAAGGATGCCGCCCTCTGGACATTACCTGCAAAAGCAGCTTTAAAGCCTGTGCTAATGGTCACTTCATATGAACAACTACTGCAGGGCTGTAACTCAAACCTGCCCTCCAAATGTCTTGAGGGAGGGAATGGCCAAAACCTTTCAAATTGTGACACATACTTTAAGAAAACACTTTGAAGAACTAAGCTATAATCACACTTTGAAAAATAAAAAGGACATCTCTTAAAGCTCAATTTCAACAGATTATGAGACACATGCAAATTCAACCACAAAGAGGTATCAGCTCACACCAGTCAGAAGAACCATCAGCAAGTCAACTATAAACAATAAATGCTGAAGGTGTTGTGGAGAAATGCATACCCTCCACTTTAAGAGGGACGAAACCTGGAAAGAGCCACTAATGAGAATAGAATGGAGGAGCCTTTAAAAGGTAAACATTGAGCTACCAAATGATCCACCAGGCCCATTCCTGGACCTAGAAACTAAGAGGACAGAATTGGAAAGACACAGGCTGGCAAATCTGCACTGCACCGTATTACTCTAGCCAAGATATGGAAGTAACCAAAAAGTTCACCAACAGATGGGTGGACATAGAAGAACTGCTACATGTCGAGATGGAATATTAGCTAGCAAAGAAACGAAAAACTGCCATTTGCAGCACCATAGGTGAGTCTACAAGTAATCACGCAACTTGCGGTAAGTGAGAAAGCGAAAGACACATGTCCTATCATATCACGTAAAGGTGTTACCTAAAAACTGATACCAATGAAGATACTTCCACAGAGAAAGGCAAACAAAGATTCATTAAACAATCTTTTGGTCCACCAAATGGAAAGGTGTGAGGACTGGATACATTACGACATTGGGCTTAACAGAGATATACAAACACATGCGAAATATATAATCACCAAAACCTACGGAATACCAAGAGAACACTACTGAAAATTGTGTCATAACCTACATGGGAAAAGGATCCGAAGAAGAATAGATATATGTATATGTGTGAAAGAACCACATCTTGCACACCTAGAACACACAAAACATTGTAAACAAATTTGCTGTGATAAAAAATAAAAATTAAGGTAAAAATACGAACCACAAGTAATGAGACATAAACATAAAGGGCTTTTTCCTGGCACATTCCATTCTAATTTACAACCTACAACACCACTTCCATTAAGGCTCTGCTTCCCTAGTACCCAGATTTGGGAATGGAGAAATGCTGCCTCCTTTGGCCGGTTCCCACAACAGCGGCTTTAAACCCATTGCTAAAGGTCACTGAATAGTCACCAAACTTGCAGTTCTGTAAATGACACCTGCCCTCCAAAAAAATCCTGGGGTCAAAAATCGACCAAAAAATTCAAGAGGACAAAATTCTGAGAAGACAATTTCAAGACGTATATTGTACTCACACTATTTTCTTTCTTTCTTTTTTTAACAGAAAAGGAAAAGGCGTGGGAAAATCATGAATTTTAGGGATTTTTAAAGACATGCAAACCCGAATTACAAAACCCTATCAGCTCACAGCGGTCAGAATGGTCATTAGTAAAAAGCTGCAAACAATACATGCTGAAGGGATTTTGGAGAAATGCGTACCCTCCATTCTAAGGGGGACCTGGTAAGAGCCACTACTGAAAACACAATGGAGGTGCTTTTAAAAGGGAAACTTTGAGCTACCACTCAGTCAATCACAGCCACTGCTGGGCCTATACCCTGAGAAAATGAGAATCTAAAAGTCACATGCTGGGGGTTTCCTTGGTGGCGTAGTGGTTGAGAATCTGCCTGCCAACGCAAGGGACATGGGTTCAAGCCCTGGTCTGGGAAGATCCCACATGCCGCGGAGCAACTAAGCCCGTGAGCCACAACTATTGAGCCTGCGCATCTGGAGCTTGTGCTCCGGAGCAAGAGAGGCCGCGACAGTGAGAAGCCCGCACAACGCGATGAAGAGTGGCCCCCGCTTGCTGCATCTATAGAAAGCCCTCACGAAGACCCAACACATCCAAAATTAAATAAATACATAAATAAAACGGAAAACAAAAAGTCACAGGCAGGCAGTCCTACACTCCAGCAATGTTTATCATAGCCAACACTAGGAAGCAACGAAAATGTCCATCAACAGAGGAATGCACCAAGAAGAAGTGGTCCATGTACATATTGGAATATTACTCCAATAAAACATATAAATTAAAATTAAATAACAAATGAAAGTAAGAGACATCAGCTTTTGTGGGTTTATCCGGGCACATTCCACTCTAATTTATAAGCGAGGAACACCACTGGCCGGGAGGTCTGTTTCCCAAGTTTCCAGAGTGGGGAACATAGAAAGGATGCCGCCCTCTGGACATTACCTGCAAAAGCAGCTTTAAAGCCTGTGCTAATGGTCACTTCATTTGAACGACTACTGCAGGGCTGTAACTGAAAGCTGCCCTCAAAATTTCTTGAGGGAGGGAATGGCCAGAACATTTCAAATTGTAACACATACTTTAAGAAAACACTTTGACGAACTAAGCTGTAATCACACTTTAAAAAATAAAAAGGACATGTCTTAAAACTCAATTTCAACGGATTATGAGACACATGCAAATTCAACCACAAAGAGGTATCAGCTCACACCAGTCAGAATAACCATCAGCAAGTCAACTATAAACAATAAATGCTAAACGTGTTGTGGAGAAATGCATACCCTCCACTTTAAGAGGGACGAAACCTGGAAAGAGCCACTAATGAGAACAGAAGAGAGGTGCCTTTAAAAGGTAAACATTGAGCTACCAAATGATCCAGCAGGCCCATTCCTGGACCTAGAACCTAAGAAGACAGAATTGGAATGACACAGGCAGGCAAATCTGCACTGCACAGTATTACTCTAGCCAAGATATGGAAGTAACCAAAAAGTTCACCAACAGTTGGGTGGACATAGAAGAACTGCTACATGTCGAGATGGAATATTAACTAGCGAAAAAATGAAACAATGCCATTTGCAGCACCATAGGTGAGTCTACAAGTAATCACGCAACTTGTGGTGAGAAAGCGAAAGACACATGTCCTATCATATCACTTAGAGGTGTTACCTAAAAACTGATACCAATGAAGATATTTCCACAGAGAAAGGCAATCACAGATTCATTAAACAATCTTATGGTTCACCAAATGGAAAGGTGTGAGGATTGGATACGTTACGACATTGGGCTTAACAGAGATATACAAACACATGTGAAATATATAATCACCAAAGACCTACGGAACACCAAGAGAACACTACTCAACATTGTGTCATAACCTACATGGGAAAAGGATCCGAAGAAGAATAGATATATGTATATGTTTGAAAGAACCACATCTTGCACACCTAGAACACACAAAACATTGTAAACAAATTTGCTGTGATAAAAAATAAAAATTAAGGTAAAAATACGAACCACAAGTAATGAGACATAAACATAAAGGGCTTTTTCCTGGCACATTCCATTCTAATTTACAACCTACAACACCACTTCCATTAAGGCTCTGCTGCCCTAGTACCCAGATTTGGGAATGGAGAAATGCTGCCTCCTTGTGGCCGGTTCCCACAACAGCAGCTTTAAACCCATTGCTGAAGGTCACTGAATAGTCACCAAACTTGCAGTTCTGTAAATGACACCTGCCCTGCAAGAAAATCCTGGGGTCAAAAATCGACCAAAAACTTCAAAAGAGGGCAAACTTCCGAGAAGACAATTTCAAGACGCATATTGTACTCACACTATTTTCTTTCTTTCTTTTTAACAGCAAAGGAAAAGGCGTGGAAAAATGATGAATTTTAGGAATTTTTAAAGACATGCAAACCCAAATTGCAAAACCCTATCAGCTCACAGCAGTCAGAATGGTCATTAGCAAAAAGCTGCAAACAATACCTGCTGAAGGGATTTTGGAGAAATGCGTACCCTCGGTTCTAAGGGGCACAAGGTAAGAGCCACTAGTGAAAACACAATGGAGGTGCTTTGAAAAGGGAAACTTTGAGCTACCAGTCAATCAATCTCACCCAATGCTGGGCCTATACCCTGAGAAAATGAGAAGCAAAAAGTCACATGCTGGGGGATTCCCTGGTGACGCAGTGGTTGAGAATCTGCCTGCCAATGCAGGGGACACGGGTTCGGGCCCTGGTCTGGGAAGATCCCACATGCCACGGAGCAACTAAGCCCGTGAGCCACAACTATTGAGCCTGTGCGTCTGGAGCTTGTGCTCTGGAAAAAGAGAGGCCGCGACAGTGAGAGGCCCACGCACCGCGATGAAGAGTGGCGCCCGCTCGCCGCAACTACAGAAAGCCCTCGCGAAGAAGCAACACAGCCAAAAATAAATTAATAAATAAATAAAACTTAAAACAAAATGTCACAGGCAGGCAGTCCTACACTACAGCAATGTTGATCATAGCCAACACTTGGAAGCAATGAAAATGTCCATCAACAGAGGAATGCACCAAGAAGAAGTGGTCCATGCAAACATTGGAATATTACTCCAATTAAAAATATAAATTAAAATTAAATAACAAATAAAAGTAAGGAGACATCAGCTTTTGTGGGTTTATCCGGGCACATTCCACTCTAATTTATAAGCGAGGAACACCACTGGGCGGGAGGTTTGTTTCCCTAGTTTCCAGAGTGGGGAACGTAGAAAGGATGCCGCCCTCTGGACATTACCTGCAAAAGCAGCTTTAAAGCCTGTGCTAATGGTCACTTCATATGAACAACTACTGCAGGGCTGTAACTCAAACCTGCCCTCAAAATGTCTTGAGGGAGGGAATGGCCAAAACCTTTCAAATTGTGACACATACTTTAAGAAAACACTTTGAAGAACTAAGCTATAATCACACTTTGAAAAATAAAAAGGACATCTCTTAAAGCTCAATTTCAACAGATTATGAGACACATGCAAATTCAACCACAAAGAGGTATCAGCTCACACCAGTCAGAAGAACCATCAGCAAGTCAACTATAAACAATAAATGCTGAAGGTGTTGTGGAGAAATGCATACCCTCCACTTTAAGAGGGACGAAACCTGGAAAGAGCCACTAATGAGAATAGAATGGAGGAGCCTTTAAAAGGTAAACATTGAGCTACCAAATGATCCACCAGGCCCATTCCTGGACCTAGAAACTAAGAGGACAGAATTGGAAAGACACAGGCTGGCAAATCTGCACTGCACCGTATTACTCTAGCCAAGATATGGAAGTAACCAAAAAGTTCACCAACAGATGGGTGGACATAGAAGAACTGCTACATGTCGAGATGGAATATTAGCTAGCAAAGAAACGAAAAACTGCCATTTGCAGCACCATAGGTGAGTCTACAAGTAATCACGCAACTTGCGGTAAGTGAGAAAGCGAAAGACACATGTCCTATCATATCACGTAAAGGTGTTACCTAAAAACTGATACCAATGAAGATACTTCCACAGAGAAAGGCAAACAAAGATTCATTAAACAATCTTTTGGTCCACCAAATGGAAAGGTGTGAGGACTGGATACATTACGACATTGGGCTTAACAGAGATATACAAACACATGCGAAATATATAATCACCAAAACCTACGGAATACCAAGAGAACACTACTGAAAATTGTGTCATAACCTACATGGGAAAAGGATCCGAAGAAGAATAGATATATGTATATGTGTGAAAGAACCACATCTTGCACACCTAGAACACACAAAACATTGTAAACAAATTTGCTGTGATAAAAAATAAAAATTAAGGTAAAAATACGAACCAGAAGTAATGAGACATAAACATAAAGGGCTTTTTCCTGGCACATTCCATTCTAATTTACAACCTACAACACCACTTCCATTAAGGCTCTGCTTCCCTAGTACCCAGATTTGGGAATGGAGAAATGCTGCCTCCTTTGGCCGGTTCCCACAACAGCAGCTTTAAACCCATTGCTAAAGGTCACTGAATAGTCACCAAACTTGCAGTTCTGTAAATGACACCTGCCCTCCAAAAAAATCCTGGGGTCAAAAATCGACCAAAAAATTCAAGAGGACAAAATTCTGAGAAGACAATTTCAAGACGTATATTGTACTCACACTATTTTCTTTCTTTCTTTTTTTAACAGAAAAGGAAAAGGCGTGGGAAAATCATGAATTTTAGGGATTTTTAAAGACATGCAAACCCGAATTACAAAACCCTATCAGCTCACAGCGGTCAGAATGGTCATTAGTAAAAAGCTGCAAACAATACATGCTGAAGGGATTTTGGAGAAATGCGTACCCTCCATTCTAAGGGGGACCTGGTAAGAGCCACTACTGAAAACACAATGGAGGTGCTTTTAAAAGGGAAACTTTGAGCTACCACTCAGTCAATCACAGCCACTGCTGGGCCTATACCCTGAGAAAATGAGAATCTAAAAGTCACATGCTGGGGGTTTCCTTGGTGGCGTAGTGGTTGAGAATCTGCCTGCCAACGCAAGGGACACGGGTTCAAGCCCTGGTCTGGGAAGATCCCACATGCCGCGGAGCAACTAAGCCCGTGAGCCACAACTATTGAGCCTGCGCATCTGGAGCTTGTGCTCCGGAGCAAGAGAGGCCGCGACAGTGAGAAGCCCGCACAACGCGATGAAGAGTGGCCCCCGCTTGCTGCATCTATAGAAAGCCCTCACGAAGACCCAACACATCCAAAATTAAATAAATACATAAATAAAACGGAAAACAAAAAGTCACAGGCAGGCAGTCCTACACTCCAGCAATGTTTATCATAGCCAACACTAGGAAGCAACGAAAATGTCCATCAACAGAGGAATGTACCAAGAAGAAGTGGTCCATGTACATATTGGAATATTACTCCAATAAAACATATAAATTAAAATTAAATAACAAATGAAAGTAAGAGACATCAGCTTTTGTGGGTTTATCCGGGCACATTCCACTCTAATTTATAAGCGAGGAACACCACTGGCCGGGAGGTCTGTTTCCCAAGTTTCCAGAGTGGGGAACATAGAAAGGATGCCGCCCTCTGGACATTACCTGCAAAAGCAGCTTTAAAGCCTGTGCTAATGGTCACTTCATTTGAACGACTACTGCAGGGCTGTAACTGAAAGCTGCCCTCAAAATTTCTTGAGGGAGGGAATGGCCAGAACATTTCAAATTGTAACACATACTTTAAGAAAACACTTTGACGAACTAAGCTGTAATCACACTTTAAAAAATAAAAAGGACATGTCTTAAAACTCAATTTCAACGGATTATGAGACACATGCAAATTCAACCACAAAGAGGTATCAGCTCACACCAGTCAGAATAACCATCAGCAAGTCAACTATAAACAATAAATGCTAAACATGTTGTGGAGAAATGCATACCCTCCACTTTAAGAGGGACAAACCTGGAAAGAGCCACTAATGAGAACAGAAGAGAGGTGCCTTTAAAAGGTAAACATTGAGCTACCAAATGATCCAGCAGGCCCATTCCTGGACCTAGAACCTAAGAAGACAGAATTGGAATGACACAGGCAGGCAAATCTGCACTGCACAGTATTACTCTAGCCAAGATATGGAAGTAACCAAAAAGTTCACCAACAGTTGGGTGGACATAGAAGAACTGCTACATGTCGAGATGGAATATTAGCTAGCGAAAAAATGAAACAATGCCATTTGCAGCACCATAGGTGAGTCTACAAGTAATCACGCAACTTGTGGTGAGAAAGCGAAAGACACATGTCCTATCATATCACTTAGAGGTGTTACCTAAAAACTGATACCAATGAAGATATTTCCACAGAGAAAGGCAATCAGAGATTCATTAAATAATCTTATGGTTCACCAAATGGAAAGGTGTGAGGATTGGATACGTTACGACATTGGGCTTAACAGAGATATACAAACACATGTGAAATATATAATCACCAAAGACCTACGGAACACCAAGAGAACACTACTCAACATTGTGTCATAACCTACATGGGAAAAGGATCCGAAGAAGAATAGATATATGTATATG
Organism: Balaenoptera borealis; assembly: GCF_965194805.1. Taxonomy (NCBI): domain Eukaryota; kingdom Metazoa; phylum Chordata; class Mammalia; order Artiodactyla; family Balaenopteridae; genus Balaenoptera; species Balaenoptera borealis. The sequence goes on from NW_028123617.1 coordinate 399,824, forward strand.
TTTGAAAGAACCACATCTTGCACACCTAGAACACACAAAACATTGTAAACAAATTTGCTGTGATAAAAAATAAAAATTAAGGTAAAAATACGAACCACAAGTAATGAGACATAAACATAAAGGGCTTTTTCCTGGCACATTCCATTCTAATTTACAACCTACAACACCACTTCCATTAAGGCTCTGCTGCCCTAGTACCCAGATTTGGGAATGGAGAAATGCTGCCTCCTTGTGGCCGGTTCCCACAACAGCAGCTTTAAACCCATTGCTGAAGGTCACTGAATAGTCACCAAACTTGCAGTTCTGTAAATGACACCTGCCCTGCAAGAAAATCCTGGGGTCAAAAATCGACCAAAAACTTCAAAAGAGGGCAAACTTCCGAGAAGACAATTTCAAGACGCATATTGTACTCACACTATTTTCTTTCTTTCTTTTTAACAGCAAAGGAAAAGGCGTGGAAAAATGATGAATTTTAGGAATTTTTAAAGACATGCAAACCCAAATTGCAAAACCCTATCAGCTCACAGCAGTCAGAATGGTCATTAGCAAAAAGCTGCAAACAATACCTGCTGAAGGGATTTTGGAGAAATGCGTACCCTCGGTTCTAAGGGGCACAAGGTAAGAGCCACTAGTGAAAACACAATGGAGGTGCTTTGAAAAGGGAAACTTTGAGCTACCAGTCAATCAATCTCACCCAATGCTGGGCCTATACCCTGAGAAAATGAGAAGCAAAAAGTCACATGCTGGGGGATTCCCTGGTGACGCAGTGGTTGAGAATCTGCCTGCCAATGCAGGGGACACGGGTTCGGGCCCTGGTCTGGGAAGATCCCACATGCCACGGAGCAACTAAGCCCGTGAGCCACAACTATTGAGCCTGTGCGTCTGGAGCTTGTGCTCTGGAAAAAGAGAGGCCGCGACAGTGAGAGGCCCACGCACCGCGATGAAGAGTGGCGCCCGCTCGCCGCAACTACAGAAAGCCCTCGTGAAGAAGCAACACAGCCAAAAATAAATTAATAAATAAATAAAACTTAAAACAAAATGTCACAGGCAGGCAGTCCTACACTACAGCAATGTTTATCATAGCCAACACTTGGAAGCAATGAAAATGTCCATCAACAGAGGAATGCACCAAGAAGAAGTGGTCCATGTACACATTGGAATATTACTCCAATTAAAAATATAAATTAAAATTAAATAACAAATAAAAGTAAGGAGACATCAGCTTTTGTGGGTTTATCCGGGCACATTCCACTCTAATTTATAAGCGAGGAACACCACTGGGCGGGAGGTCTGTTTCCCTAGTTTCCAGAGTGGGGAACGTAGAAAGGATGCCGCCCTCTGGCCATTACCTGCAAAAGCAGCTTTAAAGCCTGTGCTAATGGTCACTTCATATGAACAACTACTGCAGGGCTGTAACTGAAACCTGCCCTCAAAATGTCTTGAGGGAGGGAATGGCCAAAACCTTTCAAATTGTGACACATACTTTAAGAAAACACTTTGAAGAACTAAGCTATAATCACACTTTGAAAAATAAAAAGGACATCTCTTAAAGCTCAATTTCAACAGATTATGAGACACATGCAAATTCAACCACAAAGAGGTATCAGCTCACACCAGTCAGAAGAACCATCAGCAAGTCAACTATAAACAATAAATGCTGAAGGTGTTGTGGAGAAATGCATACCCTCCACTTTAAGAGGGACGAAACCTGGAAAGAGCCACTAATGAGAATAGAATGGAGGAGCCTTTAAAAGGTAAACATTGAGCTACCAAATGATCCACCAGGCCCATTCCTGGACCTAGAAACTAAGAGGACAGAATTGGAAAGACACAGGCTGGCAAATCTGCACTGCACCGTATTACTCTAGCCAAGATATGGAAGTAACCAAAAAGTTCACCAACAGATGGGTGGACATAGAAGAACTGCTACATGTCGAGATGGAATATTAGCTAGCAAAGAAACGAAAAACTGCCATTTGCAGCACCATAGGTGAGTCTACAAGTAATCACGCAACTTGCGGTAAGTGAGAAAGCGAAAGACACATGTCCTATCATATCACGTAAAGGTGTTACCTAAAAACTGATACCAATGAAGATACTTCCACAGAGAAAGGCAAACAAAGATTCATTAAACAATCTTTTGGTCCACCAAATGGAAAGGTGTGAGGACTGGATACATTACGACATTGGGCTTAACAGAGATATACAAACACATGCGAAATATATAATCACCAAAACCTACGGAATACCAAGAGAACACTACTGAAAATTGTGTCATAACCTACATGGGAAAAGGATCCGAAGAAGAATAGATATATGTATATGTGTGAAAGAACCACATCTTGCACACCTAGAACACACAAAACATTGTAAACAAATTTGCTGTGATAAAAAATAAAAATTAAGGTAAAAATACGAACCAGAAGTAATGAGACATAAACATAAAGGGCTTTTTCCTGGCACATTCCATTCTAATTTACAACCTACAACACCACTTCCATTAAGGCTCTGCTTCCCTAGTACCCAGATTTGGGAATGGAGAAATGCTGCCTCCTTTGGCCGGTTCCCACAACAGCGGCTTTAAACCCATTGCTAAAGGTCACTGAATAGTCACCAAACTTGCAGTTCTGTAAATGACACCTGCCCTCCAAAAAAATCCTGGGGTCAAAAATCGACCAAAAAATTCAAGAGGACAAAATTCTGAGAAGACAATTTCAAGACGTATATTGTACTCACACTATTTTCTTTCTTTCTTTTTTTAACAGAAAAGGAAAAGGCGTGGGAAAATCATGAATTTTAGGGATTTTTAAAGACATGCAAACCCGAATTACAAAACCCTATCAGCTCACAGCGGTCAGAATGGTCATTAGTAAAAAGCTGCAAACAATACATGCTGAAGGGATTTTGGAGAAATGCGTACCCTCCATTCTAAGGGGGACCTGGTAAGAGCCACTACTGAAAACACAATGGAGGTGCTTTTAAAAGGGAAACTTTGAGCTACCACTCAGTCAATCACAGCCACTGCTGGGCCTATACCCTGAGAAAATGAGAATCTAAAAGTCACATGCTGGGGGTTTCCTTGGTGGCGTAGTGGTTGAGAATCTGCCTGCCAACGCAAGGGACACGGGTTCAAGCCCTGGTCTGGGAAGATCCCACATGCCGCGGAGCAACTAAGCCCGTGAGCCACAACTATTGAGCCTGCACATCTGGAGCTTGTGCTCCGGAGCAAGAGAGGCCGCGACAGTGAGAAGCCCGCACAACGCGATGAAGAGTGGCCCCCGCTTGCTGCATCTATAGAAAGCCCTCACGAAGACCCAACACATCCAAAATTAAATAAATACATAAATAAAACTGAAAACAAAAAGTCACAGGCAGGCAGTCCTACACTCCAGCAATGTTTATCATAGCCAACACTAGGAAGCAACGAAAATGTCCATCAACAGAGGAATGCACCAAGAAGAAGTGGTCCATGTACATATTGGAATATTACTCCAATAAAACATATAAATTAAAATTAAATAACAAATGAAAGTAAGAGACATCAGCTTTTGTGGGTTTATCCGGGCACATTCCACTCTAATTTATAAGCGAGGAACACCACTGGCCGGGAGGTCTGTTTCCCAAGTTTCCAGAGTGGGGAACATAGAAAGGATGCCGCCCTCTGGACATTACCTGCAAAAGCAGCTTTAAAGCCTGTGCTAATGGTCACTTCATTTGAACGACTACTGCAGGGCTGTAACTGAAAGCTGCCCTCAAAATTTCTTGAGGGAGGGAATGGCCAGAACATTTCAAATTGTAACACATACTTTAAGAAAACACTTTGACGAACTAAGCTGTAATCACACTTTAAAAAATAAAAAGGACATGTCTTAAAACTCAATTTCAACGGATTATGAGACACATGCAAATTCAACCACAAAGAGGTATCAGCTCACACCAGTCAGAAGAACCATCAGCAAGTCAACTATAAACAATAAATGCTAAACGTGTTGTGGAGAAATGCATACCCTCCACTTTAAGAGGGACGAAACCTGGAAAGAGCCACTAATGAGAACAGAAGAGAGGTGCCTTTAAAAGGTAAACATTGAGCTACCAAATGATCCAGCAGGCCCATTCCTGGACCTAGAACCTAAGAAGACAGAATTGGAATGACACAGGCAGGCAAATCTGCACTGCACAGTATTACTCTAGCCAAGATATGGAAGTAACCAAAAAGTTCACCAACAGTTGGGTGGACATAGAAGAACTGCTACATGTCGAGATGGAATATTAGCTAGCGAAAAAATGAAACAATGCCATTTGCAGCACCATAGGTGAGTCTACAAGTAATCACGCAACTTGTGGTGAGAAAGCGAAAGACACATGTCCTATCATATCACTTAGAGGTGTTACCTAAAAACTGATACCAATGAAGATATTTCCACAGAGAAAGGCAATCACAGATTCATTAAACAATCTTATGGTTCACCAAATGGAAAGGTGTGAGGATTGGATACGTTACGACATTGGGCTTAACAGAGATATACAAACACATGTGAAATATATAATCACCAAAGACCTACGGAACACCAAGAGAACACTACTCAACATTGTGTCATAACCTACATGGGAAAAGGATCCGAAGAAGAATAGATATATGTATATGTTTGAAAGAACCACATCTTGCACACCTAGAACACACAAAACATTGTAAACAAATTTGCTGTGATAAAAAATAAAAATTAAGGTAAAAATACGAACCACAAGTAATGAGACATAAACATAAAGGGCTTTTTCCTGGCACATTCCATTCTAATTTACAACCTACAACACCACTTCCATTAAGGCTCTGCTGCCCTAGTACCCAGATTTGGGAATGGAGAAATGCTGCCTCCTTGTGGCCGGTTCCCACAACAGCAGCTTTAAACCCATTGCTGAAGGTCACTGAATAGTCACCAAACTTGCAGTTCTGTAAATGACACCTGCCCTGCAAGAAAATCCTGGGGTCAAAAATCGACCAAAAACTTCAAAAGAGGGCAAACTTCCGAGAAGACAATTTCAAGACGCATATTGTACTCACACTATTTTCTTTCTTTCTTTTTAACAGCAAAGGAAAAGGCGTGGAAAAATGATGAATTTTAGGAATTTTTAAAGACATGCAAACCCAAATTGCAAAACCCTCTCAGCTCACAGCAGTCAGAATGGTCATTAGCAAAAAGCTGCAAACAATACCTGCTGAAGGGATTTTGGAGAAATGCGTACCCTCGGTTCTAAGGGGCACAAGGTAAGAGCCACTAGTGAAAACACAGTGGAGGTGCTTTGAAAAGGGAAACTTTGAGCTACCAGTCAATCAATCTCACCCAATGCTGGGCCTATACCCTGAGAAAATGAGAAGCAAAAAGTCACATGCTGGGGGATTCCCTGGTGACGCAGTGGTTGAGAATCTGCCTGCCAATGCAGGGGACACGGGTTCGGGCCCTGGTCTGGGAAGATCCCACATGCCACGGAGCAACTAAGCCCGTGAGCCACAACTATTGAGCCTGTGCGTCTGGAGCTTGTGCTCTGGAAAAAGAGAGGCCGCGACAGTGAGAGGCCCACGCACCGCGATGAAGAGTGGCGCCCGCTCGCCGCAACTACAGAAAGCCCTCGTGAAGAAGCAACACAGCCAAAAATAAATTAATAAATAAATAAAACTTAAAACAAAATGTCACAGGCAGGCAGTCCTACACTACAGCAATGTTTATCATAGCCAACACTTGGAAGCAATGAAAATGTCCATCAACAGAGGAATGCACCAAGAAGAAGTGGTCCATGTACACATTGGAATATTACTCCAATTAAAAATATAAATTAAAATTAAATAACAAATAAAAGTAAGGAGACATCAGCTTTTGTGGGTTTATCCGGGCACATTCCACTCTAATTTATAAGCGAGGAACACCACTGGGCGGGAGGTCTGTTTCCCTAGTTTCCAGAGTGGGGAACGTAGAAAGGATGCCGCCCTCTGGCCATTACCTGCAAAAGCAGCTTTAAAGCCTGTGCTAATGGTCACTTCATATGAACAACTACTGCAGGGCTGTAACTGAAACCTGCCCTCAAAATGTCTTGAGGGAGGGAATGGCCAAAACCTTTCAAATTGTGACACATACTTTAAGAAAACACTTTGAAGAACTAAGCTATAATCACACTTTGAAAAATAAAAAGGACATCTCTTAAAGCTCAATTTCAACAGATTATGAGACACATGCAAATTCAACCACAAAGAGGTATCAGCTCACACCAGTCAGAAGAACCATCAGCAAGTCAACTATAAACAATAAATGCTGAAGGTGTTGTGGAGAAATGCATACCCTCCACTTTAAGAGGGACGAAACCTGGAAAGAGCCACTAATGAGAATAGAATGGAGGAGCCTTTAAAAGGTAAACATTGAGCTACCAAATGATCCACCAGGCCCATTCCTGGACCTAGAAACTAAGAGGACAGAATTGGAAAGACACAGGCTGGCAAATCTGCACTGCACCGTATTACTCTAGCCAAGATATGGAAGTAACCAAAAAGTTCACCAACAGATGGGTAGACATAGAAGAACTGCTACATGTCGAGATGGAATATTAGCTAGCAAAGAAACGAAAAACTGCCATTTGCAGCACCATAGGTGAGTCTACAAGTAATCACGCAACTTGCGGTAAGTGAGAAAGCGAAAGACACATGTCCTATCATATCACGTAAAGGTGTTACCTAAAAACTGATACCAATGAAGATACTTCCACAGAGAAAGGCAAACAAAGATTCATTAAACAATCTTTTGGTCCACCAAATGGAAAGGTGTGAGGACTGGATACATTACGACATTGGGCTTAACAGAGATATACAAACACATGCGAAATATATAATCACCAAAACCTACGGAATACCAAGAGAACACTACTGAAAATTGTGTCATAACCTACATGGGAAAAGGATCCGAAGAAGAATAGATATATGTATATGTGTGAAAGAACCACATCTTGCACACCTAGAACACACAAAACATTGTAAACAAATTTGCTGTGATAAAAAATAAAAATTAAGGTAAAAATACGAACCAGAAGTAATGAGACATAAACATAAAGGGCTTTTTCCTGGCACATTCCATTCTAATTTACAACCTACAACACCACTTCCATTAAGGCTCTGCTTCCCTAGTACCCAGATTTGGGAATGGAGAAATGCTGCCTCCTTTGGCCGGTTCCCACAACAGCGGCTTTAAACCCATTGCTAAAGGTCACTGAATAGTCACCAAACTTGCAGTTCTGTAAATGACACCTGCCCTCCAAAAAAATCCTGGGGTCAAAAATCGACCAAAAAATTCAAGAGGACAAAATTCTGAGAAGACAATTTCAAGACGTATATTGTACTCACACTATTTTCTTTCTTTCTTTTTTTAACAGAAAAGGAAAAGGCGTGGGAAAATCATGAATTTTAGGGATTTTTAAAGACATGCAAACCCGAATTACAAAACCCTATCAGCTCACAGCGGTCAGAATGGTCATTAGTAAAAAGCTGCAAACAATACATGCTGAAGGGATTTTGGAGAAATGCGTACCCTCCATTCTAAGGGGGACCTGGTAAGAGCCACTAGTGAAAACACAATGGAGGTGCTTTGAAAAGGGAAACTTTGAGCTACCACTCAGTCAATCACAGCCACTGCTGGGCCTATACCCTGAGAAAATGAGAATCTAAAAGTCACATGCTGGGGGTTTCCTTGGTGGCGTAGTGGTTGAGAATCTGCCTGCCAACGCAAGGGACACGGGTTCAAGCCCTGGTCTGGGAAGATCCCACATGCCGCGGAGCAACTAAGCCCGTGAGCCACAACTATTGAGCCTGCGCATCTGGAGCTTGTGCTCCGGAGCAAGAGAGGCCGCGACAGTGAGAAGCCCGCACAACGCGATGAAGAGTGGCCCCCGCTTGCTGCATCTATAGAAAGCCCTCACGAAGACCCAACACATCCAAAATTAAATAAATACATAAATAAAACTGAAAACAAAAAGTCACAGGCAGGCAGTCCTACACTCCAGCAATGTTTATCATAGCCAACACTAGGAAGCAACGAAAATGTCCATCAACAGAGGAATGCACCAAGAAGAAGTGGTCCATGTACATATTGGAATATTACTCCAATAAAACATATAAATTAAAATTAAATAACAAATGAAAGTAAGAGACATCAGCTTTTGTGGGTTTATCCGGGCACATTCCACTCTAATTTATAAGCGAGGAACACCACTGGCCGGGAGGTCTGTTTCCCAAGTTTCCAGAGTGGGGAACATAGAAAGGATGCCGCCCTCTGGACATTACCTGCAAAAGCAGCTTTAAAGCCTGTGCTAATGGTCACTTCATTTGAACGACTACTGCAGGGCTGTAACTGAAAGCTGCCCTCAAAATTTCTTGAGGGAGGGAATGGCCAGAACATTTCAAATTGTAACACATACTTTAAGAAAACACTTTGACGAACTAAGCTGTAATCACACTTTAAAAAATAAAAAGGACATGTCTTAAAACTCAATTTCAACGGATTATGAGACACATGCAAATTCAACCACAAAGAGGTATCAGCTCACACCAGTCAGAATAACCATCAGCAAGTCAACTATAAACAATAAATGCTAAACGTGTTGTGGAGAAATGCATACCCTCCACTTTAAGAGGGACGAAACCTGGAAAGAGCCACTAATGAGAACAGAAGAGAGGTGCCTTTAAAAGGTAAACATTGAGCTACCAAATGATCCAGCAGGCCCATTCCTGGACCTAGAACCTAAGAAGACAGAATTGGAATGACACAGGCAGGCAAATCTGCACTGCACAGTATTACTCTAGCCAAGATATGGAAGTAACCAAAAAGTTCACCAACAGTTGGGTGGACATAGAAGAACTGCTACATGTCGAGATGGAATATTAGCTAGCGAAAAAATGAAACAATGCCATTTGCAGCACCATAGGTGAGTCTACAAGTAATCACGCAACTTGTGGTGAGAAAGCGAAAGACACATGTCCTATCATATCACTTAGAGGTGTTACCTAAAAACTGATACCAATGAAGATATTTCCACAGAGAAAGGCAATCACAGATTCATTAAACAATCTTATGGTTCACCAAATGGAAAGGTGTGAGGATTGGATACGTTACGACATTGGGCTTAACAGAGATATACAAACACATGTGAAATATATAATCACCAAAGACCTACGGAACACCAAGAGAACACTACTCAACATTGTGTCATAACCTACATGGGAAAAGGATCCGAAGAAGAATAGATATATGTATATGTTTGAAAGAACCACATCTTGCACACCTAGAACACACAAAACATTGTAAACAAATTTGCTGTGATAAAAAATAAAAATTAAGGTAAAAATACGAACCACAAGTAATGAGACATAAACATAAAGGGCTTTTTCCTGGCACATTCCATTCTAATTTACAACCTACAACACCACTTCCATTAAGGCTCTGCTGCCCTAGTACCCAGATTTGGGAATGGAGAAATGCTGCCTCCTTGTGGCCGGTTCCCACAACAGCAGCTTTAAACCCATTGCTGAAGGTCACTGAATAGTCACCAAACTTGCAGTTCTGTAAATGACACCTGCCCTGCAAGAAAATCCTGGGGTCAAAAATCGACCAAAAACTTTAAAAGAGGGCAAACTTCCGAGAAGACAATTTCAAGACGCATATTGTACTCACACTATTTTCTTTCTTTCTTTTTAACAGCAAAGGAAAAGGCGTGGAAAAATGATGAATTTTAGGAATTTTTAAAGACATGCAAACCCAAATTGCAAAACCCTCTCAGCTCACAGCAGTCAGAATGGTCATTAGCAAAAAGCTGCAAACAATACCTGCTGAAGGGATTTTGGAGAAATGCGTACCCTCGGTTCTAAGGGGCACAAGGTAAGAGCCACTAGTGAAAACACAATGGAGGTGCTTTGAAAAGGGAAACTTTGAGCTACCAGTCAATCAATCTCACCCAATGCTGGGCCTATACCCTGAGAAAATGAGAAGCAAAAAGTCACATGCTGGGGGATTCCCTGGTGACGCAGTGGTTGAGAATCTGCCTGCCAATGCAGGGGACACGGGTTCGGGCCCTGGTCTGGGAAGATCCCACATGCCACGGAGCAACTAAGCCCGTGAGCCACAACTATTGAGCCTGTGCGTCTGGAGCTTGTGCTCTGGAAAAAGAGAGGCCGCGACAGTGAGAGGCCCACGCACCGCGATGAAGAGTGGCGCCCGCTCGCCGCAACTACAGAAAGCCCTCGTGAAGAAGCAACACAGCCAAAAATAAATTAATAAATAAATAAAACTTAAAACAAAATGTCACAGGCAGGCAGTCCTACACTACAGCAATGTTTATCATAGCCAACACTTGGAAGCAATGAAAATGTCCATCAACAGAGGAATGCACCAAGAAGAAGTGGTCCATGTACACATTGGAATATTACTCCAATTAAAAATATAAATTAAAATTAAATAACAAATAAAAGTAAGGAGACATCAGCTTTTGTGGGTTTATCCGGGCACATTCCACTCTAATTTATAAGTGAGGAACACCACTGGGCGGGAGGTCTGTTTCCCTAGTTTCCAGAGTGGGGAACGTAGAAAGGATGCCGCCCTCTGGCCATTACCTGCAAAAGCAGCTTTAAAGCCTGTGCTAATGGTCACTTCATATGAACAACTACTGCAGGGCTGTAACTCAAACCTGCCCTCAAAATGTCTTGAGGGAGGGAATGGCCAAAACCTTTCAAATTGTGACACATACTTTAAGAAAACACTTTGAAGAACTAAGCTATAATCACACTTTGAAAAATAAAAAGGACATCTCTTAAAGCTCAATTTCAACAGATTATGAGACACATGCAAATTCAACCACAAAGAGGTATCAGCTCACACCAGTCAGAAGAACCATCAGCAAGTCAACTATAAACAATAAATGCTGAAGGTGTTGTGGAGAAATGCATACCCTCCACTTTAAGAGGGACGAAACCTGGAAAGAGCCACTAATGAGAATAGAATGGAGGAGCCTTTAAAAGGTAAACATTGAGCTACCAAATGATCCACCAGGCCCATTCCTGGACCTAGAAACTAAGAGGACAGAATTGGAAAGACACAGGCTGGCAAATCTGCACTGCACCGTATTACTCTAGCCAAGATATGGAAGTAACCAAAAAGTTCACCAACAGATGGGTAGACATAGAAGAACTGCTACATGTCGAGATGGAATATTAGCTAGCAAAGAAACGAAAAACTGCCATTTGCAGCACCATAGGTGAGTCTACAAGTAATCACGCAACTTGCGGTAAGTGAGAAAGCGAAAGACACATGTCCTATCATATCACGTAAAGGTGTTACCTAAAAACTGATACCAATGAAGATACTTCCACAGAGAAAGGCAAACAAAGATTCATTAAACAATCTTTTGGTCCACCAAATGGAAAGGTGTGAGGACTGGATACATTACGACATTGGGCTTAACAGAGATATACAAACACATGCGAAATATATAATCACCAAAACCTACGGAATACCAAGAGAACACTACTGAAAATTGTGTCATAACCTACATGGGAAAAGGATCCGAAGAAGAATAGATATATGTATATGTGTGAAAGAACCACATCTTGCACACCTAGAACACACAAAACATTGTAAACAAATTTGCTGTGATAAAAAATAAAAATTAAGGTAAAAATACGAACCAGAAGTAATGAGACATAAACATAAAGGGCTTTTTCCTGGCACATTCCATTCTAATTTACAACCTACAACACCACTTCCATTAAGGCTCTGCTTCCCTAGTACCCAGATTTGGGAATGGAGAAATGCTGCCTCCTTTGGCCGGTTCCCACAACAGCGGCTTTAAACCCATTGCTAAAGGTCACTGAATAGTCACCAAACTTGCAGTTCTGTAAATGACACCTGCCCTCCAAAAAAATCCTGGGGTCAAAAATCGACCAAAAAATTCAAGAGGACAAAATTCTGAGAAGACAATTTCAAGACGTATATTGTACTCACACTATTTTCTTTCTTTCTTTTTTTAACAGAAAAGGAAAAGGCGTGGGAAAATCATGAATTTTAGGGATTTTTAAAGACATGCAAACCCGAATTACAAAACCCTATCAGCTCACAGCGGTCAGAATGGTCATTAGTAAAAAGCTGCAAACAATACATGCTGAAGGGATTTTGGAGAAATGCGTACCCTCCATTCTAAGGGGGACCTGGTAAGAGCCACTAGTGAAAACACAATGGAGGTGCTTTGAAAAGGGAAACTTTGAGCTACCACTCAGTCAATCACAGCCACTGCTGGGCCTATACCCTGAGAAAATGAGAATCTAAAAGTCACATGCTGGGGGTTTCCTTGGTGGCGTAGTGGTTGAGAATCTGCCTGCCAACGCAAGGGACACGGGTTCAAGCCCTGGTCTGGGAAGATCCCACATGCCGCGGAGCAACTAAGCCCGTGAGCCACAACTATTGAGCCTGCGCATCTGGAGCTTGTGCTCCGGAGCAAGAGAGGCCGCGACAGTGAGAAGCCCGCACAACGCGATGAAGAGTGGCCCCCGCTTGCTGCATCTATAGAAAGCCCTCACGAAGACCCAACACATCCAAAATTAAATAAATACATAAATAAAACTGAAAACAAAAAGTCACAGGCAGGCAGTCCTACACTCCAGCAATGTTTATCATAGCCAACACTAGGAAGCAACGAAAATGTCCATCAACAGAGGAATGCACCAAGAAGAAGTGGTCCATGTACATATTGGAATATTACTCCAATAAAACATATAAATTAAAATTAAATAACAAATGAAAGTAAGAGACATCAGCTTTTGTGGGTTTATCCGGGCACATTCCACTCTAATTTATAAGCGAGGAACACCACTGGCCGGGAGGTCTGTTTCCCAAGTTTCCAGAGTGGGGAACATACAAAGGATGCCGCCCTCTGGACATTACCTGCAAAAGCAGCTTTAAAGCCTGTGCTAATGGTCACTTCATTTGAACGACTACTGCAGGGCTGTAACTGAAAGCTGCCCTCAAAATTTCTTGAGGGAGGGAATGGCCAGAACATTTCAAATTGTAACACATACTTTAAGAAAACACTTTGACGAACTAAGCTGTAGTCACACTTTAAAAAATAAAAAGGACATGTCTTAAAACTCAATTTCAACGGATTATGAGACACATGCAAATTCAACCACAAAGAGGTATCAGCTCACACCAGTCAGAATAACCATCAGCAAGTCAACTATAAACAATAAATGCTAAACGTGTTGTGGAGAAATGCATACCCTCCACTTTAAGAGGGACGAAACCTGGAAAGAGCCACTAATGAGAACAGAAGAGAGGTGCCTTTAAAAGGTAAACATTGAGCTACCAAATGATCCAGCAGGCCCATTCCTGGACCTAGAACCTAAGAAGACAGAATTGGAATGACACAGGCAGGCAAATCTGCACTGCACAGTATTACTCTAGCCAAGATATGGAAGTAACCAAAAAGTTCACCAACAGTTGGGTGGACATAGAAGAACTGCTACATGTCGAGATGGAATATTAGCTAGCGAAAAAATGAAACAATGCCATTTGCAGCACCATAGGTGAGTCTACAAGTAATCACGCAACTTGTGGTGAGAAAGCGAAAGACACATGTCCTATCATATCACTTAGAGGTGTTACCTAAAAACTGATACCAATGAAGATATTTCCACAGAGAAAGGCAATCACAGATTCATTAAACAATCTTATGGTTCACCAAATGGAAAGGTGTGAGGATTGGATACGTTACGACATTGGGCTTAACAGAGATATACAAACACATGTGAAATATATAATCACCAAAGACCTACGGAACACCAAGAGAACACTACTCAACATTGTGTCATAACCTACATGGGAAAAGGATCCGAAGAAGAATAGATATATGTATATGTTTGAAAGAACCACATCTTGCACACCTAGAACACACAAAACATTGTAAACAAATTTGCTGTGATAAAAAATAAAAATTAAGGTAAAAATACGAACCACAAGTAATGAGACATAAACATAAAGGGCTTTTTCCTGGCACATTCCATTCTAATTTACAACCTACAACACCACTTCCATTAAGGCTCTGCTGCCCTAGTACCCAGATTTGGGAATGGAGAAATGCTGCCTCCTTGTGGCCGGTTCCCACAACAGCAGCTTTAAACCCATTGCTGAAGGTCACTGAATAGTCACCAAACTTGCAGTTCTGTAAATGACACCTGCCCTGCAAGAAAATCCTGGGGTCAAAAATCGACCAAAAACTTTAAAAGAGGGCAAACTTCCGAGAAGACAATTTCAAGACGCATATTGTACTCACACTATTTTCTTTCTTTCTTTTTAACAGCAAAGGAAAAGGCGTGGAAAAATGATGAATTTTAGGAATTTTTAAAGACATGCAAACCCAAATTGCAAAACCCTCTCAGCTCACAGCAGTCAGAATGGTCATTAGCAAAAAGCTGCAAACAATACCTGCTGAAGGGATTTTGGAGAAATGCGTACCCTCGGTTCTAAGGGGCACAAGGTAAGAGCCACTAGTGAAAACACAATGGAGGTGCTTTGAAAAGGGAAACTTTGAGCTACCAGTCAATCAATCTCACCCAATGCTGGGCCTATACCCTGAGAAAATGAGAAGCAAAAAGTCACATGCTGGGGGATTCCCTGGTGACGCAGTGGTTGAGAATCTGCCTGCCAATGCAGGGGACACGGGTTCGGGCCCTGGTCTGGGAAGATCCCACATGCCACGGAGCAACTAAGCCCGTGAGCCACAACTATTGAGCCTGTGCGTCTGGAGCTTGTGCTCTGGAAAAAGAGAGGCCGCGACAGTGAGAGGCCCACGCACCGCGATGAAGAGTGGCGCCCGCTCGCCGCAACTACAGAAAGCCCTCGTGAAGAAGCAACACAGCCAAAAATAAATTAATAAATAAATAAAACTTAAAACAAAATGTCACAGGCAGGCAGTCCTACACTACAGCAATGTTTATCATAGCCAACACTTGGAAGCAATGAAAATGTCCATCAACAGAGGAATGCACCAAGAAGAAGTGGTCCATGTACACATTGGAATATTACTCCAATTAAAAATATAAATTAAAATTAAATAACAAATAAAAGTAAGGAGACATCAGCTTTTGTGGGTTTATCCGGGCACATTCCACTCTAATTTATAAGCGAGGAACACCACTGGGCGGGAGGTCTGTTTCCCTAGTTTCCAGAGTGGGGAACGTAGAAAGGATGCCGCCCTCTGGCCATTACCTGCAAAAGCAGCTTTAAAGCCTGTGCTAATGGTCACTTCATATGAACAACTACTGCAGGGCTGTAACTCAAACCTGCCCTCAAAATGTCTTGAGGGAGGGAATGGCCAAAACCTTTCAAATTGTGACACATACTTTAAGAAAACACTTTGAAGAACTAAGCTATAATCACACTTTGAAAAATAAAAAGGACATCTCTTAAAGCTCAATTTCAACAGATTATGAGACACATGCAAATTCAACCACAAAGAGGTATCAGCTCACACCAGTCAGAAGAACCATCAGCAAGTCAACTATAAACAATAAATGCTGAAGGTGTTGTGGAGAAATGCATACCCTCCACTTTAAGAGGGACGAAACCTGGAAAGAGCCACTAATGAGAATAGAATGGAGGAGCCTTTAAAAGGTAAACATTGAGCTACCAAATGATCCACCAGGCCCATTCCTGGACCTAGAAACTAAGAGGACAGAATTGGAAAGACACAGGCTGGCAAATCTGCACTGCACCGTATTACTCTAGCCAAGATATGGAAGTAACCAAAAAGTTCACCAACAGATGGGTAGACATAGAAGAACTGCTACATGTCGAGATGGAATATTAGCTAGCAAAGAAACGAAAAACTGCCATTTGCAGCACCATAGGTGAGTCTACAAGTAATCACGCAACTTGCGGTAAGTGAGAAAGCGAAAGACACATGTCCTATCATATCACGTAAAGGTGTTACCTAAAAACTGATACCAATGAAGATACTTCCACAGAGAAAGGCAAACAAAGATTCATTAAACAATCTTTTGGTCCACCAAATGGAAAGGTGTGAGGACTGGATACATTACGACATTGGGCTTAACAGAGATATACAAACACATGCGAAATATATAATCACCAAAACCTACGGAATACCAAGAGAACACTACTGAAAATTGTGTCATAACCTACATGGGAAAAGGATCCGAAGAAGAATAGATATATGTATATGTGTGAAAGAACCACATCTTGCACACCTAGAACACACAAAACATTGTAAACAAATTTGCTGTGATAAAAAATAAAAATTAAGGTAAAAATACGAACCAGAAGTAATGAGACATAAACATAAAGGGCTTTTTCCTGGCACATTCCATTCTAATTTACAACCTACAACACCACTTCCATTAAGGCTCTGCTTCCCTAGTACCCAGATTTGGGAATGGAGAAATGCTGCCTCCTTTGGCCGGTTCCCACAACAGCGGCTTTAAACCCATTGCTAAAGGTCACTGAATAGTCACCAAACTTGCAGTTCTGTAAATGACACCTGCCCTCCAAAAAAATCCTGGGGTCAAAAATCGACCAAAAAATTCAAGAGGACAAAATTCTGAGAAGACAATTTCAAGACGTATATTGTACTCACACTATTTTCTTTCTTTCTTTTTTTAACAGAAAAGGAAAAGGCGTGGGAAAATCATGAATTTTAGGGATTTTTAAAGACATGCAAACCCGAATTACAAAACCCTATCAGCTCACAGCGGTCAGAATGGTCATTAGTAAAAAGCTGCAAACAATACATGCTGAAGGGATTTTGGAGAAATGCGTACCCTCCATTCTAAGGGGGACCTGGTAAGAGCCACTAGTGAAAACACAATGGAGGTGCTTTGAAAAGGGAAACTTTGAGCTACCACTCAGTCAATCACAGCCACTGCTGGGCCTATACCCTGAGAAAATGAGAATCTAAAAGTCACATGCTGGGGGTTTCCTTGGTGGCGTAGTGGTTGAGAATCTGCCTGCCAACGCAAGGGACACGGGTTCAAGCCCTGGTCTGGGAAGATCCCACATGCCGCGGAGCAACTAAGCCCGTGAGCCACAACTATTGAGCCTGCGCATCTGGAGCTTGTGCTCCGGAGCAAGAGAGGCCGCGACAGTGAGAAGCCCGCACAACGCGATGAAGAGTGGCCCCCGCTTGCTGCATCTATAGAAAGCCCTCACGAAGACCCAACACATCCAAAATTAAATAAATACATAAATAAAACGGAAAACAAAAAGTCACAGGCAGGCAGTCCTACACTCCAGCAATGTTTATCATAGCCAACACTAGGAAGCAACGAAAATGTCCATCAACAGAGGAATGCACCAAGAAGAAGTGGTCCATGTACATATTGGAATATTACTCCAATAAAACATATAAATTAAAATTAAATAACAAATGAAAGTAAGAGACATCAGCTTTTGTGGGTTTATCCGGGCACATTCCACTCTAATTTATAAGCGAGGAACACCACTGGCCGGGAGGTCTGTTTCCCAAGTTTCCAGAGTGGGGAACATAGAAAGGATGCCGCCCTCTGGACATTACCTGCAAAAGCAGCTTTAAAGCCTGTGCTAATGGTCACTTCATTTGAACGACTACTGCAGGGCTGTAACTGAAAGCTGCCCTCAAAATTTCTTGAGGGAGGGAATGGCCAGAACATTTCAAATTGTAACACATACTTTAAGAAAACACTTTGACGAACTAAGCTGTAATCACACTTTAAAAAATAAAAAGGACATGTCTTAAAACTCAATTTCAACGGATTATGAGACACATGCAAATTCAACCACAAAGAGGTATCAGCTCACACCAGTCAGAAGAACCATCAGCAAGTCAACTATAAACAATAAATGCTAAACGTGTTGTGGAGAAATGCATACTCTCCACTTTAAGAGGGACGAAACCTGGAAAGAGCCACTAATGAGAACAGAAGAGAGGTGCCTTTAAAAGGTAAACACTGAGCTACCAAATGATCCAGCAGGCCCATTCCTGGACCTAGAACCTAAGAAGACAGAATTGGAATGACACAGGCAGGCAAATCTGCACTGCACAGTATTACTCTAGCCAAGATATGGAAGTAACCAAAAAGTTCACCAACAGTTGGGTGGACATAGAAGAACTGCTACATGTCGAGATGGAATATTAGCTAGCGAAAAAATGAAACAATGCCATTTGCAGCACCATAGGTGAGTCTACAAGTAATCACGCAACTTGTGGTGAGAAAGCGAAAGACACATGTCCTATCATATCACTTAGAGGTGTTACCTAAAAACTGATACCAATGAAGATATTTCCACAGAGAAAGGCAATCACAGATTCATTAAACAATCTTATGGTTCACCAAATGGAAAGGTGTGAGGATTGGATACGTTACGACATTGGGCTTAACAGAGATATACAAACACATGTGAAATATATAATCACCAAAGACCTACGGAACACCAAGAGAACACTACTCAACATTGTGTCATAACCTACATGGGAAAAGGATCCGAAGAAGAATAGATATATGTATATGTTTGAAAGAACCACATCTTGCACACCTAGAACACACAAAACATTGTAAACAAATTTGCTGTGATAAAAAATAAAAATTAAGGTAAAAATACGAACCACAAGTAATGAGACATAAACATAAAGGGCTTTTTCCTGGCACATTCCATTCTAATTTACAACCTACAACACCACTTCCATTAAGGCTCTGCTGCCCTAGTACCCAGATTTGGGAATGGAGAAATGCTGCCTCCCTGTGGCCGGTTCCCACAACAGCAGCTTTAAACCCATTGCTGAAGGTCACTGAATAGTCACCAAACTTGCAGTTCTGTAAATGACACCTGCCCTGCAAGAAAATCCTGGGGTCAAAAATCGACCAAAAACTTCAAAAGAGGGCAAACTTCCGAGAAGACAATTTCAAGACGCATATTGTACTCACACTATTTTCTTTCTTTCTTTTTAACAGCAAAGGAAAAGGCGTGGAAAAATGATGAATTTTAGGAATTTTTAAAGACATGCAAACCCAAATTGCAAAACCCTCTCAGCTCACAGCAGTCAGAATGGTCATTAGCAAAAAGCTGCAAACAATACCTGCTGAAGGGATTTTGGAGAAATGCGTACCCTCGGTTCTAAGGGGCACAAGGTAAGAGCCACTAGTGAAAACACAATGGAGGTGCTTTGAAAAGGGAAACTTTGAGCTACCAGTCAATCAATCTCACCCAATGCTGGGCCTATACCCTGAGAAAATGAGAAGCAAAAAGTCACATGCTGGGGGATTCCCTGGTGACGCAGTGGTTGAGAATCTGCCTGCCAATGCAGGGGACACGGGTTCGGGCCCTGGTCTGGGAAGATCCCACATGCCACGGAGCAACTAAGCCCGTGAGCCACAACTATTGAGCCTGTGCGTCTGGAGCTTGTGCTCTGGAAAAAGAGAGGCCGCGACAGTGAGAGGCCCACGCACCGCGATGAAGAGTGGCGCCCGCTCGCCGCAACTACAGAAAGCCCTCGTGAAGAAGCAACACAGCCAAAAATAAATTAATAAATAAATAAAACTTAAAACAAAATGTCA
Organism: Balaenoptera borealis; assembly: GCF_965194805.1. Classification (NCBI taxonomy): domain Eukaryota; kingdom Metazoa; phylum Chordata; class Mammalia; order Artiodactyla; family Balaenopteridae; genus Balaenoptera; species Balaenoptera borealis. The sequence continues at coordinate 419,448 of NW_028123617.1, forward strand.
CAGGCAGGCAGTCCTACACTACAGCAATGTTTATCATAGCCAACACTTGGAAGCAATGAAAATGTCCATCAACAGAGGAATGCACCAAGAAGAAGTGGTCCATGTACACATTGGAATATTACTCCAATTAAAAATATAAATTAAAATTAAATAACAAATAAAAGTAAGGAGACATCAGCTTTTGTGGGTTTATCCGGGCACATTCCACTCTAATTTATAAGCGAGGAACACCACTGGGCGGGAGGTCTGTTTCCCTAGTTTCCAGAGTGGGGAACGTAGAAAGGATGCCGCCCTCTGGCCATTACCTGCAAAAGCAGCTTTAAAGCCTGTGCTAATGGTCACTTCATATGAACAACTACTGCAGGGCTGTAACTCAAACCTGCCCTCAAAATGTCTTGAGGGAGGGAATGGCCAAAACCTTTCAAATTGTGACACATACTTTAAGAAAACACTTTGAAGAACTAAGCTATAATCACACTTTGAAAAATAAAAAGGACATCTCTTAAAGCTCAATTTCAACAGATTATGAGACACATGCAAATTCAACCACAAAGAGGTATCAGCTCACACCAGTCAGAAGAACCATCAGCAAGTCAACTATAAACAATAAATGCTGAAGGTGTTGTGGAGAAATGCATACCCTCCACTTTAAGAGGGACGAAACCTGGAAAGAGCCACTAATGAGAATAGAATGGAGGAGCCTTTAAAAGGTAAACATTGAGCTACCAAATGATCCACCAGGCCCATTCCTGGACCTAGAAACTAAGAGGACAGAATTGGAAAGACACAGGCTGGCAAATCTGCACTGCACCGTATTACTCTAGCCAAGATATGGAAGTAACCAAAAAGTTCACCAACAGATGGGTGGACATAGAAGAACTGCTACATGTCGAGATGGAATATTAGCTAGCAAAGAAACGAAAAACTGCCATTTGCAGCACCATAGGTGAGTCTACAAGTAATCACGCAACTTGCGGTAAGTGAGAAAGCGAAAGACACATGTCCTATCATATCACGTAAAGGTGTTACCTAAAAACTGATACCAATGAAGATACTTCCACAGAGAAAGGCAAACAAAGATTCATTAAACAATCTTTTGGTCCACCAAATGGAAAGGTGTGAGGACTGGATACATTACGACATTGGGCTTAACAGAGATATACAAACACATGCGAAATATATAATCACCAAAACCTACGGAATACCAAGAGAACACTACTGAAAATTGTGTCATAACCTACATGGGAAAAGGATCCGAAGAAGAATAGATATATGTATATGTGTGAAAGAACCACATCTTGCACACCTAGAACACACAAAACATTGTAAACAAATTTGCTGTGATAAAAAATAAAAATTAAGGTAAAAATACGAACCAGAAGTAATGAGACATAAACATAAAGGGCTTTTTCCTGGCACATTCCATTCTAATTTACAACCTACAACACCACTTCCATTAAGGCTCTGCTGTCCTAGTACCCAGATTTGGGAATGGAGAAATGCTGCCTCCTTTGGCCGGTTCCCACAACAGCAGCTTTAAACCCATTGCTAAAGGTCACTGAATAGTCACCAAACTTGCAGTTCTGTAAATGACACCTGCCCTCCAAAAAAATCCTGGGGTCAAAAATCGACCAAAAATTTCAAGAGGACAAAATTCTGAGAAGACAATTTCAAGACATATATTGTACTCACACTATTTTCTTTCTTTCTTTTTTTAACAGAAAAGGAAAAGGCGTGGGAAAATCATGAATTTTAGGGATTTTTAAAGACATGCAAACCCGAATTACAAAACCCTATCAGCTCACAGCGGTCAGAATGGTCATTAGTAAAAAGCTGCAAACAATACATGCTGAAGGGATTTTGGAGAAATGCGTACCCTCCATTCTAAGGGGGACCTGGTAAGAGCCACTAGTGAAAACACAATGGAGGTGCTTTGAAAAGGGAAACTTTGAGCTACCACTCAGTCAATCACAGCCACTGCTGGGCCTATACCCTGAGAAAATGAGAATCTAAAAGTCACATGCTGGGGGTTTCCTTGGTGGCGTAGTGGTTGAGAATCTGCCTGCCAACGCAAGGGACACGGGTTCAAGCCCTGGTCTGGGAAGATCCCACATGCCGCGGAGCAACTAAGCCCGTGAGCCACAACTATTGAGCCTGCGCATCTGGAGCTTGTGCTCCGGAGCAAGAGAGGCCGCGACAGTGAGAAGCCCGCACAACGCGATGAAGAGTGGCCCCCGCTTGCTGCATCTATAGAAAGCCCTCACGAAGACCCAACACATCCAAAATTAAATAAATACATAAATAAAACTGAAAACAAAAAGTCACAGGCAGGCAGTCCTACACTCCAGCAATGTTTATCATAGCCAACACTAGGAAGCAACGAAAATGTCCATCAACAGAGGAATGCACCAAGAAGAAGTGGTCCATGTACATATTGGAATATTACTCCAATAAAACATATAAATTAAAATTAAATAACAAATGAAAGTAAGAGACATCAGCTTTTGTGGGTTTATCCGGGCACATTCCACTCTAATTTATAAGCGAGGAACACCACTGGCCGGGAGGTCTGTTTCCCAAGTTTCCAGAGTGGGGAACATACAAAGGATGCCGCCCTCTGGACATTACCTGCAAAAGCAGCTTTAAAGCCTGTGCTAATGGTCACTTCATTTGAACGACTACTGCAGGGCTGTAACTGAAAGCTGCCCTCAAAATTTCTTGAGGGAGGGAATGGCCAGAACATTTCAAATTGTAACACATACTTTAAGAAAACACTTTGACGAACTAAGCTGTAGTCACACTTTAAAAAATAAAAAGGACATGTCTTAAAACTCAATTTCAACGGATTATGAGACACATGCAAATTCAACCACAAAGAGGTATCAGCTCACACCAGTCAGAATAACCATCAGCAAGTCAACTATAAACAATAAATGCTAAACGTGTTGTGGAGAAATGCATACCCTCCACTTTAAGAGGGACGAAACCTGGAAAGAGCCACTAATGAGAACAGAAGAGAGGTGCCTTTAAAAGGTAAACATTGAGCTACCAAATGATCCAGCAGGCCCATTCCTGGACCTAGAACCTAAGAAGACAGAATTGGAATGACACAGGCAGGCAAATCTGCACTGCACAGTATTACTCTAGCCAAGATATGGAAGTAACCAAAAAGTTCACCAACAGTTGGGTGGACATAGAAGAACTGCTACATGTCGAGATGGAATATTAGCTAGCGAAAAAATGAAACAATGCCATTTGCAGCACCATAGGTGAGTCTACAAGTAATCACGCAACTTGTGGTGAGAAAGCGAAAGACACATGTCCTATCATATCACTTAGAGGTGTTACCTAAAAACTGATACCAATGAAGATATTTCCACAGAGAAAGGCAATCACAGATTCATTAAACAATCTTATGGTTCACCAAATGGAAAGGTGTGAGGATTGGATACGTTACGACATTGGGCTTCACAGAGATATACAAACACATGTGAAATATATAATCACCAAAGACCTACGGAACACCAAGAGAACACTACTCAACATTGTGTCATAACCTACATGGGAAAAGGATCCGAAGAAGAATAGATATATGTATATGTTTGAAAGAACCACATCTTGCACACCTAGAACACACAAAACATTGTAAACAAATTTGCTGTGATAAAAAATAAAAATTAAGGTAAAAATACGAACCAGAAGTAATGAGACATAAACATAAAGGGCTTTTTCCTGGCACATTCCATTCTAATTTACAACCTACAACACCACTTCCATTAAGGCTCTGCTGCCCTAGTACCCAGATTTGGGAATGGAGAAATGCTGCCTCCTTGTGGCCGGTTCCCACAACAGCAGCTTTAAACCCATTGCTGAAGGTCACTGAATAGTCACCAAATTTGCAGTTCTATAAATGACACCTGCCCTGCAAGAAAATCCTGGGGTCAAAAATCGACCAAAAACTTCAAAAGAGGGCAAACTTCCGAGAAGACAATTTCAAGACGCATATTGTACTCACACTATTTTCTTTCTTTCTTTTTAACAGCAAAGGAAAAGGCGTGGAAAAATGATGAATTTTAGGAATTTTTAAAGACATGCAAACCCAAATTGCAAAACCCTATCAGCTCACAGCAGTCAGAATGGTCATTAGCAAAAAGCTGCAAACAATACCTGCTGAAGGGATTTTGGAGAAATGCGTACCCTCGGTTCTAAGGGGCACAAGGTAAGAGCCACTAGTGAAAACACAATGGAGGTGCTTTGAAAAGGGAAACTTTGAGCTACCAGTCAATCAATCTCACCCAATGCTGGGCCTATACCCTGAGAAAATGAGAAGCAAAAAGTCACATGCTGGGGGATTCCCTGGTGACGCAGTGGTTGAGAATCTGCCTGCCAATGCAGGGGACACGGGTTCGGGCCCTGGTCTGGGAAGATCCCACATGCCACGGAGCAACTAAGCCCGTGAGCCACAACTATTGAGCCTGTGCGTCTGGAGCTTGTGCTCTGGAAAAAGAGAGGCCGCGACAGTGAGAGGCCAACGCACCGCGATGAAGAGTGGCGCCCGCTCGCCGCAACTACAGAAAGCCCTCGCGAAGAAGCAACACAGCCAAAAATAAATTAATAAATAAATAAAACTTAAAACAAAATGTCACAGGCAGGCAGTCCTACACTACAGCAATGTTTATCATAGCCAACACTTGGAAGCAATGAAAATGTCCATCAACAGAGGAATGCACCAAGAAGAAGTGGTCCATGCACACATTGGAATATTACTCCAATTAAAAATATAAATTAAAATTAAATAACAAATAAAAGTAAGGAGACATCAGCTTTTGTGGGTTTATCCGGGCACATTCCACTCTAATTTATAAGCGAGGAACACCACTGGCCGGGAGGTCTGTTTCCCTAGTTTCCAGAGTGGGGAACGTAGAAAGGATGCCGCCCTCTGGCCATTACCTGCAAAAGCAGCTTTAAAGCCTGTGCTAATGGTCACTTCATATGAACAACTACTGCAGGGCTGTAACTGAAACCTGCCCTCAAAATGTCTTGAGGGAGGGAATGGCCAAAACCTTTCAAATTGTGACACATACTTTAAGAAAACACTTTGAAGAACTAAGCTATAATCACACTTTGAAAAATAAAAAGGACATCTCTTAAAGCTCAATTTCAACAGATTATGAGACACATGCAAATTCAACCACAAAGAGGTATCAGCTCACACCAGTCAGAAGAACCATCAGCAAGTCAACTATAAACAATAAATGCTGAAGGTGTTGTGGAGAAATGCATACCCTCCACTTTAAGAGGGACGAAACCTGGAAAGAGCCACTAATGAGAATAGAATGGAGGAGCCTTTAAAAGGTAAACATTGAGCTACCAAATGATCCACCAGGCCCATTCCTGGACCTAGAAACTAAGAGGACAGAATTGGAAAGACACAGGCTGGCAAATCTGCACTGCACCGTATTACTCTAGCCAAGATATGGAAGTAACCAAAAAGTTCACCAACAGATGGGTGGACATAGAAGAACTGCTACATGTCGAGATGGAATATTAGCTAGCAAAGAAACGAAAAACTGCCATTTGCAGCACCATAGGTGAGTCTACAAGTAATCACGCAACTTGCGGTAAGTGAGAAAGCGAAAGACACATGTCCTATCATATCACGTAAAGGTGTTACCTAAAAACTGATACCAATGAAGATACTTCCACAGAGAAAGGCAAACAAAGATTCATTAAACAATCTTTTGGTCCACCAAATGGAAAGGTGTGAGGACTGGATACATTACGACATTGGGCTTAACAGAGATATACAAACACATGCGAAATATATAATCACCAAAACCTACGGAATACCAAGAGAACACTACTGAAAATTGTGTCATAACCTACATGGGAAAAGGATCCGAAGAAGAATAGATATATGTATATGTGTGAAAGAACCACATCTTGCACACCTAGAACACACAAAACATTGTAAACAAATTTGCTGTGATAAAAAATAAAAATTAAGGTAAAAATACGAACCAGAAGTAATGAGACATAAACATAAAGGGCTTTTTCCTGGCACATTCCATTCTAATTTACAACCTACAACACCACTTCCATTAAGGCTCTGCTTCCCTAGTACCCAGATTTGGGAATGGAGAAATGCTGCCTCCTTTGGCCGGTTCCCACAACAGCGGCTTTAAACCCATTGCTAAAGGTCACTGAATAGTCACCAAACTTGCAGTTCTGTAAATGACACCTGCCCTCCAAAAAAATCCTGGGGTCAAAAATCGACCAAAAAATTCAAGAGGACAAAATTCTGAGAAGACAATTTCAAGACGTATATTGTACTCACACTATTTTCTTTCTTTCTTTTTTTAACAGAAAAGGAAAAGGCGTGGGAAAATCATGAATTTTAGGGATTTTTAAAGACATGCAAACCCGAATTACAAAACCCTATCAGCTCACAGCGGTCAGAATGGTCATTAGTAAAAAGCTGCAAACAATACATGCTGAAGGGATTTTGGAGAAATGCGTACCCTCCATTCTAAGGGGGACCTGGTAAGAGCCACTAGTGAAAACACAATGGAGGTGCTTTGAAAAGGGAAACTTTGAGCTACCACTCAGTCAATCACAGCCACTGCTGGGCCTATACCCTGAGAAAATGAGAATCTAAAAGTCACATGCTGGGGGTTTCCTTGGTGGCGTAGTGGTTGAGAATCTGCCTGCCAACGCAAGGGACACGGGTTCAAGCCCTGGTCTGGGAAGATCCCACATGCCGCGGAGCAACTAAGCCCGTGAGCCACAACTATTGAGCCTGCGCATCTGGAGCTTGTGCTCCGGAGCAAGAGAGGCCGCGACAGTGAGAAGCCCGCACAACGCGATGAAGAGTGGCCCCCGCTTGCTGCATCTATAGAAAGCCCTCACGAAGACCCAACACATCCAAAATTAAATAAATACATAAATAAAACTGAAAACAAAAAGTCACAGGCAGGCAGTCCTACACTCCAGCAATGTTTATCATAGCCAACACTAGGAAGCAACGAAAATGTCCATCAACAGAGGAATGCACCAAGAAGAAGTGGTCCATGTACATATTGGAATATTACTCCAATAAAACATATAAATTAAAATTAAATAACAAATGAAAGTAAGAGACATCAGCTTTTGTGGGTTTATCCGGGCACATTCCACTCTAATTTATAAGCGAGGAACACCACTGGCCGGGAGGTCTGTTTCCCAAGTTTCCAGAGTGGGGAACATAGAAAGGATGCCGCCCTCTGGACATTACCTGCAAAAGCAGCTTTAAAGCCTGTGCTAATGGTCACTTCATTTGAACGACTACTGCAGGGCTGTAACTGAAAGCTGCCCTCAAAATTTCTTGAGGGAGGGAATGGCCAGAACATTTCAAATTGTAACACATACTTTAAGAAAACACTTTGACGAACTAAGCTGTAATCACACTTTAAAAAATAAAAAGGACATGTCTTAAAACTCAATTTCAACGGATTATGAGACACATGCAAATTCAACCACAAAGAGGTATCAGCTCACACCAGTCAGAATAACCATCAGCAAGTCAACTATAAACAATAAATGCTAAACGTGTTGTGGAGAAATGCATACCCTCCACTTTAAGAGGGACGAAACCTGGAAAGAGCCACTAATGAGAACAGAAGAGAGGTGCCTTTAAAAGGTAAACATTGAGCTACCAAATGATCCAGCAGGCCCATTCCTGGACCTAGAACCTAAGAAGACAGAATTGGAATGACACAGGCAGGCAAATCTGCACTGCACAGTATTACTCTAGCCAAGATATGGAAGTAACCAAAAAGTTCACCAACAGTTGGGTGGACATAGAAGAACTGCTACATGTCGAGATGGAATATTAGCTAGCGAAAAAATGAAACAATGCCATTTGCAGCACCATAGGTGAGTCTACAAGTAATCACGCAACTTGTGGTGAGAAAGCGAAAGACACATGTCCTATCATATCACTTAGAGGTGTTACCTAAAAACTGATACCAATGAAGATATTTCCACAGAGAAAGGCAATCACAGATTCATTAAACAATCTTATGGTTCACCAAATGGAAAGGTGTGAGGATTGGATACGTTACGACATTGGGCTTCACAGAGATATACAAACACATGTGAAATATATAATCACCAAAGACCTACGGAACACCAAGAGAACACTACTCAACATTGTGTCATAACCTACATGGGAAAAGGATCCGAAGAAGAATAGATATATGTATATGTTTGAAAGAACCACATCTTGCACACCTAGAACACACAAAACATTGTAAACAAATTTGCTGTGATAAAAAATAAAAATTAAGGTAAAAATACGAACCACAAGTAATGAGACATAAACATAAAGGGCTTTTTCCTGGCACATTCCATTCTAATTTACAACCTACAACACCACTTCCATTAAGGCTCTGCTGCCCTAGTACCCAGATTTGGGAATGGAGAAATGCTGCCTCCTTGTGGCCGGTTCCCACAACAGCAGCTTTAAACCCATTGCTGAAGGTCACTGAATAGTCACCAAACTTGCAGTTCTGTAAATGACACCTGCCCTGCAAGAAAATCCTGGGGTCAAAAATCGACCAAAAACTTTAAAAGAGGGCAAACTTCCGAGAAGACAATTTCAAGACGCATATTGTACTCACACTATTTTCTTTCTTTCTTTTTAACAGCAAAGGAAAAGGCGTGGAAAAATGATGAATTTTAGGAATTTTTAAAGACATGCAAACCCAAATTGCAAAACCCTCTCAGCTCACAGCAGTCAGAATGGTCATTAGCAAAAAGCTGCAAACAATACCTGCTGAAGGGATTTTGGAGAAATGCGTACCCTCGGTTCTAAGGGGCACAAGGTAAGAGCCACTAGTGAAAACACAATGGAGGTGCTTTGAAAAGGGAAACTTTGAGCTACCAGTCAATCAATCTCACCCAATGCTGGGCCTATACCCTGAGAAAATGAGAAGCAAAAAGTCACATGCTGGGGGATTCCCTGGTGACGCAGTGGTTGAGAATCTGCCTGCCAATGCAGGGGACACGGGTTCGGGCCCTGGTCTGGGAAGATCCCACATGCCACGGAGCAACTAAGCCCGTGAGCCACAACTATTGAGCCTGTGCGTCTGGAGCTTGTGCTCTGGAAAAAGAGAGGCCGCGACAGTGAGAGGCCCACGCACCGCGATGAAGAGTGGCGCCCGCTCGCCGCAACTACAGAAAGCCCTCGTGAAGAAGCAACACAGCCAAAAATAAATTAATAAATAAATAAAACTTAAAACAAAATGTCACAGGCAGGCAGTCCTACACTACAGCAATGTTTATCATAGCCAACACTTGGAAGCAATGAAAATGTCCATCAACAGAGGAATGCACCAAGAAGAAGTGGTCCATGTACACATTGGAATATTACTCCAATTAAAAATATAAATTAAAATTAAATAACAAATAAAAGTAAGGAGACATCAGCTTTTGTGGGTTTATCCGGGCACATTCCACTCTAATTTATAAGCGAGGAACACCACTGGGCGGGAGGTCTGTTTCCCTAGTTTCCAGAGTGGGGAACGTAGAAAGGATGCCGCCCTCTGGCCATTACCTGCAAAAGCAGCTTTAAAGCCTGTGCTAATGGTCACTTCATATGAACAACTACTGCAGGGCTGTAACTCAAACCTGCCCTCAAAATGTCTTGAGGGAGGGAATGGCCAAAACCTTTCAAATTGTGACACATACTTTAAGAAAACACTTTGAAGAACTAAGCTATAATCACACTTTGAAAAATAAAAAGGACATCTCTTAAAGCTCAATTTCAACAGATTATGAGACACATGCAAATTCAACCACAAAGAGGTATCAGCTCACACCAGTCAGAAGAACCATCAGCAAGTCAACTATAAACAATAAATGCTGAAGGTGTTGTGGAGAAATGCATACCCTCCACTTTAAGAGGGACGAAACCTGGAAAGAGCCACTAATGAGAATAGAATGGAGGAGCCTTTAAAAGGTAAACATTGAGCTACCAAATGATCCACCAGGCCCATTCCTGGACCTAGAAACTAAGAGGACAGAATTGGAAAGACACAGGCTGGCAAATCTGCACTGCACCGTATTACTCTAGCCAAGATATGGAAGTAACCAAAAAGTTCACCAACAGATGGGTAGACATAGAAGAACTGCTACATGTCGAGATGGAATATTAGCTAGCAAAGAAACGAAAAACTGCCATTTGCAGCACCATAGGTGAGTCTACAAGTAATCACGCAACTTGCGGTAAGTGAGAAAGCGAAAGACACATGTCCTATCATATCACGTAAAGGTGTTACCTAAAAACTGATACCAATGAAGATACTTCCACAGAGAAAGGCAAACAAAGATTCATTAAACAATCTTTTGGTCCACCAAATGGAAAGGTGTGAGGACTGGATACATTACGACATTGGGCTTAACAGAGATATACAAACACATGCGAAATATATAATCACCAAAACCTACGGAATACCAAGAGAACACTACTGAAAATTGTGTCATAACCTACATGGGAAAAGGATCCGAAGAAGAATAGATATATGTATATGTGTGAAAGAACCACATCTTGCACACCTAGAACACACAAAACATTGTAAACAAATTTGCTGTGATAAAAAATAAAAATTAAGGTAAAAATACGAACCAGAAGTAATGAGACATAAACATAAAGGGCTTTTTCCTGGCACATTCCATTCTAATTTACAACCTACAACACCACTTCCATTAAGGCTCTGCTTCCCTAGTACCCAGATTTGGGAATGGAGAAATGCTGCCTCCTTTGGCCGGTTCCCACAACAGCGGCTTTAAACCCATTGCTAAAGGTCACTGAATAGTCACCAAACTTGCAGTTCTGTAAATGACACCTGCCCTCCAAAAAAATCCTGGGGTCAAAAATCGACCAAAAAATTCAAGAGGACAAAATTCTGAGAAGACAATTTCAAGACGTATATTGTACTCACACTATTTTCTTTCTTTCTTTTTTTAACAGAAAAGGAAAAGGCGTGGGAAAATCATGAATTTTAGGGATTTTTAAAGACATGCAAACCCGAATTACAAAACCCTATCAGCTCACAGCGGTCAGAATGGTCATTAGTAAAAAGCTGCAAACAATACATGCTGAAGGGATTTTGGAGAAATGCGTACCCTCCATTCTAAGGGGGACCTGGTAAGAGCCACTAGTGAAAACACAATGGAGGTGCTTTGAAAAGGGAAACTTTGAGCTACCACTCAGTCAATCACAGCCACTGCTGGGCCTATACCCTGAGAAAATGAGAATCTAAAAGTCACATGCTGGGGGTTTCCTTGGTGGCGTAGTGGTTGAGAATCTGCCTGCCAACGCAAGGGACACGGGTTCAAGCCCTGGTCTGGGAAGATCCCACATGCCGCGGAGCAACTAAGCCCGTGAGCCACAACTATTGAGCCTGCGCATCTGGAGCTTGTGCTCCGGAGCAAGAGAGGCCGCGACAGTGAGAAGCCCGCACAACGCGATGAAGAGTGGCCCCCGCTTGCTGCATCTATAGAAAGCCCTCACGAAGACCCAACACATCCAAAATTAAATAAATACATAAATAAAACTGAAAACAAAAAGTCACAGGCAGGCAGTCCTACACTCCAGCAATGTTTATCATAGCCAACACTAGGAAGCAACGAAAATGTCCATCAACAGAGGAATGCACCAAGAAGAAGTGGTCCATGTACATATTGGAATATTACTCCAATAAAACATATAAATTAAAATTAAATAACAAATGAAAGTAAGAGACATCAGCTTTTGTGGGTTTATCCGGGCACATTCCACTCTAATTTATAAGCGAGGAACACCACTGGCCGGGAGGTCTGTTTCCCAAGTTTCCAGAGTGGGGAACATACAAAGGATGCCGCCCTCTGGACATTACCTGCAAAAGCAGCTTTAAAGCCTGTGCTAATGGTCACTTCATTTGAACGACTACTGCAGGGCTGTAACTGAAAGCTGCCCTCAAAATTTCTTGAGGGAGGGAATGGCCAGAACATTTCAAATTGTAACACATACTTTAAGAAAACACTTTGACGAACTAAGCTGTAGTCACACTTTAAAAAATAAAAAGGACATGTCTTAAAACTCAATTTCAACGGATTATGAGACACATGCAAATTCAACCACAAAGAGGTATCAGCTCACACCAGTCAGAATAACCATCAGCAAGTCAACTATAAACAATAAATGCTAAACGTGTTGTGGAGAAATGCATACCCTCCACTTTAAGAGGGACGAAACCTGGAAAGAGCCACTAATGAGAACAGAAGAGAGGTGCCTTTAAAAGGTAAACATTGAGCTACCAAATGATCCAGCAGGCCCATTCCTGGACCTAGAACCTAAGAAGACAGAATTGGAATGACACAGGCAGGCAAATCTGCACTGCACAGTATTACTCTAGCCAAGATATGGAAGTAACCAAAAAGTTCACCAACAGTTGGGTGGACATAGAAGAACTGCTACATGTCGAGATGGAATATTAGCTAGCGAAAAAATGAAACAATGCCATTTGCAGCACCATAGGTGAGTCTACAAGTAATCACGCAACTTGTGGTGAGAAAGCGAAAGACACATGTCCTATCATATCACTTAGAGGTGTTACCTAAAAACTGATACCAATGAAGATATTTCCACAGAGAAAGGCAATCACAGATTCATTAAACAATCTTATGGTTCACCAAATGGAAAGGTGTGAGGATTGGATACGTTACGACATTGGGCTTAACAGAGATATACAAACACATGTGAAATATATAATCACCAAAGACCTACGGAACACCAAGAGAACACTACTCAACATTGTGTCATAACCTACATGGGAAAAGGATCCGAAGAAGAATAGATATATGTATATGTTTGAAAGAACCACATCTTGCACACCTAGAACACACAAAACATTGTAAACAAATTTGCTGTGATAAAAAATAAAAATTAAGGTAAAAATACGAACCACAAGTAATGAGACATAAACATAAAGGGCTTTTTCCTGGCACATTCCATTCTAATTTACAACCTACAACACAACTTCCATTAAGGCTCTGCTGCCCTAGTACCCAGATTTGGGAATGGAGAAATGCTGCCTCCTTGTGGCCGGTTCCCACAACAGCAGCTTTAAACCCATTGCTGAAGGTCACTGAATAGTCACCAAACTTGCAGTTCTGTAAATGACACCTGCCCTGCAAGAAAATCCTGGGGTCAAAAATCGACCAAAAACTTTAAAAGAGGGCAAACTTCCGAGAAGACAATTTCAAGACGCATATTGTACTCACACTATTTTCTTTCTTTCTTTTTAACAGCAAAGGAAAAGGCGTGGAAAAATGATGAATTTTAGGAATTTTTAAAGACATGCAAACCCAAATTGCAAAACCCTCTCAGCTCACAGCAGTCAGAATGGTCATTAGCAAAAAGCTGCAAACAATACCTGCTGAAGGGATTTTGGAGAAATGCGTACCCTCGGTTCTAAGGGGCACAAGGTAAGAGCCACTAGTGAAAACACAATGGAGGTGCTTTGAAAAGGGAAACTTTGAGCTACCAGTCAATCAATCTCACCCAATGCTGGGCCTATACCCTGAGAAAATGAGAAGCAAAAAGTCACATGCTGGGGGATTCCCTGGTGACGCAGTGGTTGAGAATCTGCCTGCCAATGCAGGGGACACGGGTTCGGGCCCTGGTCTGGGAAGATCCCACATGCCACGGAGCAACTAAGCCCGTGAGCCACAACTATTGAGCCTGTGCGTCTGGAGCTTGTGCTCTGGAAAAAGAGAGGCCGCGACAGTGAGAGGCCCACGCACCGCGATGAAGAGTGGCGCCCGCTCGCCGCAACTACAGAAAGCCCTCGTGAAGAAGCAACACAGCCAAAAATAAATTAATAAATAAATAAAACTTAAAACAAAATGTCACAGGCAGGCAGTCCTACACTACAGCAATGTTTATCATAGCCAACACTTGGAAGCAATGAAAATGTCCATCAACAGAGGAATGCACCAAGAAGAAGTGGTCCATGTACACATTGGAATATTACTCCAATTAAAAATATAAATTAAAATTAAATAACAAATAAAAGTAAGGAGACATCAGCTTTTGTGGGTTTATCCGGGCACATTCCACTCTAATTTATAAGCGAGGAACACCACTGGGCGGGAGGTCTGTTTCCCTAGTTTCCAGAGTGGGGAACGTAGAAAGGATGCCGCCCTCTGGCCATTACCTGCAAAAGCAGCTTTAAAGCCTGTGCTAATGGTCACTTCATATGAACAACTACTGCAGGGCTGTAACTCAAACCTGCCCTCAAAATGTCTTGAGGGAGGGAATGGCCAAAACCTTTCAAATTGTGACACATACTTTAAGAAAACACTTTGAAGAACTAAGCTATAATCACACTTTGAAAAATAAAAAGGACATCTCTTAAAGCTCAATTTCAACAGATTATGAGACACATGCAAATTCAACCACAAAGAGGTATCAGCTCACACCAGTCAGAAGAACCATCAGCAAGTCAACTATAAACAATAAATGCTGAAGGTGTTGTGGAGAAATGCATACCCTCCACTTTAAGAGGGACGAAACCTGGAAAGAGCCACTAATGAGAATAGAATGGAGGAGCCTTTAAAAGGTAAACATTGAGCTACCAAATGATCCACCAGGCCCATTCCTGGACCTAGAAACTAAGAGGACAGAATTGGAAAGACACAGGCTGGCAAATCTGCACTGCACCGTATTACTCTAGCCAAGATATGGAAGTAACCAAAAAGTTCACCAACAGATGGGTAGACATAGAAGAACTGCTACATGTCGAGATGGAATATTAGCTAGCAAAGAAACGAAAAACTGCCATTTGCAGCACCATAGGTGAGTCTACAAGTAATCACGCAACTTGCGGTAAGTGAGAAAGCGAAAGACACATGTCCTATCATATCACGTAAAGGTGTTACCTAAAAACTGATACCAATGAAGATACTTCCACAGAGAAAGGCAAACAAAGATTCATTAAACAATCTTTTGGTCCACCAAATGGAAAGGTGTGAGGACTGGATACATTACGACATTGGGCTTAACAGAGATATACAAACACATGCGAAATATATAATCACCAAAACCTACGGAATACCAAGAGAACACTACTGAAAATTGTGTCATAACCTACATGGGAAAAGGATCCGAAGAAGAATAGATATATGTATATGTGTGAAAGAACCACATCTTGCACACCTAGAACACACAAAACATTGTAAACAAATTTGCTGTGATAAAAAATAAAAATTAAGGTAAAAATACGAACCAGAAGTAATGAGACATAAACATAAAGGGCTTTTTCCTGGCACATTCCATTCTAATTTACAACCTACAACACCACTTCCATTAAGGCTCTGCTTCCCTAGTACCCAGATTTGGGAATGGAGAAATGCTGCCTCCTTTGGCCGGTTCCCACAACAGCGGCTTTAAACCCATTGCTAAAGGTCACTGAATAGTCACCAAACTTGCAGTTCTGTAAATGACACCTGCCCTCCAAAAAAATCCTGGGGTCAAAAATCGACCAAAAAATTCAAGAGGACAAAATTCTGAGAAGACAATTTCAAGACGTATATTGTACTCACACTATTTTCTTTCTTTCTTTTTTTAACAGAAAAGGAAAAGGCGTGGGAAAATCATGAATTTTAGGGATTTTTAAAGACATGCAAACCCGAATTACAAAACCCTATCAGCTCACAGCGGTCAGAATGGTCATTAGTAAAAAGCTGCAAACAATACATGCTGAAGGGATTTTGGAGAAATGCGTACCCTCCATTCTAAGGGGGACCTGGTAAGAGCCACTAGTGAAAACACAATGGAGGTGCTTTGAAAAGGGAAACTTTGAGCTACCACTCAGTCAATCACAGCCACTGCTGGGCCTATACCCTGAGAAAATGAGAATCTAAAAGTCACATGCTGGGGGTTTCCTTGGTGGCGTAGTGGTTGAGAATCTGCCTGCCAACGCAAGGGACACGGGTTCAAGCCCTGGTCTGGGAAGATCCCACATGCCGCGGAGCAACTAAGCCCGTGAGCCACAACTATTGAGCCTGCGCATCTGGAGCTTGTGCTCCGGAGCAAGAGAGGCCGCGACAGTGAGAAGCCCGCACAACGCGATGAAGAGTGGCCCCCGCTTGCTGCATCTATAGAAAGCCCTCACGAAGACCCAACACATCCAAAATTAAATAAATACATAAATAAAACGGAAAACAAAAAGTCACAGGCAGGCAGTCCTACACTCCAGCAATGTTTATCATAGCCAACACTAGGAAGCAACGAAAATGTCCATCAACAGAGGAATGCACCAAGAAGAAGTGGTCCATGTACATATTGGAATATTACTCCAATAAAACATATAAATTAAAATTAAATAACAAATGAAAGTAAGAGACATCAGCTTTTGTGGGTTTATCCGGGCACATTCCACTCTAATTTATAAGCGAGGAACACCACTGGCCGGGAGGTCTGTTTCCCAAGTTTCCAGAGTGGGGAACATACAAAGGATGCCGCCCTCTGGACATTACCTGCAAAAGCAGCTTTAAAGCCTGTGCTAATGGTCACTTCATTTGAACGACTACTGCAGGGCTGTAACTGAAAGCTGCCCTCAAAAGTTCTTGAGGGAGGGAATGGCCAGAACATTTCAAATTGTAACACATACTTTAAGAAAACACTTTGACGAACTAAGCTGTAATCACACTTTAAAAAATAAAAAGGACATGTCTTAAAACTCAATTTCAACGGATTATGAGACACATGCAAATTCAACCACAAAGAGGTATCAGCTCACACCAGTCAGAAGAACCATCAGCAAGTCAACTATAAACAATAAATGCTAAACGTGTTGTGGAGAAATGCATACCCTCCACTTTAAGAGGGACGAAACCTGGAAAGAGCCACTAATGAGAACAGAAGAGAGGTGCCTTTAAAAGGTAAACATTGAGCTACCAAATGATCCAGCAGGCCCATTCCTGGACCTAGAACCTAAGAAGACAGAATTGGAATGACACAGGCAGGCAAATCTGCACTGCACAGTATTACTCTAGCCAAGATATGGAAGTAACCAAAAAGTTCACCAACAGTTGGGTGGACATAGAAGAACTGCTACATGTCGAGATGGAATATTAGCTAGCGAAAAAATGAAACAATGCCATTTGCAGCACCATAGGTGAGTCTACAAGTAATCACGCAACTTGTGGTGAGAAAGCGAAAGACACATGTCCTATCATATCACTTAGAGGTGTTACCTAAAAACTGATACCAATGAAGATATTTCCACAGAGAAAGGCAATCACAGATTCATTAAACAATCTTATGGTTCACCAAATGGAAAGGTGTGAGGATTGGATACGTTACGACATTGGGCTTAACAGAGATATACAAACACATGTGAAATATATAATCACCAAAGACCTACGGAACACCAAGAGAACACTACTCAACATTGTGTCATAACCTACATGGGAAAAGGATCCGAAGAAGAATAGATATATGTATATGTTTGAAAGAACCACATCTTGCACACCTAGAACACACAAAACATTGTAAACAAATTTGCTGTGATAAAAAATAAAAATTAAGGTAAAAATACGAACCACAAGTAATGAGACATAAACATAAAGGGCTTTTTCCTGGCACATTCCATTCTAATTTACAACCTACAACACCACTTCCATTAAGGCTCTGCTTCCCTAGTACCCAGATTTGGGAATGGAGAAATGCTGCCTCCCTGTGGCCGGTTCCCACAACAGCAGCTTTAAACCCATTGCTGAAGGTCACTGAATAGTCACCAAACTTGCAGTTCTGTAAATGACACCTGCCCTGCAAGAAAATCCTGGGGTCAAAAATCGACCAAAAACTTCAAAAGAGGGCAAACTTCCGAGAAGACAATTTCAAGACGCATATTGTACTCACACTATTTTCTTTCTTTCTTTTTAACAGCAAAGGAAAAGGCGTGGAAAAATGATGAATTTTAGGAATTTTTAAAGACATGCAAACCCAAATTGCAAAACCCTCTCAGCTCACAGCAGTCAGAATGGTCATTAGCAAAAAGCTGCAAACAATACCTGCTGAAGGGATTTTGGAGAAATGCGTACCCTCGGTTCTAAGGGGCACAAGGTAAGAGCCACTAGTGAAAACACAATGGAGGTGCTTTGAAAAGGGAAACTTTGAGCTACCAGTCAATCAATCTCACCCAATGCTGGGCCTATACCCTGAGAAAATGAGAAGCAAAAAGTCACATGCTGGGGGATTCCCTGGTGACGCAGTGGTTGAGAATCTGCCTGCCAATGCAGGGGACACGGGTTCGGGCCCTGGTCTGGGAAGATCCCACATGCCACGGAGCAACTAAGCCCGTGAGCCACAACTATTGAGCCTGTGCGTCTGGAGCTTGTGCTCTGGAAAAAGAGAGGCCGCGACAGTGAGAGGCCCACGCACCGCGATGAAGAGTGGCGCCCGCTCGCCGCAACTACAGAAAGCCCTCGTGAAGAAGCAACACAGCCAAAAATAAATTAATAAATAAATAAAACTTAAAACAAAATGTCACAGGCAGGCAGTCCTACACTACAGCAATGTTTATCATAGCCAACACTTGGAAGCAATGAAAATGTCCATCAACAGAGGAATGCACCAAGAAGAAGTGGTCCATGTACACATTGGAATATTACTCCAATTAAAAATATAAATTAAAATTAAATAACAAATAAAAGTAAGGAGACATCAGCTTTTGTGGGTTTATCCGGGCACATTCCACTCTAATTTATAAGCGAGGAACACCACTGGCCGGGAGGTCTGTTTCCCTAGTTTCCAGAGTGGGGAACGTAGAAAGGATGCCGCCCTCTGGCCATTACCTGCAAAAGCAGCTTTAAAGCCTGTGCTAATGGTCACTTCATATGAACAACTACTGCAGGGCTGTAACTGAAACCTGCCCTCAAAATGTCTTGAGGGAGGGAATGGCCAAAACCTTTCAAATTGTGACACATACTTTAAGAAAACACTTTGAAGAACTAAGCTATAATCACACTTTGAAAAATAAAAAGGACATCTCTTAAAGCTCAATTTCAACAGATTATGAGACACATGCAAATTCAACCACAAAGAGGTATCAGCTCACACCAGTCAGAAGAACCATCAGCAAGTCAACTATAAACAATAAATGCTGAAGGTGTTGTGGAGAAATGCATACCCTCCACTTTAAGAGGGACGAAACCTGGAAAGAGCCACTAATGAGAATAGAATGGAGGAGCCTTTAAAAGGTAAACATTGAGCTACCAAATGATCCACCAGGCCCATTCCTGGACCTAGAAACTAAGAGGACAGAATTGGAAAGACACAGGCTGGCAAATCTGCACTGCACCGTATTACTCTAGCCAAGATATGGAAGTAACCAAAAAGTTCACCAACAGATGGGTGGACATAGAAGAACTGCTACATGTCGAGATGGAATATTAGCTAGCAAAGAAACGAAAAACTGCCATTTGCAGCACCATAGGTGAGTCTACAAGTAATCACGCAACTTGCGGTAAGTGAGAAAGCGAAAGACACATGTCCTATCATATCACGTAAAGGTGTTACCTAAAAACTGATACCAATGAAGATACTTCCACAGAGAAAGGCAAACAAAGATTCATTAAACAATCTTTTGGTCCACCAAATGGAAAGGTGTGAGGACTGGATACATTACGACATTGGGCTTAACAGAGATATACAAACACATGCGAAATATATAATCACCAAAACCTACGGAATACCAAGAGAACACTACTGAAAATTGTGTCATAACCTACATGGGAAAAGGATCCGAAGAAGAATAGATATATGTATATGTGTGAAAGAACCACATCTTGCACACCTAGAACACACAAAACATTGTAAACAAATTTGCTGTGATAAAAAATAAAAATTAAGGTAAAAATACGAACCAGAAGTAATGAGACATAAACATAAAGGGCTTTTTCCTGGCACATTCCATTCTAATTTACAACCTACAACACCACTTCCATTAAGGCTCTGCTGTCCTAGTACCCAGATTTGGGAATGGAGAAATGCTGCCTCCTTTGGCCGGTTCCCACAACAGCAGCTTTAAACCCATTGCTAAAGGTCACTGAATAGTCACCAAACTTGCAGTTCTGTAAATGACACCTGCCCTCCAAAAAAATCCTGGGGTCAAAAATCGACCAAAAATTTCAAGAGGACAAAATTCTGAGAAGACAATTTCAAGACATATATTGTACTCACACTATTTTCTTTCTTTCTTTTTTTAACAGAAAAGGAAAAGGCGTGGGAAAATCATGAATTTTAGGGATTTTTAAAGACATGCAAACCCGAATTACAAAACCCTATCAGCTCACAGCGGTCAGAATGGTCATTAGTAAAAAGCTGCAAACAATACATGCTGAAGGGATTTTGGAGAAATGCGTACCCTCCATTCTAAGGGGGACCTGGTAAGAGCCACTACTGAAAACACAATGGAGGTGCTTTTAAAAGGGAAACTTTGAGCTACCACTCAGTCAATCACAGCCACTGCTGGGCCTATACCCTGAGAAAATGAGAATCTAAAAGTCACATGCTGGGGGTTTCCTTGGTGGCGTAGTGGTTGAGAATCTGCCTGCCAACGCAAGGGACACGGGTTCAAGCCCTGGTCTGGGAAGATCCCACATGCCGCGGAGCAACTAAGCCCGTGAGCCACAACTATTGAGCCTGCGCATCTGGAGCTTGTGCTCCGGAGCAAGAGAAGCCGCGACAGTGAGAAGCCCGCACAACGCGATGAAGAGTGGCCCCCGCTTGCTGCATCTATAGAAAGCCCTCACGAAGACCCAACACATCCAAAATTAAATAAATACATAAATAAAACTGAAAACAAAAAGTCACAGGCAGGCAGTCCTACACTCCAGCAATGTTTATCATAGCCAACACTAGGAAGCAACGAAAATGTCCATCAACAGAGGAATGCACCAAGAAGAAGTGGTCCATGTACATATTGGAATATTACTCCAATAAAACATATAAATTAAAATTAAATAACAAATGAAAGTAAGAGACATCAGCTTTTGTGGGTTTATCCGGGCACATTCCACTCTAATTTATAAGCGAGGAACACCACTGGCCGGGAGGTCTGTTTCCCAAGTTTCCAGAGTGGGGAACATAGAAAGGATGCCGCCCTCTGGACATTACCTGCAAAAGCAGCTTTAAAGCCTGTGCTAATGGTCACTTCATTTGAACAACTACTGCAGGGCTGTAACTGAAAGCTGCCCTCAAAATTTCTTGAGGGAGGGAATGGCCAGAACATTTCAAATTGTAACACATACTTTAAGAAAACACTTTGACGAACTAAGCTGTAATCACACTTTAAAAAATAAAAAGGACATGTCTTAAAACTCAATTTCAACGGATTATGAGACACATGCAAATTCAACCACAAAGAGGTATCAGCTCACACCAGTCAGAATAACCATCAGCAAGTCAACTATAAACAATAAATGCTAAACGTGTTGTGGAGAAATGCATACCCTCCACTTTAAGAGGGACGAAACCTGGAAAGAGCCACTAATGAGAACAGAAGAGAGGTGCCTTTAAAAGGTAAACATTGAGCTACCAAATGATCCAGCAGGCCCATTCCTGGACCTAGAACCTAAGAAGACAGAATTGGAATGACACAGGCAGGCAAATCTGCACTGCACAGTATTACTCTAGCCAAGATATGGAAGTAACCAAAAAGTTCACCAACAGTTGGGTGGACATAGAAGAACTGCTACATGTCGAGATGGAATATTAGCTAGCGAAAAAATGAAACAATGCCATTTGCAGCACCATAGGTGAGTCTACAAGTAATCACGCAACTTGTGGTGAGAAAGCGAAAGACACATGTCCTATCATATCACTTAGAGGTGTTACCTAAAAACTGATACCAATGAAGATATTTCCACAGAGAAAGGCAATCACAGATTCATTAAACAATCTTATGGTTCACCAAATGGAAAGGTGTGAGGATTGGATACGTTACGACATTGGGCTTAACAGAGATATACAAACACATGTGAAATATATAATCACCAAAGACCTACGGAACACCAAGAGAACACTACTCAACATTGTGTCATAACCTACATGGGAAAAGGATCCGAAGAAGAATAGATATATGTATATGTTTGAAAGAACCACATCTTGCACACCTAGAACACACAAAACATTGTAAACAAATTTGCTGTGATAAAAAATAAAAATTAACGTAAAAATACGAACCAGAAGTAATGAGACATAAACATAAAGGGCTTTTTCCTGGCACATTCCATTCTAATTTACAACCTACAACACCACTTCCATTAAGGCTCTGCTGCCCTAGTACCCAGATTTGGGAATGGAGAAATGCTGCCTCCTTGTGGCCGGTTCCCACAACAGCAGCTTTAAACCCATTGCTGAAGGTCACTGAATAGTCACCAAACTTGCAGTTCTATAAATGACACCTGCCCTGCAAGAAAATCCTGGGGTCAAAAATCGACCAAAAACTTCAAAAGAGGGCAAACTTCCGAGAAGACAATTTCAAGACGCATATTGTACTCACACTATTTTCTTTCTTTCTTTTTAACAGCAAAGGAAAAGGCGTGGAAAAATGATGAATTTTAGGAATTTTTAAAGACATGCAAACCCAAATTGCAAAACCCTCTCAGCTCACAGCAGTCAGAATGGTCATTAGCAAAAAGCTGCAAACAATACCTGCTGAAGGGATTTTGGAGAAATGCGTACCCTCGGTTCTAAGGGGCACAAGGTAAGAGCCACTAGTGAAAACACAATGGAGGTGCTTTGAAAAGGGAAACTTTGAGCTACCAGTCAATCAATCTCACCCAATGCTGGGCCTATACCCTGAGAAAATGAGAAGCAAAAAGTCACATGCTGGGGGATTCCCTGGTGACGCAGTGGTTGAGAATCTGCCTGCCAATGCAGGGGACACGGGTTCGGGCCCTGGTCTGGGAAGATCCCACATGCCACGGAGCAACTAAGCCCGTGAGCCACAACTATTGAGCCTGTGCGTCTGGAGCTTGTGCTCTGGAAAAAGAGAGGCCGCGACAGTGAGAGGCCCACGCACCGCGATGTTGAGTGGCGCCCGCTCGCCGCAACTACAGAAAGCCCTCGCGAAGAAGCAACACAGCCAAAAATAAATTAATAAATAAATAAAACTTAAAACAAAATGTCACAGGCAGGCAGTCCTACACTACGGCAATGTTTATCATAGCCAACAATTGGAAGCAATGAAAATGTCCATCAACAGAGGAATGCACCAAGAAGAAGTGGTCCATGTACATATTGGAATATTACTCCAAATAAAAATATAAATTAAAATTAAATAACAAATAAAAGTAAGGAGACATCAGCTTTTGTGGGTTTATCCGGGCACATTCCACTCTAATTTATAAGCGAGGAACACCACTGGCCGGGAGGTCTGTTTCCCTAGTTTCCAGAGTGGGGAACGTACAAAGGATGCCGCCCTCTGGCCATTACCTGCAAAAGCAGCTTTAAAGCCTGTGCTAATGGTCACTTCATATGAACAACTACTGCAGGGCTGTAACTGAAACCTGCCCTCAAAATGTCTTGAGGGAGGGAATGGCCAAAACCTTTCAAATTGTGACACATACTTTAAGAAAACACTTTGAAGAACTAAGCTATAATCACACTTTGAAAAATAAAAAGGACATCTCTTAAAGCTCAATTTCAACAGATTATGAGACACATGCAAATTCAACCACAAAGAGGTATCAGCTCACACCAGTCAGAAGAACCATCAGCAAGTCAACTATAAACAATAAATGCTGAAGGTGTTGTGGAGAAATGCATACCCTCCACTTTAAGAGGGACGAAACCTGGAAAGAGCCACTAATGAGAATAGAATGGAGGAGCCTTTAAAAGGTAAACATTGAGCTACCAAATGATCCACCAGGCCCATTCCTGGACCTAGAAACTAAGAGGACAGAATTGGAAAGACACAGGCTGGCAAATCTGCACAGCACCGTATTACTCTAGCCAAGATATGGAAGTAACCAAAAAGTTCACCAACAGATGGGTGGACATAGAAGAACTGCTACATGTCGAGATGGAATATTAGCTAGCAAAGAAACGAAAAACTGCCATTTGCAGCACCATAGGTGAGTCTACAAGTAATCACGCAACTTGTGGTAAGTGAGAAAGCGAAAGACACATGTCCTATCATATCACGTAAAGGTGTTACCTAAAAACTGATACCAATGAAGATACTTCCACAGAGAAAGGCAAACAAAGATTCATTAAACAATCTTTTGGTCCACCAAATGGAAAGGTGTGAGGACTGGATACATTACGACATTGGGCTTAACAGAGATATACAAACACATGTGAAATATATAATCACCAAAACCTACGGAATACCAAGAGAACACTACTGAAAATTGTGTCATAACCTACATGGGAAAAGGATCCGAAGAAGAATAGATATATGTATATGTGTGAAAGAACCACATCTTGCACACCTAGAACACACAAAACATTGTAAACAAATTTGCTGTGATAAAAAATAAAAATTAAGGTAAAAATACGAACCAGAAGTAATGAGACATAAACATAAAGGGCTTTTTCCTGGCACATTCCATTCTAATTTACAACCTACAACACCACTTCCATTAAGGCTCTGCTTCCCTAGTACCCAGATTTGGGAATGGAGAAATGCTGCCTCCTTTGGCCGGTTCCCACAACAGCAGCTTTAAACCCATTGCTAAAGGTCACTGAATAGTCACCAAACTTGCAGTTCTGTAAATGACACCTGCCCTCCAAAAAAATCCTGGGGTCAAAAATCGACCAAAAAATTCAAGAGGACAAAATTCTGAGAAGACAATTTCAAGACGTATATTGTACTCACACTATTTTCTTTCTTTCTTTTTTTAACAGAAAAGGAAAAGGCGTGGGAAAATCATGAATTTTAGGGATTTTTAAAGACATGCAAACCCGAATTACAAAACCCTATCAGCTCACAGCGGTCAGAATGGTCATTAGTAAAAAGCTGCAAACAATACATGCTGAAGGGATTTTGGAGAAATGCGTACCCTCCATTCTAAGGGGGACCTGGTAAGAGCCACTACTGAAAACACAATGGAGGTGCTTTTAAAAGGGAAACTTTGAGCTACCACTCAGTCAATCACAGCCACTGCTGGGCCTATACCCTGAGAAAATGAGAATCTAAAAGTCACATGCTGGGGGTTTCCTTGGTGGCGTAGTGGTTGAGAATCTGCCTGCCAACGCAAGGGACACGGGTTCAAGCCCTGGTCTGGGAAGATCCCACATGCCGCGGAGCAACTAAGCCCGTGAGCCACAACTATTGAGCCTGCGCATCTGGAGCTTGTGCTCCGGAGCAAGAGAGGCCGCGACAGTGAGAAGCCCGCACAACGCGATGAAGAGTGGCCCCCGCTTGCTGCATCTATAGAAAGCCCTCACGAAGACCCAACACATCCAAAATTAAATAAATACATAAATAAAACTGAAAACAAAAAGTCACAGGCAGGCAGTCCTACACTCCAGCAATGTTTATCATAGCCAACACTAGGAAGCAACGAAAATGTCCATCAACAGAGGAATGCACCAAGAAGAAGTGGTCCATGTACATATTGGAATATTACTCCAATAAAACATATAAATTAAAATTAAATAACAAATGAAAGTAAGAGACATCAGCTTTTGTGGGTTTATCCGGGCACATTCCACTCTAATTTATAAGCGAGGAACACCACTGGCCGGGAGGTCTGTTTCCCAAGTTTCCAGAGTGGGGAACATAGAAAGGATGCCGCCCTCTGGCCATTACCTGCAAAAGCAGCTTTAAAGCCTGTGCTAATGGTCACTTCATTTGAACGACTACTGCAGGGCTGTAACTGAAAGCTGCCCTCAAAATTTCTTGAGGGAGGGAATGGCCAGAACATTTCAAATTGTAACACATACTTTAAGAAAACACTTTGACGAACTAAGCTGTAATCACACTTTAAAAAATAAAAAGGACATGTCTTAAAACTCAATTTCAACGGATTATGAGACACATGCAAATTCAACCACAAAGAGGTATCAGCTCACACCAGTCAGAAGAACCATCAGCAAGTCAACTATAAACAATAAATGCTAAACGTGTTGTGGAGAAATGCATACCCTCCACTTTAAGAGGGACGAAACCTGGAAAGAGCCACTAATGAGAACAGAAGAGAGGTGCCTTTAAAAGGTAAACATTGAGCTACCAAATGATCCAGCAGGCCCATTCCTGGACCTAGAACCTAAGAAGACAGAATTGGAATGACACAGGCAGGCAAATCTGCACTGCACAGTATTACTCTAGCCAAGATATGGAAGTAACCAAAAAGTTCACCAACAGTTGGGTGGACATAGAAGAACTGCTACATGTCGAGATGGAATATTAGCTAGCGAAAAAATGAAACAATGCCATTTGCAGCACCATAGGTGAGTCTACAAGTAATCACGCAACTTGTGGTGAGAAAGCGAAAGACACATGTCCTATCATATCACTTAGAGGTGTTACCTAAAAACTGATACCAATGAAGATATTTCCACAGAGAAAGGCAATCACAGATTCATTAAACAATCTTATGGTTCACCAAATGGAAAGGTGTGAGGATTGGATACGTTACGACATTGGGCTTCACAGAGATATACAAACACATGTGAAATATATAATCACCAAAGACCTACGGAACACCAAGAGAACACTACTCAACATTGTGTCATAACCTACATGGGAAAAGGATCCGAAGAAGAATAGATATATGTATATGTTTGAAAGAACCACATCTTGCACACCTAGAACACACAAAACATTGTAAACAAATTTGCTGTGATAAAAAATAAAAATTAAGGTAAAAATACGAACCAGAAGTAATGAGACATAAACATAAAGGGCTTTTTCCTGGCACATTCCATTCTAATTTACAACCTACAACACCACTTCCATTAAGGCTCTGCTGCCCTAGTACCCAGATTTGGGAATGGAGAAATGCTGCCTCCTTGTGGCCGGTTCCCACAACAGCAGCTTTAAACCCATTGCTGAAGGTCACTGAATAGTCACCAAATTTGCAGTTCTATAAATGACACCTGCCCTGCAAGAAAATCCTGGGGTCAAAAATCGACCAAAAACTTCAAAAGAGGGCAAACTTCCGAGAAGACAATTTCAAGACGCATATTGTACTCACACTATTTTCTTTCTTTCTTTTTAACAGCAAAGGAAAAGGCGTGGAAAAATGATGAATTTTAGGAATTTTTAAAGACATGCAAACCCAAATTGCAAAACCCTATCAGCTCACAGCAGTCAGAATGGTCATTAGCAAAAAGCTGCAAACAATACCTGCTGAAGGGATTTTGGAGAAATGCGTACCCTCGGTTCTAAGGGGCACAAGGTAAGAGCCACTAGTGAAAACACAATGGAGGTGCTTTGAAAAGGGAAACTTTGAGCTACCAGTCAATCAATCTCACCCAATGCTGGGCCTATACCCTGAGAAAATGAGAAGCAAAAAGTCACATGCTGGGGGATTCCCTGGTGACGCAGTGGTTGAGAATCTGCCTGCCAATGCAGGGGACACGGGTTCGGGCCCTGGTCTGGGAAGATCCCACATGCCACGGAGCAACTAAGCCCGTGAGCCACAACTATTGAGCCTGTGCGTCTGGAGCTTGTGCTCTGGAAAAAGAGAGGCCGCGACAGTGAGAGGCCAACGCACCGCGATGAAGAGTGGCGCCCGCTCGCCGCAACTACAGAAAGCCCTCGCGAAGAAGCAACACAGCCAAAAATAAATTAATAAATAAATAAAACTTAAAACAAAATGTCACAGGCAGGCAGTCCTACACTACAGCAATGTTTATCATAGCCAACACTTGGAAGCAATGAAAATGTCCATCAACAGAGGAATGCACCAAGAAGAAGTGGTCCATGCACACATTGGAATATTACTCCAATTAAAAATATAAATTAAAATTAAATAACAAATAAAAGTAAGGAGACATCAGCTTTTGTGGGTTTATCCGGGCACATTCCACTCTAATTTATAAGCGAGGAACACCACTGGCCGGGAGGTCTGTTTCCCTAGTTTCCAGAGTGGGGAACGTACAAAGGATGCCGCCCTCTGGCCATTACCTGCAAAAGCAGCTTTAAAGCCTGTGCTAATGGTCACTTCATATGAACAACTACTGCAGGGCTGTAACTGAAACCTGCCCTCAAAATGTCTTGAGGGAGGGAATGGCCAAAACCTTTCAAATTGTGACACATACTTTAAGAAAACACTTTGAAGAACTAAGCTATAATCACACTTTGAAAAATAAAAAGGACATCTCTTAAAGCTCAATTTCAACAGATTATGAGACACATGCAAATTCAACCACAAAGAGGTATCAGCTCACACCAGTCAGAAGAACCATCAGCAAGTCAACTATAAACAATAAATGCTGAAGGTGTTGTGGAGAAATGCATACCCTCCACTTTAAGAGGGACGAAACCTGGAAAGAGCCACTAATGAGAATAGAATGGAGGAGCCTTTAAAAGGTAAACATTGAGCTACCAAATGATCCACCAGGCCCATTCCTGGACCTAGAAACTAAGAGGACAGAATTGGAAAGACACAGGCTGGCAAATCTGCACTGCACCGTATTACTCTAGCCAAGATATGGAAGTAACCAAAAAGTTCACCAACAGATGGGTGGACATAGAAGAACTGCTACATGTCGAGATGGAATATTAGCTAGCAAAGAAACGAAAAACTGCCATTTGCAGCACCATAGGTGAGTCTACAAGTAATCACGCAACTTGCGGTAAGTGAGAAAGCGAAAGACACATGTCCTATCATATCACGTAAAGGTGTTACCTAAAAACTGATACCAATGAAGATACTTCCACAGAGAAAGGCAAACAAAGATTCATTAAACAATCTTTTGGTCCACCAAATGGAAAGGTGTGAGGACTGGATACATTACGACATTGGGCTTAACAGAGATATACAAACACATGCGAAATATATAATCACCAAAACCTACGGAATACCAAGAGAACACTACTGAAAATTGTGTCATAACCTACATGGGAAAAGGATCCGAAGAAGAATAGATATATGTATATGTGTGAAAGAACCACATCTTGCACACCTAGAACACACAAAACATTGTAAACAAATTTGCTGTGATAAAAAATAAAAATTAAGGTAAAAATACGAACCAGAAGTAATGAGACATAAACATAAAGGGCTTTTTCCTGGCACATTCCATTCTAATTTACAACCTACAACACCACTTCCATTAAGGCTCTGCTTCCCTAGTACCCAGATTTGGGAATGGAGAAATGCTGCCTCCTTTGGCCGGTTCCCACAACAGCAGCTTTAAACCCATTGCTAAAGGTCACTGAATAGTCACCAAACTTGCAGTTCTGTAAATGACACCTGCCCTCCAAAAAAATCCTGGGGTCAAAAATCGACCAAAAAATTCAAGAGGACAAAATTCTGAGAAGACAATTTCAAGACGTATATTGTACTCACACTATTTTCTTTCTTTCTTTTTTTAACAGAAAAGGAAAAGGCGTGGGAAAATTATGAATTTTAGGGATTTTTAAAGACATGCAAACCCGAATTACAAAGCCCTATCAGCTCACAGCGGTCAGAATGGTCATTAGTAAAAAGCTGCAAACAATACATGCTGAAGGGATTTTGGAGAAATGCGTACCCTCCATTCTAAGGGGGACCTGGTAAGAGCCACTACTGAAAACACAATGGAGGTGCTTTTAAAAGGGAAACTTTGAGCTACCACTCAGTCAATCACAGCCACTGCTGGGCCTATACCCTGAGAAAATGAGAATCTAAAAGTCACATGCTGGGGGTTTCCTTGGTGGCGTAGTGGTTGAGAATCTGCCTGCCAACGCAAGGGACACGGGTTCAAGCCCTGGTCTGGGAAGATCCCACATGCCGCGGAGCAACTAAGCCCGTGAGCCACAACTATTGAGCCTGCGCATCTGGAGCTTGTGCTCCGGAGCAAGAGAGGCCGCGACAGTGAGAAGCCCGCACAACGCGATGAAGAGTGGCCCCCGCTTGCTGCATCTATAGAAAGCCCTCACGAAGACCCAACACATCCAAAATTAAATAAATACATAAATAAAACTGAAAACAAAAAGTCACAGGCAGGCAGTCCTACACTCCAGCAATGTTTATCATAGCCAACACTAGGAAGCAACGAAAATGTCCATCAACAGAGGAATGCACCAAGAAGAAGTGGTCCATGTACATATTGGAATATTACTCCAATAAAACATATAAATTAAAATTAAATAACAAATGAAAGTAAGAGACATCAGCTTTTGTGGGTTTATCCGGGCACATTCCACTCTAATTTATAAGCGAGGAACACCACTGGCCGGGAGGTCTGTTTCCCAAGTTTCCAGAGTGGGGAACATAGAAAGGATGCCGCCCTCTGGACATTACCTGCAAAAGCAGCTTTAAAGCCTGTGCTAATGGTCACTTCATTTGAACGACTACTGCAGGGCTGTAACTGAAAGCTGCCCTCAAAATTTCTTGAGGGAGGGAATGGCCAGAACATTTCAAATTGTAACACATACTTTAAGAAAACACTTTGACGAACTAAGCTGTAGTCACACTTTAAAAAATAAAAAGGACATGTCTTAAAACTCAATTTCAACGGATTATGAGACACATGCAAATTCAACCACAAAGAGGTATCAGCTCACACCAGTCAGAAGAACCATCAGCAAGTCAACTATAAACAATAAATGCTAAACGTGTTGTGGAGAAATGCATACCCTCCACTTTAAGAGGGACGAAACCTGGAAAGAGCCACTAATGAGAACAGAAGAGAGGTGCCTTTAAAAGGTAAACATTGAGCTACCAAATGATCCAGCAGGCCCATTCCTGGACCTAGAACCTAAGAAGACAGAATTGGAATGACACAGGCAGGCAAATCTGCACTGCACAGTATTACTCTAGCCAAGATATGGAAGTAACCAAAAAGTTCACCAACAGTTGGGTGGACATAGAAGAACTGCTACATGTCGAGATGGAATATTAGCTAGCGAAAAAATGAAACAATGCCATTTGCAGCACCATAGGTGAGTCTACAAGTAATCACGCAACTTGTGGTGAGAAAGCGAAAGACACATGTCCTATCATATCACTTAGAGGTGTTACCTAAAAACTGATACCAATGAAGATATTTCCACAGAGAAAGGCAATCACAGATTCATTAAACAATCTTATGGTTCACCAAATGGAAAGGTGTGAGGATTGGATACGTTACGACATTGGGCTTAACAGAGATATACAAACACATGTGAAATATATAATCACCAAAGACCTACGGAACACCAAGAGAACACTACTCAACATTGTGTCATAACCTACATGGGAAAAGGATCCGAAGAAGAATAGATATATGTATATGTTTGAAAGAACCACATCTTGCACACCTAGAACACACAAAACATTGTAAACAAATTTGCTGTGATAAAAAATAAAAATTAACGTAAAAATACGAACCAGAAGTAATGAGACATAAACATAAAGGGCTTTTTCCTGGCACATTCCATTCTAATTTACAACCTACAACACCACTTCCATTAAGGCTCTGCTGCCCTAGTACCCAGATTTGGGAATGGAGAAATGCTGCCTCCTTGTGGCCGGTTCCCACAACAGCAGCTTTAAACCCATTGCTGAAGGTCACTGAATAGTCACCAAACTTGCAGTTCTATAAATGACACCTGCCCTGCAAGAAAATCCTGGGGTCAAAAATCGACCAAAAACTTCAAAAGAGGGCAAACTTCCGAGAAGACAATTTCAAGACGCATATTGTACTCACACTATTTTCTTTCTTTCTTTTTAACAGCAAAGGAAAAGGCGTGGAAAAATGATGAATTTTAGGAATTTTTAAAGACATGCAAACCCAAATTGCAAAACCCTCTCAGCTCACAGCAGTCAGAATGGTCATTAGCAAAAAGCTGCAAACAATACCTGCTGAAGGGATTTTGGAGAAATGCGTACCCTCGGTTCTAAGGGGCACAAGGTAAGAGCCACTAGTGAAAACACAATGGAGGTGCTTTGAAAAGGGAAACTTTGAGCTACCAGTCAATCAATCTCACCCAATGCTGGGCCTATACCCTGAGAAAATGAGAAGCAAAAAGTCACATGCTGGGGGATTCCCTGGTGACGCAGTGGTTGAGAATCTGCCTGCCAATGCAGGGGACACGGGTTCGGGCCCTGGTCTGGGAAGATCCCACATGCCACGGAGCAACTAAGCCCGTGAGCCACAACTATTGAGCCTGTGCGTCTGGAGCTTGTGCTCTGGAAAAAGAGAGGCCGCGACAGTGAGAGGCCCACGCACCGCGATGAAGAGTGGCGCCCGCTCGCCGCAACTACAGAAAGCCCTCGCGAAGAAGCAACACAGCCAAAAATAAATTAATAAATAAATAAAACTTAAAACAAAATGTCACAGGCAGGCAGTCCTACACTACAGCAATGTTGATCATAGCCAACACTTGGAAGCAATGAAAATGTCCATCAACAGAGGAATGCACCAAGAAGAAGTGGTCCATGCACACATTGGAATATTACTCCAATTAAAAATATAAATTAAAATTAAATAACAAATAAAAGTAAGGAGACATCAGCTTTTGTGGGTTTATCCGGGCACATTCCACTCTAATTTATAAGCGAGGAACACCACTGGCCGGGAGGTCTGTTTCCCTAGTTTCCAGAGTGGGGAACGTACAAAGGATGCCGCCCTCTGGCCATTACCTGCAAAAGCAGCTTTAAAGCCTGTGCTAATGGTCACTTCATATGAACAACTACTGCAGGGCTGTAACTGAAACCTGCCCTCAAAATGTCTTGAGGGAGGGAATGGCCAAAACCTTTCAAATTGTGACACATACTTTAAGAAAACACTTTGAAGAACTAAGCTATAATCACACTTTGAAAAATAAAAAGGACATCTCTTAAAGCTCAATTTCAACAGATTATGAGACACATGCAAATTCAACCACAAAGAGGTATCAGCTCACACCAGTCAGAAGAACCATCAGCAAGTCAACTATAAACAATAAATGCTGAAGGTGTTGTGGAGAAATGCATACCCTCCACTTTAAGAGGGACGAAACCTGGAAAGAGCCACTAATGAGAATAGAATGGAGGAGCCTTTAAAAGGTAAACATTGAGCTACCAAATGATCCACCAGGCCCATTCCTGGACCTAGAAACTAAGAGGACAGAATTGGAAAGACACAGGCTGGCAAATCTGCACTGCACCGTATTACTCTAGCCAAGATATGGAAGTAACCAAAAAGTTCACCAACAGATGGGTGGACATAGAAGAACTGCTACATGTCGAGATGGAATATTAGCTAGCAAAGAAACGAAAAACTGCCATTTGCAGCACCATAGGTGAGTCTACAAGTAATCACGCAACTTGCGGTAAGTGAGAAAGCGAAAGACACATGTCCTATCATATCACGTAAAGGTGTTACCTAAAAACTGATACCAATGAAGATACTTCCACAGAGAAAGGCAAACAAAGATTCATTAAACAATCTTTTGGTCCACCAAATGGAAAGGTGTGAGGACTGGATACATTACGACATTGGGCTTAACAGAGATATACAAACACATGCGAAATATATAATCACCAAAACCTACGGAATACCAAGAGAACACTACTGAAAATTGTGTCATAACCTACATGGGAAAAGGATCCGAAGAAGAATAGATATATGTATATGTGTGAAAGAACCACATCTTGCACACCTAGAACACACAAAACATTGTAAACAAATTTGCTGTGATAAAAAATAAAAATTAAGGTAAAAATACGAACCAGAAGTAATGAGACATAAACATAAAGGGCTTTTTCCTGGCACATTCCATTCTAATTTACAACCTACAACACCACTTCCATTAAGGCTCTGCTTCCCTAGTACCCAGATTTGGGAATGGAGAAATGCTGCCTCCTTTGGCCGGTTCCCACAACAGCAGCTTTAAACCCATTGCTAAAGGTCACTGAATAGTCACCAAACTTGCAGTTCTGTAAATGACACCTGCCCTCCAAAAAAATCCTGGGGTCAAAAATCGACCAAAAAATTCAAGAGGACAAAATTCTGAGAAGACAATTTCAAGACGTATATTGTACTCACACTATTTTCTTTCTTTCTTTTTTTAACAGAAAAGGAAAAGGCGTGGGAAAATTATGAATTTTAGGGATTTTTAAAGACATGCAAACCCGAATTACAAAGCCCTATCAGCTCACAGCGGTCAGAATGGTCATTAGTAAAAAGCTGCAAACAATACATGCTGAAGGGATTTTGGAGAAATGCGTACCCTCCATTCTAAGGGGGACCTGGTAAGAGCCACTACTGAAAACACAATGGAGGTGCTTTTAAAAGGGAAACTTTGAGCTACCACTCAGTCAATCACAGCCACTGCTGGGCCTATACCCTGAGAAAATGAGAATCTAAAAGTCACATGCTGGGGGTTTCCTTGGTGGCGTAGTGGTTGAGAATCTGCCTGCCAACGCAAGGGACACGGGTTCAAGCCCTGGTCTGGGAAGATCCCACATGCCGCGGAGCAACTAAGCCCGTGAGCCACAACTATTGAGCCTGCGCATCTGGAGCTTGTGCTCCGGAGCAAGAGAGGCCGCGACAGTGAGAAGCCCGCACAACGCGATGAAGAGTGGCCCCCGCTTGCTGCATCTATAGAAAGCCCTCACGAAGACCCAACACATCCAAAATTAAATAAATACATAAATAAAACTGAAAACAAAAAGTCACAGGCAGGCAGTCCTACACTCCAGCAATGTTTATCATAGCCAACACTAGGAAGCAACGAAAATGTCCATCAACAGAGGAATGCACCAAGAAGAAGTGGTCCATGTACATATTGGAATATTACTCCAATAAAACATATAAATTAAAATTAAATAACAAATGAAAGTAAGAGACATCAGCTTTTGTGGGTTTATCCGGGCACATTCCACTCTAATTTATAAGCGAGGAACACCACTGGCCGGGAGGTCTGTTTCCCAAGTTTCCAGAGTGGGGAACATAGAAAGGATGCCGCCCTCTGGACATTACCTGCAAAAGCAGCTTTAAAGCCTGTGCTAATGGTCACTTCATTTGAACGACTACTGCAGGGCTGTAACTGAAAGCTGCCCTCAAAATTTCTTGAGGGAGGGAATGGCCAGAACATTTCAAATTGTAACACATACTTTAAGAAAACACTTTGACGAACTAAGCTGTAGTCACACTTTAAAAAATAAAAAGGACATGTCTTAAAACTCAATTTCAACGGATTATGAGACACATGCAAATTCAACCACAAAGAGGTATCAGCTCACACCAGTCAGAAGAACCATCAGCAAGTCAACTATAAACAATAAATGCTAAACGTGTTGTGGAGAAATGCATACCCTCCACTTTAAGAGGGACGAAACCTGGAAAGAGCCACTAATGAGAACAGAAGAGAGGTGCCTTTAAAAGGTAAACATTGAGCTACCAAATGATCCAGCAGGCCCATTCCTGGACCTAGAACCTAAGAAGACAGAATTGGAATGACACAGGCAGGCAAATCTGCACTGCACAGTATTACTCTAGCCAAGATATGGAAGTAACCAAAAAGTTCACCAACAGTTGGGTGGACATAGAAGAACTGCTACATGTCGAGATGGAATATTAGCTAGCGAAAAAATGAAACAATGCCATTTGCAGCACCATAGGTGAGTCTACAAGTAATCACGCAACTTGTGGTGAGAAAGCGAAAGACACATGTCCTATCATATCACTTAGAGGTGTTACCTAAAAACTGATACCAATGAAGATATTTCCACAGAGAAAGGCAATCACAGATTCATTAAACAATCTTATGGTTCACCAAATGGAAAGGTGTGAGGATTGGATACGTTACGACATTGGGCTTAACAGAGATATACAAACACATGTGAAATATATAATCACCAAAGACCTACGGAACACCAAGAGAACACTACTCAACATTGTGTCATAACCTACATGGGAAAAGGATCCGAAGAAGAATAGATATATGTATATGTTTGAAAGAACCACATCTTGCACACCTAGAACACACAAAACATTGTAAACAAATTTGCTGTGATAAAAAATAAAAATTAACGTAAAAATACGAACCAGAAGTAATGAGACATAAACATAAAGGGCTTTTTCCTGGCACATTCCATTCTAATTTACAACCTACAACACCACTTCCATTAAGGCTCTGCTGCCCTAGTACCCAGATTTGGGAATGGAGAAATGCTGCCTCCTTGTGGCCGGTTCCCACAACAGCAGCTTTAAACCCATTGCTGAAGGTCACTGAATAGTCACCAAACTTGCAGTTCTATAAATGACACCTGCCCTGCAAGAAAATCCTGGGGTCAAAAATCGACCAAAAACTTCAAAAGAGGGCAAACTTCCGAGAAGACAATTTCAAGACGCATATTGTACTCACACTATTTTCTTTCTTTCTTTTTAACAGCAAAGGAAAAGGCGTGGAAAAATGATGAATTTTAGGAATTTTTAAAGACATGCAAACCCAAATTGCAAAACCCTCTCAGCTCACAGCAGTCAGAATGGTCATTAGCAAAAAGCTGCAAACAATACCTGCTGAAGGGATTTTGGAGAAATGCGTACCCTCGGTTCTAAGGGGCACAAGGTAAGAGCCACTAGTGAAAACACAATGGAGGTGCTTTGAAAAGGGAAACTTTGAGCTACCAGTCAATCAATCTCACCCAATGCTGGGCCTATACCCTGAGAAAATGAGAAGCAAAAAGTCACATGCTGGGGGATTCCCTGGTGACGCAGTGGTTGAGAATCTGCCTGCCAATGCAGGGGACACGGGTTCGGGCCCTGGTCTGGGAAGATCCCACATGCCACGGAGCAACTAAGCCCGTGAGCCACAACTATTGAGCCTGTGCGTCTGGAGCTTGTGCTCTGGAAAAAGAGAGGCCGCGACAGTGAGAGGCCCACGCACCGCGATGAAGAGTGGCGCCCGCTCGCCGCAACTACAGAAAGCCCTCGCGAAGAAGCAACACAGCCAAAAATAAATTAATAAATAAATAAAACTTAAAACAAAATGTCACAGGCAGGCAGTCCTACACTACAGCAATGTTGATCATAGCCAACACTTGGAAGCAATGAAAATGTCCATCAACAGAGGAATGCACCAAGAAGAAGTGGTCCATGCACACATTGGAATATTACTCCAATTAAAAATATAAATTAAAATTAAATAACAAATAAAAGTAAGGAGACATCAGCTTTTGTGGGTTTATCCGGGCACATTCCACTCTAATTTATAAGCGAGGAACACCACTGGGCGGGAGGTCTGTTTCCCTAGTTTCCAGAGTGGGGAACGTACAAAGGATGCCGCCCTCTGGCCATTACCTGCAAAAGCAGCTTTAAAGCCTGTGCTAATGGTCACTTCATATGAACAACTACTGCAGGGCTGTAACTGAAACCTGCCCTCAAAATGTCTTGAGGGAGGGAATGGCCAAAACCTTTCAAATTGTGACACATACTTTAAGAAAACACTTTGAAGAACTAAGCTATAATCACACTTTGAAAAATAAAAAGGACATCTCTTAAAGCTCAATTTCAACAGATTATGAGACACATGCAAATTCAACCACAAAGAGGTATCAGCTCACACCAGTCAGAAGAACCATCAGCAAGTCAACTATAAACAATAAATGCTGAAGGTGTTGTGGAGAAATGCATACCCTCCACTTTAAGAGGGACGAAACCTGGAAAGAGCCACTAATGAGAATAGAATGGAGGAGCCTTTAAAAGGTAAACATTGAGCTACCAAATGATCCACCAGGCCCATTCCTGGACCTAGAAACTAAGAGGACAGAATTGGAAAGACACAGGCTGGCAAATCTGCACTGCACCGTATTACTCTAGCCAAGATATGGAAGTAACCAAAAAGTTCACCAACAGATGGGTGGACATAGAAGAACTGCTACATGTCGAGATGGAATATTAGCTAGCAAAGAAACGAAAAACTGCCATTTGCAGCACCATAGGTGAGTCTACAAGTAATCACGCAACTTGCGGTAAGTGAGAAAGCGAAAGACACATGTCCTATCATATCACGTAAAGGTGTTACCTAAAAACTGATACCAATGAAGATACTTCCACAGAGAAAGGCAAACAAAGATTCATTAAACAATCTTTTGGTCCACCAAATGGAAAGGTGTGAGGACTGGATACATTATGACATTGGGCTTAACAGAGATATACAAACACATGTGAAATATATAATCACCAAAACCTACGGAATACCAAGAGAACACTACTGAAAATTGTGTCATAACCTACATGGGAAAAGGATCCGAAGAAGAATAGATATATGTATATGTGTGAAAGAACCACATCTTGCACACCTAGAACACACAAAACATTGTAAACAAATTTGCTGTGATAAAAAATAAAAATTAAGGTAAAAATACGAACCAGAAGTAATGAGACATAAACATAAAGGGCTTTTTCCTGGCACATTCCATTCTAATTTACAACCTACAACACCACTTCCATTAAGGCTCTGCTTCCCTAGTACCCAGATTTGGGAATGGAGAAATGCTGCCTCCTTTGGCCGGTTCCCACAACAGCAGCTTTAAACCCATTGCTAAAGGTCACTGAATAGTCACCAAACTTGCAGTTCTGTAAATGACACCTGCCCTCCAAAAAAATCCTGGGGTCAAAAATCGACCAAAAAATTCAAGAGGACAAAATTCTGAGAAGACAATTTCAAGACGTATATTGTACTCACACTATTTTCTTTCTTTCTTTTTTTAACAGAAAAGGAAAAGGCGTGGGAAAATCATGAATTTTAGGGATTTTTAAAGACATGCAAACCCGAATTACAAAACCCTATCAGCTCACAGCGGTCAGAATGGTCATTAGTAAAAAGCTGCAAACAATACATGCTGAAGGGATTTTGGAGAAATGCGTACCCTCCATTCTAAGGGGGACCTGGTAAGAGCCACTACTGAAAACACAATGGAGGTGCTTTTAAAAGGGAAACTTTGAGCTACCACTCAGTCAATCACAGCCACTGCTGGGCCTATACCCTGAGAAAATGAGAATCTAAAAGTCACATGCTGGGGGTTTCCTTGGTGGCGTAGTGGTTGAGAATCTGCCTGCCAACGCAAGGGACACGGGTTCAAGCCCTGGTCTGGGAAGATCCCACATGCCGCGGAGCAACTAAGCCCGTGAGCCACAACTATTGAGCCTGAGCGTCTGGAGCTTGTGCTCCGGAGCAAGAGAGGCCGCGACAGTGAGAAGCCCGCACAACGCGATGAAGAGTGGCCCCCGCTTGCTGCATCTATAGAAAGCCCTCACGAAGACCCAACACATCCAAAATTAAATAAATACATAAATAAAACTGAAAACAAAAAGTCACAGCAGGCAGTCCTACACTCCAGCAATGTTTATCATAGCCAACACTAGGAAGCAACGAAAATGTCCATCAACAGAGGAATGCACCAAGAAGAAGTGGTCCATGTACATATTGGAATATTACTCCAATAAAACATATAAATTAAAATTAAATAACAAATGAAAGTAAGAGACATCAGCTTTTGTGGGTTTATCCGGGCACATTCCACTCTAATTTATAAGCGAGGAACACCACTGGCCGGGAGGTCTGTTTCCCAAGTTTCCAGAGTGGGGAACATAGAAAGGATGCCGCCCTCTGGCCATTACCTGCAAAAGCAGCTTTAAAGCCTGTGCTAATGGTCACTTCATTTGAACAACTACTGCAGGGCTGTAACTGAAAGCTGCCCTCAAAAATTCTTGAGGGAGGGAATGGCCAGAACATTTCAAATTGTAACACATACTTTAAGAAAACACTTTGACGAACTAAGCTGTAATCACACTTTAAAAAATAAAAAGGACATGTCTTAAAACTCAATTTCAACGGATTATGAGACACATGCAAATTCAACCACAAAGAGGTATCAGCTCACACCAGTCAGAATAACCATCAGCAAGTCAACTATAAACAATAAATGCTAAACGTGTTGTGGAGAAATGCATACCCTCCACTTTAAGAGGGACGAAACCTGGAAAGAGCCACTAATGAGAACAGAATAGAGGTGCCTTTAAAAGGTAAACATTGAGCTACCAAATGATCCAGCAGGCCCATTCCTGGACCTAGAACCTAAGAAGACAGAATTGGAATGACACAGGCAGGCAAATCTGCACTGCACAGTATTACTCTAGCCAAGATATGGAAGTAACCAAAAAGTTCACCAACAGTTGGGTGGACATAGAAGAACTGCTACATGTCGAGATGGAATATTAGCTAGCGAAAAAATGAAACAATGCCATTTGCAGCACCATAGGTGAGTCTACAAGTAATCACGCAACTTGTGGTGAGAAAGCGAAAGACACATGTCCTATCATATCACTTAGAGGTGTTACCTAAAAACTGATACCAATGAAGATATTTCCACAGAGAAAGGCAATCACAGATTCATTAAACAATCTTATGGTTCACCAAATGGAAAGGTGTGAGGATTGGATACGTTACGACATTGGGCTTCACAGAGATATACAAACACATGTGAAATATATAATCACCAAAGACCTACGGAACACCAAGAGAACACTACTCAACATTGTGTCATAACCTACATGGGAAAAGGATCCGAAGAAGAATAGATATATGTATATGTTTGAAAGAACCACATCTTGCACACCTAGAACACACAAAACATTGTAAACAAATTTGCTGTGATAAAAAATAAAAATTAACGTAAAAATACGAACCAGAAGTAATGAGACATAAACATAAAGGGCTTTTTCCTGGCACATTCCATTCTAATTTACAACCTACAACACCACTTCCATTAAGGCTCTGCTGCCCTAGTACCCAGATTTGGGAATGGAGAAATGCTGCCTCCTTGTGGCCGGTTCCCACAACAGCAGCTTTAAACCCATTGCTGAAGGTCACTGAATAGTCACCAAACTTGCAGTTCTATAAATGACACCTGCCCTGCAAGAAAATCCTGGGGTCAAAAATCGACCAAAAACTTCAAAAGAGGGCAAACTTCCGAGAAGACAATTTCAAGACGCATATTGTACTCACACTATTTTCTTTCTTTCTTTTTAACAGCAAAGGAAAAGGCGTGGAAAAATGATGAATTTTAGGAATTTTTAAAGACATGCAAACCCAAATTGCAAAACCCTATCAGCTCACAGCAGTCAGAATGGTCATTAGCAAAAAGCTGCAAACAATACCTGCTGAAGGGATTTTGGAGAAATGCGTACCCTCGGTTCTAAGGGGCACAAGGTAAGAGCCACTAGTGAAAACACAATGGAGGTGCTTTGAAAAGGGAAACTTTGAGCTACCAGTCAATCAATCTCACCCAATGCTGGGCCTATACCCTGAGAAAATGAGAAGCAAAAAGTCACATGCTGGGGGATTCCCTGGTGACGCAGTGGTTGAGAATCTGCCTGCCAATGCAGGGGACACGGGTTCGGGCCCTGGTCTGGGAAGATCCCACATGCCACGGAGCAACTAAGCCCGTGAGCCACAACTATTGAGCCTGTGCGTCTGGAGCTTGTGCTCTGGAAAAAGAGAGGCCGCGACAGTGAGAGGCCCACGCACCGCGATGAAGAGTGGCGCCCGCTCGCCGCAACTACAGAAAGCCCTCGCGAAGAAGCAACACAGCCAA
Organism: Balaenoptera borealis; assembly: GCF_965194805.1. Lineage (NCBI taxonomy): Eukaryota > Metazoa > Chordata > Mammalia > Artiodactyla > Balaenopteridae > Balaenoptera > Balaenoptera borealis. The sequence goes on from NW_028123617.1 coordinate 461,211, forward strand.
AAATAAATTAATAAATAAATAAAACTTAAAACAAAATGTCACAGGCAGGCAGTCCTACACTACAGCAATGTTGATCATAGCCAACACTTGGAAGCAATGAAAATGTCCATCAACAGAGGAATGCACCAAGAAGAAGTGGTCCATGTACATATTGGAATATTACTCCAAATAAAAATATAAATTAAAATTAAATAACAAATAAAAGTAAGGAGACATCAGCTTTTGTGGGTTTATCCGGGCACATTCCACTCTAATTTATAAGCGAGGAACACCACTGGCCGGGAGGTCTGTTTCCCTAGTTTCCAGAGTGGGGAACGTAGAAAGGATGCCGCCCTCTGGACATTACCTGCAAAAGCAGCTTTAAAGCCTGTGCTAATGATCACTTCATATGAACAACTACTGCAGGGCTGTAACTGAAACCTGCCCTCAAAATGTCTTGAGGGAGGGAATGGCCAAAACCTTTCAAATTGTGACACATACTTTAAGAAAACACTTTGAAGAACTAAGCTATAATCACACTTTGAAAAATAAAAAGGACATCTCTTAAAGCTCAATTTCAACAGATTATGAGACACATGCAAATTCAACCACAAAGAGGTATCAGCTCACACCAGTCAGAAGAGCCATCAGCAAGTCAACTATAAACAATAAATGCTGAAGGTGTTGTGGAGAAATGCATACCCTCCACTTTAAGAGGGACGAAACCTGGAAAGAGCCACTAATGAGAATAGAATGGAGGAGCCTTTAAAAGGTAAACATTGAGCTACCAAATGATCCACCAGGCCCATTCCTGGACCTAGAAACTAAGAGGACAGAATTGGAAAGACACAGGCTGGCAAATCTGCACTGCACCGTATTACTCTAGCCAAGATATGGAAGTAACCAAAAAGTTCACCAACAGATGGGTGGACATAGAAGAACTGCTACATGTCGAGATGGAATATTAGCTAGCAAAGAAACGAAAAACTGCCATTTGCAGCACCATAGGTGAGTCTACAAGTAATCACGCAACTTGCGGTAAGTGAGAAAGCGAAAGACACATGTCCTATCATATCACGTAAAGGTGTTACCTAAAAACTGATACCAATGAAGATACTTCCACAGAGAAAGGCAAACAAAGATTCATTAAACAATCTTTTGGTCCACCAAATGGAAAGGTGTGAGGACTGGATACATTACGACATTGGGCTTAACAGAGATATACAAACACATGTGAAATATATAATCACCAAAACCTACGGAATACCAAGAGAACACTACTGAAAATTGTGTCATAACCTACATGGGAAAAGGATCCGAAGAAGAATAGATATATGTATATGTGTGAAAGAACCACATCTTGCACACCTAGAACACACAAAACATTGTAAACAAATTTGCTGTGATAAAAAATAAAAATTAAGGTAAAAATACGAACCAGAAGTAATGAGACATAAACATAAAGGGCTTTTTCCTGGCACATTCCATTCTAATTTACAACCTACAACACCACTTCCATTAAGGCTCTGCTTCCCTAGTACCCAGATTTGGGAATGGAGAAATGCTGCCTCCTTTGGCCGGTTCCCACAACAGCAGCTTTAAACCCATTGCTAAAGGTCACTGAATAGTCACCAAACTTGCAGTTCTGTAAATGACACCTGCCCTCCAAAAAAATCCTGGGGTCAAAAATCGACCAAAAAATTCAAGAGGACAAAATTCTGAGAAGACAATTTCAAGACGTATATTGTACTCACACTATTTTCTTTCTTTCTTTTTTTAACAGAAAAGGAAAAGGCGTGGGAAAATCATGAATTTTAGGGATTTTTAAAGACATGCAAACCCGAATTACAAAACCCTATCAGCTCACAGCGGTCAGAATGGTCATTAGTAAAAAGCTGCAAACAATACATGCTGAAGGGATTTTGGAGAAATGCGTACCCTCCATTCTAAAGGGGACCTGGTAAGAGCCACTACTGAAAACACAATGGAGGTGCTTTTAAAAGGGAAACTTTGAGCTACCACTCAGTCAATCACAGCCACTGCTGGGCCTATACCCTGAGAAAATGAGAATCTAAAAGTCACATGCTGGGGGTTTCCTTGGTGGCGTAGTGGTTGAGAATCTGCCTGCCAACGCAAGGGACACGGGTTCAAGCCCTGGTCTGGGAAGATCCCACATGCCGCGGAGCAACTAAGCCCGTGAGCCACAACTATTGAGCCTGCGCATCTGGAGCTTGTGCTCCGGAGCAAGAGAGGCCGCGACAGTGAGAAGCCCGCACAACGCGATGAAGAGTGGCCCCCGCTTGCTGCATCTATAGAAAGCCCTCACGAAGACCCAACACATCCAAAATTAAATAAATACATAAATAAAACTGAAAACAAAAAGTCACAGGCAGGCAGTCCTACACTCCAGCAATGTTTATCATAGCCAACACTAGGAAGCAACGAAAATGTCCATCAACAGAGGAATGCACCAAGAAGAAGTGGTCCATGTACATATTGGAATATTACTCCAATAAAACATATAAATTAAAATTAAATAACAAATGAAAGTAAGAGACATCAGCTTTTGTGGGTTTATCCGGGCACATTCCACTCTAATTTATAAGCGAGGAACACCACTGGCCGGGAGGTCTGTTTCCCAAGTTTCCAGAGTGGGGAACATAGAAAGGATGCCGCCCTCTGGACATTACCTGCAAAAGCAGCTTTAAAGCCTGTGCTAATGGTCACTTCATTTGAACGACTACTGCAGGGCTGTAACTGAAAGCTGCCCTCAAAATTTCTTGAGGGAGGGAATGGCCAGAACATTTCAAATTGTAACACATACTTTAAGAAAACACTTTGACGAACTAAGCTGTAATCACACTTTAAAAAATAAAAAGGACATGTCTTAAAACTCAATTTCAACGGATTATGAGACACATGCAAATTCAACCACAAAGAGGTATCAGCTCACACCAGTCAGAATAACCATCAGCAAGTCAACTATAAACAATAAATGCTAAACGTGTTGTGGAGAAATGCATACCCTCCACTTTAAGAGGGACGAAACCTGGAAAGAGCCACTAATGAGAACAGAAGAGAGGTGCCTTTAAAAGGTAAACATTGAGCTACCAAATGATCCAGCAGGCCCATTCCTGGACCTAGAACCTAAGAAGACAGAATTGGAATGACACAGGCAGGCAAATCTGCACTGCACAGTATTACTCTAGCCAAGATATGGAAGTAACCAAAAAGTTCACCAACAGTTGGGTGGACATAGAAGAACTGCTACATGTCGAGATGGAATATTAGCTAGCGAAAAAATGAAACAATGCCATTTGCAGCACCATAGGTGAGTCTACAAGTAATCACGCAACTTGTGGTGAGAAAGCGAAAGACACATGTCCTATCATATCACTTAGAGGTGTTACCTAAAAACTGATACCAATGAAGATATTTCCACAGAGAAAGGCAATCACAGATTCATTAAACAATCTTATGGTTCACCAAATGGAAAGGTGTGAGGATTGGATACGTTACGACATTGGGCTTAACAGAGATATACAAACACATGTGAAATATATAATCACCAAAGACCTACGGAACACCAAGAGAACACTACTCAACATTGTGTCATAACCTACATGGGAAAAGGATCCGAAGAAGAATAGATATATGTATATGTTTGAAAGAACCACATCTTGCACACCTAGAACACACAAAACATTGTAAACAAATTTGCTGTGATAAAAAATAAAAATTAACGTAAAAATACGAACCAGAAGTAATGAGACATAAACATAAAGGGCTTTTTCCTGGCACATTCCATTCTAATTTACAACCTACAACACCACTTCCATTAAGGCTCTGCTGCCCTAGTACCCAGATTTGGGAATGGAGAAATGCTGCCTCCTTGTGGCCGGTTCCCACAACAGCAGCTTTAAACCCATTGCTGAAGGTCACTGAATAGTCACCAAACTTGCAGTTCTATAAATGACACCTGCCCTGCAAGAAAATCCTGGGGTCAAAAATCGACCAAAAACTTCAAAAGAGGGCAAACTTCCGAGAAGACAATTTCAAGACGCATATTGTACTCACACTATTTTCTTTCTTTCTTTTTAACAGCAAAGGAAAAGGCGTGGAAAAATGATGAATTTTAGGAATTTTTAAAGACATGCAAACCCAAATTGCAAAACCCTATCAGCTCACAGCAGTCAGAATGGTCATTAGCAAAAAGCTGCAAACAATACCTGCTGAAGGGATTTTGGAGAAATGCGTACCCTCGGTTCTAAGGGGCACAAGGTAAGAGCCACTAGTGAAAACACAATGGAGGTGCTTTGAAAAGGGAAACTTTGAGCTACCAGTCAATCAATCTCACCCAATGCTGGGCCTATACCCTGAGAAAATGAGAAGCAAAAAGTCACATGCTGGGGGATTCCCTGGTGACGCAGTGGTTGAGAATCTGCCTGCCAATGCAGGGGACACGGGTTCGGGCCCTGGTCTGGGAAGATCCCACATGCCACGGAGCAACTAAGCCCGTGAGCCACAACTATTGAGCCTGTGCGTCTGGAGCTTGTGCTCTGGAAAAAGAGAGGCCGCGACAGTGAGAGGCCCACGCACCGCGATGAAGAGTGGCGCCCGCTCGCCGCAACTACAGAAAGCCCTCGCGAAGAAGCAACACAGCCAAAAATAAATTAATAAATAAATAAAACTTAAAACAAAATGTCACAGGCAGGCAGTCCTACACTACAGCAATGTTGATCATAGCCAACACTTGGAAGCAATGAAAATGTCCATCAACAGAGGAATGCACCAAGAAGAAGTGGTCCATGCACACATTGGAATATTACTCCAATTAAAAATATAAATTAAAATTAAATAACAAATAAAAGTAAGGAGACATCAGCTTTTGTGGGTTTATCCGGGCACATTCCACTCTAATTTATAAGCGAGGAACACCACTGGCCGGGAGGTCTGTTTCCCTAGTTTCCAGAGTGGGGAACGTAGAAAGGATGCCGCCCTCTGGCCATTACCTGCAAAAGCAGCTTTAAAGCCTGTGCTAATGGTCACTTCATATGAACAACTACTGCAGGGCTGTAACTGAAACCTGCCCTCAAAATGTCTTGAGGGAGGGAATGGCCAAAACCTTTCAAATTGTGACACATACTTTAAGAAAACACTTTGAAGAACTAAGCTATAATCACACTTTGAAAAATAAAAAGGACATCTCTTAAAGCTCAATTTCAACAGATTATGAGACACATGCAAATTCAACCACAAAGAGGTATCAGCTCACACCAGTCAGAAGAACCATCAGCAAGTCAACTATAAACAATAAATGCTGAAGGTGTTGTGGAGAAATGCATACCCTCCACTTTAAGAGGGACGAAACCTGGAAAGAGCCACTAATGAGAATAGAATGGAGGAGCCTTTAAAAGGTAAACATTGAGCTACCAAATGATCCACCAGGCCCATTCCTGGACCTAGAAACTAAGAGGACAGAATTGGAAAGACACAGGCTGGCAAATCTGCACTGCACCGTATTACTCTAGCCAAGATATGGAAGTAACCAAAAAGTTCACCAACAGATGGGTGGACATAGAAGAACTGCTACATGTTGAGATGGAATATTAGCTAGCAAAGAAACGAAAAACTGCCATTTGCAGCACCATAGGTGAGTCTACAAGTAATCACGCAACTTGCGGTAAGTGAGAAAGCGAAAGACACATGTCCTATCATATCACGTAAAGGTGTTACCTAAAAACTGATACCAATGAAGATACTTCCACAGAGAAAGGCAAACAAAGATTCATTAAACAATCTTTTGGTCCACCAAATGGAAAGGTGTGAGGACTGGATACATTACGACATTGGGCTTAACAGAGATATACAAACACATGTGAAATATATAATCACCAAAACCTACGGAATACCAAGAGAACACTACTGAAAATTGTGTCATAACCTACATGGGAAAAGGATCCGAAGAAGAATAGATATATGTATATGTGTGAAAGAACCACATCTTGCACACCTAGAACACACAAAACATTGTAAACAAATTTGCTGTGATAAAAAATAAAAATTAAGGTAAAAATACGAACCAGAAGTAATGAGACATAAACATAAAGGGCTTTTTCCTGGCACATTCCATTCTAATTTACAACCTACAACACCACTTCCATTAAGGCTCTGCTTCCCTAGTACCCAGATTTGGGAATGGAGAAATGCTGCCTCCTTTGGCCGGTTCCCACAACAGCAGCTTTAAACCCATTGCTAAAGGTCACTGAATAGTCACCAAACTTGCAGTTCTGTAAATGACACCTGCCCTCCAAAAAAATCCTGGGGTCAAAAATCGACCAAAAAATTCAAGAGGACAAAATTCTGAGAAGACAATTTCAAGACGTATATTGTACTCACACTATTTTCTTTCTTTCTTTTTTTAACAGAAAAGGAAAAGGCGTGGGAAAATCATGAATTTTAGGGATTTTTAAAGACATGCAAACCCGAATTACAAAACCCTATCAGCTCACAGCGGTCAGAATGGTCATTAGTAAAAAGCTGCAAACAATACATGCTGAAGGGATTTTGGAGAAATGCGTACCCTCCATTCTAAGGGGGACCTGGTAAGAGCCACTACTGAAAACACAATGGAGGTGCTTTTAAAAGGGAAACTTTGAGCTACCACTCAGTCAATCACAGCCACTGCTGGGCCTATACCCTGAGAAAATGAGAATCTAAAAGTCACATGCTGGGGGTTTCCTTGGTGGCGTAGTGGTTGAGAATCTGCCTGCCAACGCAAGGGACACGGGTTCAAGCCCTGGTCTGGGAAGATCCCACATGCCGCGGAGCAACTAAGCCCGTGAGCCACAACTATTGAGCCTGAGCGTCTGGAGCTTGTGCTCCGGAGCAAGAGAGGCCGCGACAGTGAGAAGCCCGCACAACGCGATGAAGAGTGGCCCCCGCTTGCTGCATCTATAGAAAGCCCTCACGAAGACCCAACACATCCAAAATTAAATAAATACATAAATAAAACTGAAAACAAAAAGTCACAGCAGGCAGTCCTACACTCCAGCAATGTTTATCATAGCCAACACTAGGAAGCAACGAAAATGTCCATCAACAGAGGAATGCACCAAGAAGAAGTGGTCCATGTACATATTGGAATATTACTCCAATAAAACATATAAATTAAAATTAAATAACAAATGAAAGTAAGAGACATCAGCTTTTGTGGGTTTATCCGGGCACATTCCACTCTAATTTATAAGCGAGGAACACCACTGGCCGGGAGGTCTGTTTCCCAAGTTTCCAGAGTGGGGAACATAGAAAGGATGCCGCCCTCTGGCCATTACCTGCAAAAGCAGCTTTAAAGCCTGTGCTAATGGTCACTTCATTTGAACAACTACTGCAGGGCTGTAACTGAAAGCTGCCCTCAAAAATTCTTGAGGGAGGGAATGGCCAGAACATTTCAAATTGTAACACATACTTTAAGAAAACACTTTGACGAACTAAGCTGTAATCACACTTTAAAAAATAAAAAGGACATGTCTTAAAACTCAATTTCAACGGATTATGAGACACATGCAAATTCAACCACAAAGAGGTATCAGCTCACACCAGTCAGAATAACCATCAGCAAGTCAACTATAAACAATAAATGCTAAACGTGTTGTGGAGAAATGCATACCCTCCACTTTAAGAGGGACGAAACCTGGAAAGAGCCACTAATGAGAACAGAAGAGAGGTGCCTTTAAAAGGTAAACATTGAGCTACCAAATGATCCAGCAGGCCCATTCCTGGACCTAGAACCTAAGAAGACAGAATTGGAATGACACAGGCAGGCAAATCTGCACTGCACAGTATTACTCTAGCCAAGATATGGAAGTAACCAAAAAGTTCACCAACAGTTGGGTGGACATAGAAGAACTGCTACATGTCGAGATGGAATATTAGCTAGCGAAAAAATGAAACAATGCCATTTGCAGCACCATAGGTGAGTCTACAAGTAATCACGCAACTTGTGGTGAGAAAGCGAAAGACACATGTCCTATCATATCACTTAGAGGTGTTACCTAAAAACTGATACCAATGAAGATATTTCCACAGAGAAAGGCAATCACAGATTCATTAAACAATCTTATGGTTCACCAAATGGAAAGGTGTGAGGATTGGATACGTTACGACATTGGGCTTCACAGAGATATACAAACACATGTGAAATATATAATCACCAAAGACCTACGGAACACCAAGAGAACACTACTCAACATTGTGTCATAACCTACATGGGAAAAGGATCCGAAGAAGAATAGATATATGTATATGTTTGAAAGAACCACATCTTGCACACCTAGAACACACAAAACATTGTAAACAAATTTGCTGTGATAAAAAATAAAAATTAACGTAAAAATACGAACCAGAAGTAATGAGACATAAACATAAAGGGCTTTTTCCTGGCACATTCCATTCTAATTTACAACCTACAACACCACTTCCATTAAGGCTCTGCTGCCCTAGTACCCAGATTTGGGAATGGAGAAATGCTGCCTCCTTGTGGCCGGTTCCCACAACAGCAGCTTTAAACCCATTGCTGAAGGTCACTGAATAGTCACCAAACTTGCAGTTCTATAAATGACACCTGCCCTGCAAGAAAATCCTGGGGTCAAAAATCGACCAAAAACTTCAAAAGAGGGCAAACTTCCGAGAAGACAATTTCAAGACGCATATTGTACTCACACTATTTTCTTTCTTTCTTTTTAACAGCAAAGGAAAAGGCGTGGAAAAATGATGAATTTTAGGAATTTTTAAAGACATGCAAACCCAAATTGCAAAACCCTATCAGCTCACAGCAGTCAGAATGGTCATTAGCAAAAAGCTGCAAACAATACCTGCTGAAGGGATTTTGGAGAAATGCGTACCCTCGGTTCTAAGGGGCACAAGGTAAGAGCCACTAGTGAAAACACAATGGAGGTGCTTTGAAAAGGGAAACTTTGAGCTACCAGTCAATCAATCTCACCCAATGCTGGGCCTATACCCTGAGAAAATGAGAAGCAAAAAGTCACATGCTGGGGGATTCCCTGGTGACGCAGTGGTTGAGAATCTGCCTGCCAATGCAGGGGACACGGGTTCGGGCCCTGGTCTGGGAAGATCCCACATGCCACGGAGCAACTAAGCCCGTGAGCCACAACTATTGAGCCTGTGCGTCTGGAGCTTGTGCTCTGGAAAAAGAGAGGCCGCGACAGTGAGAGGCCCACGCACCGCGATGAAGAGTGGCGCCCGCTCGCCGCAACTACAGAAAGCCCTCGCGAAGAAGCAACACAGCCAAAAATAAATTAATAAATAAATAAAACTTAAAACAAAATGTCACAGGCAGGCAGTCCTACACTACAGCAATGTTGATCATAGCCAACACTTGGAAGCAATGAAAATGTCCATCAACAGAGGAATGCACCAAGAAGAAGTGGTCCATGCACACATTGGAATATTACTCCAATTAAAAATATAAATTAAAATTAAATAACAAATAAAAGTAAGGAGACATCAGCTTTTGTGGGTTTATCCGGGCACATTCCACTCTAATTTATAAGCGAGGAACACCACTGGCCGGGAGGTCTGTTTCCCTAGTTTCCAGAGTGGGGAACGTAGAAAGGATGCCGCCCTCTGGCCATTACCTGCAAAAGCAGCTTTAAAGCCTGTGCTAATGGTCACTTCATATGAACAACTACTGCAGGGCTGTAACTGAAACCTGCCCTCAAAATGTCTTGAGGGAGGGAATGGCCAAAACCTTTCAAATTGTGACACATACTTTAAGAAAACACTTTGAAGAACTAAGCTATAATCACACTTTGAAAAATAAAAAGGACATCTCTTAAAGCTCAATTTCAACAGATTATGAGACACATGCAAATTCAACCACAAAGAGGTATCAGCTCACACCAGTCAGAAGAACCATCAGCAAGTCAACTATAAACAATAAATGCTGAAGGTGTTGTGGAGAAATGCATACCCTCCACTTTAAGAGGGACGAAACCTGGAAAGAGCCACTAATGAGAATAGAATGGAGGAGCCTTTAAAAGGTAAACATTGAGCTACCAAATGATCCACCAGGCCCATTCCTGGACCTAGAAACTAAGAGGACAGAATTGGAAAGACACAGGCTGGCAAATCTGCACTGCACCGTATTACTCTAGCCAAGATATGGAAGTAACCAAAAAGTTCACCAACAGATGGGTGGACATAGAAGAACTGCTACATGTCGAGATGGAATATTAGCTAGCAAAGAAACGAAAAACTGCCATTTGCAGCACCATAGGTGAGTCTACAAGTAATCACGCAACTTGCGGTAAGTGAGAAAGCGAAAGACACATGTCCTATCATGTCACGTAAAGGTGTTACCTAAAAACTGATACCAATGAAGATACTTCCACAGAGAAAGGCAAACAAAGATTCATTAAACAATCTTTTGGTCCACCAAATGGAAAGGTGTGAGGACTGGATACATTACGACATTGGGCTTAACAGAGATATACAAACACATGTGAAATATATAATCACCAAAACCTACGGAATACCAAGAGAACACTACTGAAAATTGTGTCATAACCTACATGGGAAAAGGATCCGAAGAAGAATAGATATATGTATATGTGTGAAAGAACCACATCTTGCACACCTAGAACACACAAAACATTGTAAACAAATTTGCTGTGATAAAAAATAAAAATTAAGGTAAAAATACGAACCAGAAGTAATGAGACATAAACATAAAGGGCTTTTTCCTGGCACATTCCATTCTAATTTACAACCTACAACACCACTTCCATTAAGGCTCTGCTTCCCTAGTACCCAGATTTGGGAATGGAGAAATGCTGCCTCCTTTGGCCGGTTCCCACAACAGCAGCTTTAAACCCATTGCTAAAGGTCACTGAATAGTCACCAAACTTGCAGTTCTGTAAATGACACCTGCCCTCCAAAAAAATCCTGGGGTCAAAAATCGACCAAAAAATTCAAGAGGACAAAATTCTGAGAAGACAATTTCAAGACGTATATTGTACTCACACTATTTTCTTTCTTTCTTTTTTTAACAGAAAAGGAAAAGGCGTGGGAAAATCATGAATTTTAGGGATTTTTAAAGACATGCAAACCCGAATTACAAAACCCTATCAGCTCACAGCGGTCAGAATGGTCATTAGTAAAAAGCTGCAAACAATACATGCTGAAGGGATTTTGGAGAAATGCGTACCCTCCATTCTAAGGGGGACCTGGTAAGAGCCACTACTGAAAACACAATGGAGGTGCTTTTAAAAGGGAAACTTTGAGCTACCACTCAGTCAATCACAGCCACTGCTGGGCCTATACCCTGAGAAAATGAGAATCTAAAAGTCACATGCTGGGGGTTTCCTTGGTGGCGTAGTGGTTGAGAATCTGCCTGCCAACGCAAGGGACACGGGTTCAAGCCCTGGTCTGGGAAGATCCCACATGCCGCGGAGCAACTAAGCCCGTGAGCCACAACTATTGAGCCTGAGCGTCTGGAGCTTGTGCTCCGGAGCAAGAGAGGCCGCGACAGTGAGAAGCCCGCACAACGCGATGAAGAGTGGCCCCCGCTTGCTGCATCTATAGAAAGCCCTCACGAAGACCCAACACATCCAAAATTAAATAAATACATAAATAAAACTGAAAACAAAAAGTCACAGCAGGCAGTCCTACACTCCAGCAATGTTTATCATAGCCAACACTAGGAAGCAACGAAAATGTCCATCAACAGAGGAATGCACCAAGAAGAAGTGGTCCATGTACATATTGGAATATTACTCCAATAAAACATATAAATTAAAATTAAATAACAAATGAAAGTAAGAGACATCAGCTTTTGTGGGTTTATCCGGGCACATTCCACTCTAATTTATAAGCGAGGAACACCACTGGCCGGGAGGTCTGTTTCCCAAGTTTCCAGAGTGGGGAACATAGAAAGGATGCCGCCCTCTGGACATTACCTGCAAAAGCAGCTTTAAAGCCTGTGCTAATGGTCACTTCATTTGAACAACTACTGCAGGGCTGTAACTGAAAGCTGCCCTCAAAAATTCTTGAGGGAGGGAATGGCCAGAACATTTCAAATTGTAACACATACTTTAAGAAAACACTTTGACGAACTAAGCTGTAATCACACTTTAAAAAATAAAAAGGACATGTCTTAAAACTCAATTTCAACGGATTATGAGACACATGCAAATTCAACCACAAAGAGGTATCAGCTCACACCAGTCAGAATAACCATCAGCAAGTCAACTATAAACAATAAATGCTAAACGTGTTGTGGAGAAATGCATACCCTCCACTTTAAGAGGGACGAAACCTGGAAAGAGCCACTAATGAGAACAGAATAGAGGTGCCTTTAAAAGGTAAACATTGAGCTACCAAATGATCCAGCAGGCCCATTCCTGGACCTAGAACCTAAGAAGACAGAATTGGAATGACACAGGCAGGCAAATCTGCACTGCACAGTATTACTCTAGCCAAGATATGGAAGTAACCAAAAAGTTCACCAACAGTTGGGTGGACATAGAAGAACTGCTACATGTCGAGATGGAATATTAGCTAGCGAAAAAATGAAACAATGCCATTTGCAGCACCATAGGTGAGTCTACAAGTAATCACGCAACTTGTGGTGAGAAAGCGAAAGACACATGTCCTATCATATCACTTAGAGGTGTTACCTAAAAACTGATACCAATGAAGATATTTCCACAGAGAAAGGCAATCACAGATTCATTAAACAATCTTATGGTTCACCAAATGGAAAGGTGTGAGGATTGGATACGTTACGACATTGGGCTTAACAGAGATATACAAACACATGTGAAATATATAATCACCAAAGACCTACGGAACACCAAGAGAACACTACTCAACATTGTGTCATAACCTACATGGGAAAAGGATCCGAAGAAGAATAGATATATGTATATGTTTGAAAGAACCACATCTTGCACACCTAGAACACACAAAACATTGTAAACAAATTTGCTGTGATAAAAAATAAAAATTAAGGTAAAAATACGAACCAGAAGTAATGAGACATAAACATAAAGGGCTTTTTCCTGGCACATTCCATTCTAATTTACAACCTACAACACCACTTCCATTAAGGCTCTGCTGCCCTAGTACCCAGATTTGGGAATGGAGAAATGCTGCCTCCTTGTGGCCGGTTCCCACAACAGCAGCTTTAAACCCATTGCTGAAGGTCACTGAATAGTCACCACACTTGCAGTTCTATAAATGACAACTGCCCTGCAAGAAAATCCTGGGGTCAAAAATCGACCAAAAACTTCAAAAGAGGGCAAACTTCCGAGAAGACAATTTCAAGACGCATATTGTACTCACACTATTTTCTTTCTTTCTTTTTAACAGCAAAGGAAAAGGCGTGGAAAAATGATGAATTTTAGGAATTTTTAAAGACATGCAAACCCAAATTGCAAAACCCTATCAGCTCACAGCAGTCAGAATGGTCATTAGCAAAAAGCTGCAAACAATGCCTGCTGAAGGGATTTTGGAGAAATGCGTACCCTCGGTTCTAAGGGGCACAAGGTAAGAGCCACTAGTGAAAACACAATGGAGGTGCTTTGAAAAGGGAAACTTTGAGCTACCAGTCAATCAATCTCACCCAATGCTGGGCCTATACCCTGAGAAAATGAGAAGCAAAAAGTCACATGCTGGGGGATTCCCTGGTGACGCAGTGGTTGAGAATCTGCCTGCCAATGCAGGGGACACGGGTTCAGGCCCTGGTCTGGGAAGATCCCACATGCCACGGAGCAACTAAGCCCGTGAGCCACAACTATTGAGCCTGTGCGTCTGGAGCTTGTGCTCTGGAAAAAGAGAGGCCGCGACAGTGAGAGGCCCACGCACCGCGATGAAGAGTGGCGCCCGCTCGCCGCAACTACAGAAAGCCCTCGCGAAGAAGCAACACAGCCAAAAATAAATTAATAAATAAATAAAACTTAAAACAAAATGTCACAGGCAGGCAGTCCTACACTACAGCAATGTTGATCATAGCCAACACTTGGAAGCAATGAAAATGTCCATCAACAGAGGAATGCACCAAGAAGAAGTGGTCCATGCACACATTGGAATATTACTCCAATTAAAAATATAAATTAAAATTAAATAACAAATAAAAGTAAGGAGACATCAGCTTTTGTGGGTTTATCCGGGCACATTCCACTCTAATTTATAAGCGAGGAACACCACTGGCCGGGAGGTCTGTTTCCCTAGTTTCCAGAGTGGGGAACGTACAAAGGATGCCGCCCTCTGGCCATTACCTGCAAAAGCAGCTTTAAAGCCTGTGCTAATGGTCACTTCATATGAACAACTACTGCAGGGCTGTAACTGAAACCTGCCCTCAAAATGTCTTGAGGGAGGGAATGGCCAAAACCTTTCAAATTGTGACACATACTTTAAGAAAACACTTTGAAGAACTAAGCTATAATCACACTTTGAAAAATAAAAAGAACATCTCTTAAAGCTCAATTTCAACAGATTATGAGACACATGCAAATTCAACCACAAAGAGGTATCAGCTCACACCAGTCAGAAGTACCATCAGCAAGTCAACTATAAACAATAAATGCTGAAGGTGTTGTGGAGAAATGCATACCCTCCACTTTAAGAGGGACGAAACCTGGAAAGAGCCACTAATGAGAATAGAATGGAGGAGCCTTTAAAAGGTAAACATTGAGCTACCAAATGATCCACCAGGCCCATTCCTGGACCTAGAAACTAAGAGGACAGAATTGGAAAGACACAGGCTGGCAAATCTGCACTGCACCGTATTACTCTAGCCAAGATATGGAAGTAACCAAAAAGTTCACCAACAGATGGGTGGACATAGAAGAACTGCTACATGTCGAGATGGAATATTAGCTAGCAAAGAAACGAAAAACTGCCATTTGCAGCACCATAGGTGAGTCTACAAGTAATCACGCAACTTGCGGTAAGTGAGAAAGCGAAAGACACATGTCCTATCATATCACGTAAAGGTGTTACCTAAAAACTGATACCAATGAAGATACTTCCACAGAGAAAGGCAAACAAAGATTCATTAAACAATCTATTGGTCCACCAAATGGAAAGGTGTGAGGATTGGATACATTACGACATTGGGCTTAACAGAGATATACAAACACATGTGAAATATATAATCACCAAAACCTACGGAATACCAAGAGAACACTACTGAAAATTGTGTCATAACCTACATGGGAAAAGGATCCGAAGAAGAATAGATATATGTATATGTGTGAAAGAACCACATCTTGCACACCTAGAACACACAAAACATTGTAAACAAATTTGCTGTGATAAAAAATAAAAATTAAGGTAAAAATACGAACCAGAAGTAATGAGACATAAACATAAAGGGCTTTTTCCTGGCACATTCCATTCTAATTTACAACCTACAACACCACTTTCATTAAGGCTCTGCTTCCCTAGTACCCAGATTTGGGAATGGAGAAATGCTGCCTCCTTTGGCCGGTTCCCACAACAGCAGCTTTAAACCCATTGCTAAAGGTCACTGAATAGTCACCAAACTTGCAGTTCTGTAAATGACACCTGCCCTCCAAAAAAATCCTGGGGTCAAAAATCGACCAAAAAATTCAAGAGGACAAAATTCTGAGAAGACAATTTCAAGACGTATATTGTACTCACACTATTTTCTTTCTTTCTTTTTTTAACAGAAAAGGAAAAGGCGTGGGAAAATCATGAATTTTAGGGATTTTTAAAGACATGCAAACCCGAATTACAAAACCCTATCAGCTCACAGCGGTCAGAATGGTCATTAGTAAAAAGCTGCAAACAATACATGCTGAAGGGATTTTGGAGAAATGCGTACCCTCCATTCTAAGGGGGACCTGGTAAGAGCCACTACTGAAAACACAATGGAGGTGCTTTTAAAAGGGAAACTTTGAGCTACCACTCAGTCAATCACAGCCACTGCTGGGCCTATACCCTGAGAAAATGAGAATCTAAAAGTCACATGCTGGGGGTTTCCTTGGTGGCGTAGTGGTTGAGAATCTGCCTGCCAACGCAAGGGACACGGGTTCAAGCCCTGGTCTGGGAAGATCCCACATGCCGCGGAGCAACTAAGCCCATGAGCCACAACTATTGAGCCTGCGCATCTGGAGCTTGTGCTCCGGAGCAAGAGAGGCCGCGACAGTGAGAAGCCCGCACAACGCGATGAAGAGTGGCCCCCGCTTGCTGCATCTATAGAAAGCCCTCACGAAGACCCAACACATCCAAAATTAAATAAATACATAAATAAAACTGAAAACAAAAAGTCACAGGCAGGCAGTCCTACACTCCAGCAATGTTTATCATAGCCAACACTAGGAAGCAACGAAAATGTCCATCAACAGAGGAATGCACCAAGAAGAAGTGGTCCATGTACATATTGGAATATTACTCCAATAAAACATATAAATTAAAATTAAATAACAAATGAAAGTAAGAGACATCAGCTTTTGTGGGTTTATCCGGGCACATTCCACTCTAATTTATAAGCGAGGAACACCACTGGCCGGGAGGTCTGTTTCCCAAGTTTCCAGAGTGGGGAACATAGAAAGGATGCCGCCCTCTGGACATTACCTGCAAAAGCAGCTTTAAAGCCTGTGCTAATGGTCACTTCATTTGAACAACTACTGCAGGGCTGTAACTGAAACCTGCCCTCAAAATTTCTTGAGGGAGGGAATGGCCAGAACATTTCAAATTGTAACACATACTTTAAGAAAACACTTTGACGAACTAAGCTGTAATCACACTTTAAAAAATAAAAAGGACATGTCTTAAAACTCAATTTCAACGGATTATGAGACACATGCAAATTCAACCACAAAGAGGTATCAGCTCACACCAGTCAGAATAACCATCAGCAAGTCAACTATAAACAATAAATGCTAAACGTGTTGTGGAGAAATGCATACCCTCCACTTTAAGAGGGACGAAACCTGGAAAGAGCCACTAATGAGAACAGAAGAGAGGTGCCTTTAAAAGGTAAACATTGAGCTACCAAATGATCCAGCAGGCCCATTCCTGGACCTAGAACCTAAGAAGACAGAATTGGAATGACACAGGCAGGCAAATCTGCACTGCACAGTATTACTCTAGCCAAGATATGGAAGTAACCAAAAAGTTCACCAACAGTTGGGTGGACATAGAAGAACTGCTACATGTCGAGATGGAATATTAGCTAGCGAAAAAATGAAACAATGCCATTTGCAGCACCATAGGTGAGTCTACAAGTAATCACGCAACTTGTGGTGAGAAAGCGAAAGACACATGTCCTATCATATCACTTAGAGGTGTTACCTAAAAACTGATACCAATGAAGATATTTCCACAGAGAAAGGCAATCACAGATTCATTAAACAATCTTATGGTTCACCAAATGGAAAGGTGTGAGGATTGGATACGTTACGACATTGGGCTTAACAGAGATATACAAACACATGTGAAATATATAATCACCAAAGACCTACGGAACACCAAGAGAACACTACTCAACATTGTGTCATAACCTACATGGGAAAAGGATCCGAAGAAGAATAGATATATGTATATGTTTGAAAGAACCACATCTTGCACACCTAGAACACACAAAACATTGTAAACAAATTTGCTGTGATAAAAAATAAAAATTAACGTAAAAATACGAACCAGAAGTAATGAGACATAAACATAAAGGGCTTTTTCCTGGCACATTCCATTCTAATTTACAACCTACAACACCACTTCCATTAAGGCTCTGCTGCCCTAGTACCCAGATTTGGGAATGGAGAAATGCTGCCTCCTTGTGGCCGGTTCCCACAACAGCAGCTTTAAACCCATTGCTGAAGGTCACTGAATAGTCACCAAACTTGCAGTTCTATAAATGACACCTGCCCTGCAAGAAAATCCTGGGGTCAAAAATCGACCAAAAACTTCAAAAGAGGGCAAACTTCCGAGAAGACAATTTCAAGACGCATATTGTACTCACACTATTTTCTTTCTTTCTTTTTAACAGCAAAGGAAAAGGCGTGGAAAAATGATGAATTTTAGGAATTTTTAAAGACATGCAAACCCAAATTGCAAAACCCTATCAGCTCACAGCAGTCAGAATGGTCATTAGCAAAAAGCTGCAAACAATACCTGCTGAAGGGATTTTGGAGAAATGCGTACCCTCGGTTCTAAGGGGCACAAGGTAAGAGCCACTAGTGAAAACACAATGGAGGTGCTTTGAAAAGGGAAACTTTGAGCTACCAGTCAATCAATCTCACCCAATGCTGGGCCTATACCCTGAGAAAATGAGAAGCAAAAAGTCACATGCTGGGGGATTCCCTGGTGACGCAGTGGTTGAGAATCTGCCTGCCAATGAAGGGGACACGGGTTCAGGCCCTGGTCTGGGAAGATCCCACATGCCACGGAGCAACTAAGCCCGTGAGCCACAACTATTGAGCCTGTGCGTCTGGAGCTTGTGCTCTGGAAAAAGAGAGGCCGCGACAGTGAGAGGCCCACGCACCGCGATGAAGAGTGGCGCCCGCTCGCCGCAACTACAGAAAGCCCTCGCGAAGAAGCAACACAGCCAAAAATAAATTAATAAATAAATAAAACTTAAAACAAAATGTCACAGGCAGGCAGTCCTACACTACAGCAATGTTGATCATAGCCAACACTTGGAAGCAATGAAAATGTCCATCAACAGAGGAATGCACCAAGAAGAAGTGGTCCATGTACACATTGGAATATTACTCCAATTAAAAATATAAATTAAAATTAAATAACAAATAAAAGTAAGGAGACATCAGCTTTTGTGGGTTTATCCGGGCACATTCCACTCTAATTTATAAGCGAGGAACACCACTGGCCGGGAGGTCTGTTTCCCTAGTTTCCAGAGTGGGGAACGTAGAAAGGATGCCGCCCTCTGGCCATTACCTGCAAAAGCAGCTTTAAAGCCTGTGCTAATGGTCACTTCATATGAACAACTACTGCAGGGCTGTAACTGAAACCTGCCCTCAAAATGTCTTGAGGGAGGGAATGGCCAAAACCTTTCAAATTGTGACACATACTTTAAGAAAACACTTTGAAGAACTAAGCTATAATCACACTTTGAAAAATAAAAAGGACATCTCTTAAAGCTCAATTTCAACAGATTATGAGACACATGCAAATTCAACCACAAAGAGGTATCAGTTCACACCAGTCAGAATAACCATCAGCAAGTCAACTATAAACAATAAATGCTGAAGGTGTTGTGGAGAAATGCATACCCTCCACTTTAAGAGGGACGAAACCTGGAAAGAGCCACTAATGAGAATAGAATGGAGGAGCCTTTAAAAGGTAAACATTGAGCTACCAAATGATCCACCAGGCCCATTCCTGGACCTAGAAACTAAGAGGACAGAATTGGAAAGACACAGGCTGGCAAATCTGCACTGCACCGTATTACTCTAGCCAAGATATGGAAGTAACCAAAAAGTTCACCAACAGATGGGTGGACATAGAAGAACTGCTACATGTCGAGATGGAATATTAGCTAGCAAAGAAACGAAAAACTGCCATTTGCAGCACCATAGGTGAGTCTACAAGTAATCACGCAACTTGTGGTAAGTGAGAAAGCGAAAGACACATGTCCTATCATATCACGTAAAGGTGTTACCTAAATACTGATACCAATGAAGATACTTCCACAGAGAAAGGCAAACAAAGATTCATTAAACAATCTTTTGGTCCACCAAATGGAAAGGTGTGAGGACTGGATACATTACGACATTGGGCTTAACAGAGATATACAAACACATGTGAAATATATAATCACCAAAACCTACGGAATACCAAGAGAACACTACTGAAAATTGTGTCATAACCTACATGGGAAAAGGATCCGAAGAAGAATAGATATATGTATATGTGTGAAAGAACCACACCTTGCACACCTAGAACACACAAAACATTGCAAACAAATTTGCTGTGATAAAAAATAAAAATTAAGGTAAAAATACGAACCAGAAGTAATGAGACATAAACATAAAGGGCTTTTTCCTGGCACATTCCATTCTAATTTACAACCTACAACACCACTTCCATTAAGGCTCTGCTTCCCTAGTACCCAGATTTGGGAATGGAGAAATGCTGCCTCCTTTGGCCGGTTCCCACAACAGCAGCTTTAAACCCATTGCTAAAGGTCACTGAATAGTCACCAGACTTGCAGTTCTGTAAATGACACCTGCCCTCCAAAAAAATCCTGGGGTCAAAAATCGACCAAAAAATTCAAGAGGATAAAATTCTGAGAAGACAATTTCAAGACGTATATTGTACTCACACTATTTTCTTTCTTTCTTTTTTTAACAGAAAAGGAAAAGGCGTGGGAAAATCATGAATTTTAGGGATTTTTAAAAATATGCAAACCCGAATTACAAAACCCTATCAGCTCACAGCGGTCAGAATGGTCATTAGTAAAAAGCTGCAAACAATACATGCTGAAGGGATTTTGGAGAAATGCGTACCCTCCATTCTAAGGGGGACCTGGTAAGAGCCACTACTGAAAACACAATGGAGGTGCTTTTAAAAGGGAAACTTTGAGCTACCACTCAGTCAATCACAGCCACTGCTGGGCCTATACCCTGAGAAAATGAGAATCTAAAAGTCACATGCTGGGGGTTTCCTTGGTGGCGTAGTGGTTGAGAATCTGCCTGCCAACGCAGGGGACACGGGTTCGAGCCCTGGTCTGGGAAGATCCCACATGCCGCGGAGCAACTAAGCCCGTGAGCCACAACTATTGAGCCTGAGCGTCTGGAGCTTGTACTCCGGAGCAAGAGAGGCCGCGACAGTGAGAAGCCCGCACAACGCGATGAAGAGTGGCCCCCGCTTGCTGCATCTATAGAAAGCCCTCACGAAGACACAGCACATCCAAAATTAAATAAATAAATAAATAAAACTGAAAACAAAAAGTCACAGGCAGGCAGTCCTACACTCCAGCAATGTTTATCATATCCAACACTTGGAAGCAACGAAAATGTCCATCAACAGAGGAATGCACCAAGAAGAAGTGGTCCATGTACATATTGGAATATTACTCCAATAAAACATATAAATTAAAATTAAAAAACAAATGAAAGTAAGAGACATCAGCTTTTGTGGGTTTATCCGGGCACATTCCACTCTAATTTAGAAGCGAGGAACACCACTGGCCGGGAGGTCTGTTTCCCTAGTTTCCAGAGTGGGCAACGTAGAAAGGATGGGGCCTCTGGCCATTACCTGCAAAAGCAGCTTTAAAGCCTGTGCTAATGTTCACTTCATTTGAACAACTACTGCAGGGCTGTAACTGAAACCTGCCCTCAAAATTTCTTGAGGGAGGGAATGGCCAGAACATTTCAAATTGTGACACATACTTTAAGAAAACACTTTGAAGAACTAAGCGGTAATCACACTTTAAAAAATAAAAAGGACATGTCTTAAAGCTCAATTTCAACAGATTATGAGACACATGCAAATTCAACCACAAAGAGGTATCAGCTCACACCAGTCAGAAGAACCATCAGCAAGTCAACTATAAACAATAAATGCTGAAGGTGTTGTGGAGAAATGCATACCCTCCACTTTAAGAGGGACGAAACCTGGAAAGAGCCACTAATGAGAATAGAATGGAGGAGCCTTTAAAAGGTAATCATTGAGCTACCAAATGATCCACCAGGCCCATTCCTGGACCTAGAACCTAAGAAGACCGAATTGGAAAGACAGAGGCTGGCAAATCTGCACTGCACCGTATTACTCCATCTAAGATATGGAAGTAACCAAAAAGTTCACCAACAGTTGGGTGGACATAGAAGAACTGCTACATGTCAAGATGGAATATTAGCTAGCGAAAAAATGAAATAATGCCATTTGCAGCACCATAGGTGAGTCTACAAGTAATCACGCATCTTGTGGTAAGTGAGAAAGCGAAAGACACATGTCCTATCATATCACGTAAAGGTGTTACCTAAATACTGATACCAATGAAGATACTTCCACAGAGAAAGGCAAACACAGACTCATTAAACAATCTATTGGTCCACCAAATGGAAAGGTGTGAGGATTGGATACATTATGACATTGGGCTTAACAGAGATATACAAACACATGTGAAATATATAATCACCAAAGACCTACGGAATACCAAGAGAACACTACTGAAAATTGTGTCATAACCTACATGGGAAAAGGATCCGAAGAAGAATAGATATATGTATATGTGTGAAAGAACCACATCTTGCACACCTAGAACACACAAAACATTGTAAACAAATTTGCTGTGATAAAAAATAAAAATTAAGGTAAAAATACGAACCAGAATTAATGAGACATAAACATAAAGGGCTTTTTCCTGGCACATTCCATTCTAATTTACAACCTACAACACCACTTCCATTAAGGCTCTGCTTCCCTAGTACCCAGATTTGGGAATGGAGAAATGCTGCCTCCTTTGGCCGGTTCCCACAACAGCAGCTTTAAACCCATTGCTAAAGGTCACTGAATAGTCACCTAACTTGCAGTTCTGTAAATGACACCTGCCCTCCAAAAAAATCCTGGGGTCAAAAATCGACCAAAAAATTCAAAAGAGGACAAAATTCTGAGAAGACAATTTCAAGACGTATATTGTACTCACACTATTTTCTTTCTTTCTTTTTCTAACAGAAAAGTAAAAGGCATGGGAAAATGATGAAATTTAGGGATTTTCAAAGACATGCAATCCCGAATTACAAAACCCTATCAGCTCACAGCGGTCAGAATGGTCATTAGTAAAAAGCTGCAAACAATACAGGCTGAAGGGATTTTGGAGAAATGTGTACCCTCGATTCTAAGGGGGACCTGGTAAGAGCCACTAATGAAAACACAATGGAGGTGCTTTGAAAAGGGAAACTTTGAGCAACCAGTCAATCAATCTCACCCAATGCAGGGCCTATACCCTGAGAAAATGAGAAGCAAAATGTCACATGCTGGAGGATTCCGTGGTGACGCAGTGGTTGAGAATCTGCCTGCCAATGCAGGGGACACGGGTTCGGGCCCTGGTCTGGGAAGATCCCACATGCCACGGAGCAACTAAGCCCGTGAGCCACAACTATTGAGCCTGTGCGTCTGGAGCTTGTGCTCTGGAAAAAGAGAGGCCGCGACAGTGAGAGGCCCACGCACCGCGATAAAGAGTGGCGCCCGCTCGCCGCAACTACAGAAAGCTCTCGCGAAGACGCAACACAGCCAAAAATAAATTAATAAATAAATAAAACTGAAAACAAAATGTCACAGGCAGGCAGTCCTACACTCCAGCAATGTTTATCATATCCAACACTTGGAAGCAACGAAAATGTCCATCAACAGAGGAATGCACCAAGAAGAAGTGGTCCATGTACATATTGGAATATTACTCCAATAAAACATATCAATTAAAATTAAATAACAAATGAAAGTAAGAGACATCAGCTTTTGTGGGTTTATCCGGGCACATTCCACTCTAATTTATAAGCGAGGAACACCACTGGCCGGGAGGTCTGTTTCCCTAGTTTCCAGAGTGGGCAACGTAGAAAGGATGGGGCCTCTGGCCATTACCTGCAAAAGCAGCTTTAAAGCCTGTGCTAATGTTCACTTCATTTGAACAACTACTGCAGGGCTGTAACTGAAACCTGACCTCAAAATTTCTTGAGGGAGGGAATGGCCAGAACATTTCAAATTGTGACACATACTTTAAGAAAACACTTTGAAGAACTAAGCGGTAATCACACTTTAAAAAATAAAAAGGACATGTCTTAAAGCTCAATTTCAACGGATTATGAGACACATGCAAATTCAACCACAAAGATGTATCAGCTCACACCAGTCAGAATAACCATCAGCAAGTCAACTATAAACAATAAATGCTAAACGTGTTGTGGAGAAATGCATACCCTCCACTTTAAGAGGGACGAAACCTGGAAAGAGCCACTAATGAGAACAGAATGGAGGTGCCTTTAAAAGGTAAACATTGAGCTACCAAATGATCCAGCAGGCCCATTCCTGGACCTAGAACCTAAGAAGACAGAATTGGAATGACACAGGCAGGCAAATCTGCACTGCACAGTATTACTCTAGCCAAGATATGGAAGCAACCAAAAAGTTCACCAACACTTGGGTGGACATAGAAGAACTGCTACATGTCGAGATGGAATATTAGCTAGCGAAAAAATGAAACAATGCCATTTACAGCACCATAGGTGAGTCTACAAGTAATCACGCAATTTGTGGTAAGTGAGAAAGCGAAAGACACATGTCCTATCATATCACTTAGAGGTGTTACTTAAACTGATACCAATGAAGATATTTCCACAGAGAAAGGCAATCACAGATTCATTAAACAACCTTATGGTTCACCAAATGGAAAGTTGTGAGGATTGGATACGTTATGACATTGGGCTTAACAGAGATATAGAAACACATGTGAAATATATAATCACCAAAGACCTACGGAACACCAAGGGAACACTACTCAACATTGTGTCATAACCTACATGGGAAAAGGATCCAAAGATGATTAGATATATGTATATGTGTGAAAGAACCACATCTTGCACACCTAGAACACACAAAACATTGTAAACAAATTTGCTGTGATAAAAAATAAAAATTAAGGTAAAAATACGAACCAGAAGTAATGAGACATAAACTGAAAGGGCTTTTTCCTGGCACATTGCATTTTAATTTACAACCTACAACACCACTTCCATTAAGGCTCTGCTGCCCTAGTACCCAGATTTGGGAATGGAGAAATGCTGCCTCCTTGTGGCCGGTTCCCACAACAGCAGCTTTAAACCCATTGCTAAAGGTCACTGAATAGTCACCAAACTTGCAGTTCTGTAAATGACACCTGCCCTCCAAAAAACTCCCGGGGTCAAAAATCGAACAAAAACTTCAAAAGAGGGCAAACTTCCGAGGAGACAATTTCAATACGTATATTGTACTCACACTATTTTCTTTCTTTCTTTTTAACAGCAAAGGAAAAGGCGTGGAAAAATGATGAATTTTAGGAATTTTTAAAGACATGCAAACCCGAATTGCAAAACCCTATCAGCTCACAGCAGTCAGAATGGTCATTAGCAAAAAGCTACAAACAATGCCTGCTGAAGGGATTTTGGAGAAATGCGTACCCTCGGTTCTAAGGGGCACAAGGTAAGAGCCACTAGTGAAAACACAATGGAGGTGCTTTGAAAAGGGAAACTTTGAGCTACCAGTCAATCAATCTCACCCAATGCTGGGCCTATACCCTGAGAAAATGAGAAGCAAAAAGTCACATGCTGGGGGATTCCCTGGTGCCGCAGTGGTTGAGAATCTGCCTGCCATTGCAGGGGACATGGGTTCGGGCCCTGGTCTGGGAAGATCCCACATGCCACGGAGCAACTAAGCCCGTGAGCCACAACTATTGAGCCTGTGCGTCTGGAGCTTGTGCTCTGGAAGAAGAGAGGCCGCGATAGTGAGAGGCCCACGCACCGCGATGAAGAGTGGCGCCCGCTCGCCGCAACTACAGAAAGCCCTCGCGAAGAAGCAACACAGCCAAAAATAAATTAATAAATAAATAAAACTTAAAACAAAATGTCACAGGCAGGCAGTCCTACACTCCAGCAATGTTTATCATAGCCAAACTTGGAAGCAATGAAAATGTCCATCAACAGAGGAATGCACCAAGAAGAAGTGGTCCATGTACACATTGGAATATTACTCCAATTAAAAATATAAATTAAAATTAAATAACAAATAAAAGTAAGGAGACATCAGCTTTTGTGGGTTTATCCGGGCACATTCCACTCTAATTTATAAGCGAGGAACACCACTGGCCAGGAGGTCTGTTTCCCTAGTTTCCAGAGTGGGGAACGTAGAAAGGATGCCGCCCTCTGGCCATTACCTGCAAAAGCAGCTTTAAAGCCTGTGCTAATGGTCACTTCATATGAACAACTACTGCAGGGCTGTAACTGAAACCTGCCCTCCAAATGTCTTGAGGGAGGGAATGGCCAAAACCTTTCAAATTGTGACACATACTTTAAGAAAACACTTTGAAGAACTAAGCTATAATCACACTTTGAAAAATAAAAAGGACATCTCTTAAAGCTCAATTTCAACAGATTATGAGACACATGCAAATTCAACCACAAAGAGGTATCAGCTCACACCAGTCAGAAGAACCATCAGCAAGTCAACTATAAACAATAAATGCTGAATGTGTTGTGGAGAAATGCATACCCTCCACTTTAAGAAGGACGAAACCTGGAAAGAGCCACTAATGAGAATAGAATGGAGGAGCCTTTAAAAGGTAATCATTGAGCTACCAAATGATCCACCAGGCCCATTCCTGGACCTAGAACCTAAGAAGACAGAATTGGAAAGACAGAGGCTGGCAAATCTGCACTGCACCGTATTACTCCATCTAAGATAAGGAAGTAACCAAAAAGTTCACCAACAGTTGGGTGGACATAGAAGAACTGCTACATGTCGAGATGGAATATTAGCTAGCGAAAAAATGAAACAATGCCATTTGCAGCACCATAGGTGAGTCTACAAGTAATCACGCATCTTGTGGTAAGTGAGAAAGCGAAAGACACATGTCCTATCATATCACGTAAAGGTGTTACCTAAATACTGATACCAATGAAGATACTTCCACAGAGAAAGGCAAACACAGATGCATTAAACAATCTATTGGTCCACCAAATGGAAAGGTGTGAGGATTGGATACATTATGACATTGGGCTTAACAGAGATATACAAACACACGTGAAATATATAATCACCAAAACCTACGGAATACCAAGAGAACACTACTGAAAATTGTGTCATAACCTACATGGGAAAAGGATCCGAAGAAGAATAGATATATGTATATGTGTGAAAGAACCACATCTTGCACACCTAGAACACACAAAACATTGTAAACAAATTTGCTGTGATAAAAAATAAAAATTAAGGTAAAAATACGAACCAGAAGTAATGAGACATAAACATAAAGGGCTTTTTCCTGGCACATTCCATTCTAATTTACAACCTACAACACCACTTCCATTAAGGCTCTGCTTCCCTAGTACCCAGATTTGGGAATGGAGAAATGCTGCCTCCTTTGGCCGGTTCCCACAACAGCAGCTTTAAACCCATTGCTAAAGGTCACTGAATAGTCACCAAACTTGCAGTTCTGTAAATGACACCTGCCCTCCAAAAAAATCCTGGGGTCAAAAATCGACCAAAAAATTCAAAAGAGGACAAAATTCTGAGAAGACAATTTCAAGACGTATATTGTACTCACACTATTTCCTTTCTTTCTTTTTCTAACAGAAAAGTAAAAGGCATGGGAAAATGATGAATTTTAGGGATTTTCAAAGACATGCAAACCCGAATTACAAAACCCTATCAGCTCACAGCAGTCAGAATGGTCATTAGTAAAAAGCTGCAAACAATACATGCTGAAGGGATTTTGGAGAAATGCGTACCCTCGATTCTAAGGGGGACCTGGTAAGAGCCACTAATGAAAACACAATGGAGGTGCTTTGAAAAGGGAAACTTTGAGCTACCAGTCAATCAATCTCACCCAATGCAGGGCCTATACCCTGAGAAAATGAGAAGCAAAAAGTCACATGCTGGGGGATTCCGTGGTGACGCAGTGGTTGAGAATCTGCCTGCCAATGCAGGGGACACGGGTTCGGGCCCTGGTCTGGGAAGATCCCACATGCCACGGAGCAACTAAGCCCGTGAGCCACAACTATTGAGCCTGTGCGTCTGGAGCTTGTGCTCTGGAAAAAGAGAGGCCGCGACAGTGAGAGGCCCACGCACCGCGATGAAGAGTGGCGCCCACTCGCCGCAACTACAGAAAGCCCTCGCGAAGACGCAACACAGCCAAAAATAAATTAATAAATAAATAAAACTTAAAACAAAATGTCACAGGCAGGCAGTCCTACACTACAGCAATGTTGATCATAGCCAACACTTGGAAGCAATGAAAATGTCCATCAACAGAGGAATGCACCAAGAAGAAGTGGTCCATGTACACATTGGAATATTACTCCAATTAAAAATATAAATTAAAATTAAATAACAAATAAAAGTAAGGAGACATCAGCTTTTGTGGGTTTATCCAGGCACATTCCACTCTAATTTATAAGCGAGGAACACCACTGGCTGGGAGGTCTGTTTCCCTAGTTTCCAGAGTGGTGAACGTAGAAAGGATGCCGCCCTCTGGCCATTACCTGCAAAAGCAGCTTTAAAGCCTGTGCTAATGGTCACTTCATATGAACAACTACTGCAGGGCTGTAACTGAAACCTGCCCTCAAAATGTCTTGAGGGAGGGAATGGCCAAAACCTTTCAAATTGTGACACATACTTTAAGAAAACACTTTGAAGAACTAAGCTATAATCACACTTTGAAAAATAAAAAGGACATCTCTTAAAGCTCAATTTCAACAGATTATGAGACACATGCAAATTCAACCACAAAGAGGTATCAGCTCACACCAGTCAGAAGAACCATCAGCAAGTCAACTATAAACAATAAATGCTGAAGGTGTTGTGGAGAAATGCATACCCTCCACTTTAAGAGGGACGAAACCTGGAAAGAGCCACTAATGAGAATAGAATGGAGGAGCCTTTAAAAGGTAAACATTGAGCTACCAAATGATCCACCAGGCCCATTCCTGGACCTAGAAACTAAGAGGACAGAATTGGAAAGACACAGGCTGGCAAATCTGCACTGCACCGTATTACTCTAGCCAAGATATGGAAGTAACCAAAAAGTTCACCAACAGATGAGTGGACATAGAAGAACTGCTACATGTCGAGATGGAATATTAGCTAGCAAAGAAACGAAAAACTGCCATTTGCAGCACCATCGGTGAGTCTACAAGTAATCACGCATCTTGTGGTAAGTGAGAAAGCGAAAGACACATGTCCTATCATATCACGTAAAGGTGTTACCTAAAAACTGATACCAATGAAGATACTTCCACAGAGAAAGGCAAACACAGATGCATTAAACAATCTATTGGTCCACCAAATGGAAAGGTGTGAGGATTGGATACATTACGACATTGGGCTTAACAGAGATATACAAACACATGTGAAATATATAATCACCAAAACCTACGGAATACCAAGAGAACACTACTGAAAATTGTGTCATAACCTACATGGGAAAAGGATCCGAAGAAGAATAGATATATGTATATGTGTGAAAGAACCACATCTTGCACACCTAGAACACACAAAACATTGTAAACAAATTTGCTGTGATAAAAAATAAAAATTAAGGTAAAAATACGAACCAGAAGTAATGAGACATAAACATAAAGGGCTTTTTCCTGGCACATTCCATTCTAATTTACAACCTACAACACCACTTCCATTAAGGCTCTGCTTCCCTAGTACCCAGATTTGGGAATGGAGAAATGCTGCCTCCTTTGGCCGGTTCCCACAACAGCAGCTTTAAACCCATTGCTAAAGGTCACTGAATAGTCACCAGACTTGCAGTTCTGTAAATGACACCTGCCCTCCAAAAAAATCCTGGGGTCAAAAATCGACGAAAAAATTCAAGAGGACAAAATTCTGAGAAGACAATTTCAAGACGTATATTGTACTCACACTATTTTCTTTCTTTCTTTTTTTAACAGAAAAGGAAAAGGCGTGGAAAAATCATGAATTTTAGGGATTTTTAAAGACATGCAAACCTGAATTACAAAACCCTATCAGCTCACAGCGGTCAGAATGGTCATTAGTAAAAAGCTGCAAACAATACATGCTGAAGGGATTTTGGAGAAATGCGTACCCTCCATTCTAAGGGGGACCTGGTAAGAGCCACTACTGAAAACACAATGGAGGTGCTTTTAAAAGGGAAACTTTGAGCTACCACTCAGTCAATCACAGCCACTGCTGGGCCTATACCCTGAGAAAATGAGAATCTAAAAGTCACATGCTGGGGGTTTCCTTGGTGGCGTAGTGGTTGAGAATCTGCCTGCCAACGCAGGGGACACGGGTTCGAGCCCTGGTCTGGGAAGATCCCACATGCCGCGGAGCAACTAAGCCCGTGAGCCACAACTATTGAGCCTGAGCGTCTGGAGCTTGTGCTCCGGAGCAAGAGAGGCCGCGACAGTGAGAAGCCCGCACAACGCGATGAAGAGTGGCCCCCACTTGCTGCATCTATAGAAAGCCCTCACGAAGACCCAACACATCCAAAATTAAATAAATAAATGAATAAAACTGAAAACAAAATGTCACAGGCAGGCAGTCCTACACTCCAGCAATGTTTATCATATCCAACACTTGGAAGCAACGAAAATGTCCATCAACAGAGGAATGCACCAAGAAGAAGTGGTCCATGTACATATTGGAATATTACTCCAATAAAACATATAAATTAAAATTAAATAACAAATGAAAGTAAGAGACATCAGCTTTTGTGGGTTTATCCGGGCACATTCCACTCTAATTTATAAGCGAGGAACACCACTGGCCGGGAGGTCTGTTTCCCTAGTTTCCAGAGTGGGCAACGTAGAAAGGATGGGGCCTCTGGCCATTACCTGCAAAAGCAGCTTTAAAGCCTGTGCTAATGTTCACTTCATTTGAACAACTACTGCAGGGCTGTAACTGAAACCTGCCCTCAAAATTTCTTGAGGGAGGGAATGGCCAGAACATTTCAAATTGTGACACATACTTTAAGAAAACACTTTGAAGAACTAAGCTGTAATCACACTTTGAAAAATAAAAAGGACATGTCTTAAAACTCAATTTCAACGGATTATGAGACACATGCAAATTCAACCACAAAGATGTATCAGCTCACACCAGTCAGAATAACCATCAGCAAGTCAACTATAAACAATAAATGCTAAACGTGTTGTGGAGAAATGCATACCCTCCACTTTAAGAGGGACGAAACCTGGAAAGAGCCACTAATGAGAACAGAATGGAGGTGCCTTTAAAAGGTAAACATTGAGCTATCAAATGATCCAGCAGGCCCATTCCTGGACCTAGAACCTAAGAAGACAGAATTGGAATGACACAGGCAGGCAAATCTGCACTGCACAGTATTACTCTAGCCAAGATATGGAAGCAACCAAAAAGTTCACCAACACTTGGGTGGACATAGAAGAACTGCTACATGTCGAGATGGAATATTAGCTAGCGAAAAAATGAAACAATGCCATTTGCAGCACCATAGGTGAGTCTACAAGTAATCACGCAACTTGTGGTAAGTGAGAAAGCGAAAGACACATGTCCTATCATATCACTTAGAGGTGTTACTTAAAACTGATACCAATGAAGATATTTCCACAGAGAAAGGCAATCACAGATTCATTAAACAA